>NC_133159.1:34186212-34489242 GCF_040802235.1 Manis javanica
TGTGTACATGTATATCTGTATTTATCTAATCTATCTCTCTTAAGAGAGCTCATTGCTAGACTCTATTCTGTTCCATTGATCTATTTGCCTTCTCCTTTGCCAGTACCCATCTATTTTAATAATTATAGCTTTCAGTTTGTTTTGATATCTGATAAGGCAAATCTTCATCTCATTATTTTTCATTTAAAGAAATTGCCTGGCTCTTTTTGGGCATGAAATTTTCAGATTAACTTTAGATTTAAATTAAAAAAATCATGGGTCTTTCCTTGAGTTGAACTGATTTATAGAGAACTGATGTTTTAGGATAACTGACATATTTCCAATATTGAATCTTGTTACTTAGGAACCTGTTATGTCACTTTATTCAGATCTTTTATGTCCTTTGGGAAAAATCTCACCTATTTCCTCTTGAGTTTATTTTTAGATATTTCATCGATTTTGTTGCCATCATGAATGTAATTTTTCCCCTTTACATTTTCTAACTGGTTATTGCTGGTATAGTTTTTAAGAAGCTGGTGATTTTTGTAAAATTTGTCTTATAATCACCTATTTTATTGAACTTCCTATTCTAATGATGTTTCAGTTGATTCTCTGGGCCTTATATAAAATGCAAGTTATAACTTTTTATCACTTCATTTGTAATATTTATACATAATTTCTTTCTTGTATGTTACTTCCTGGCTAAGATATCTGAGTTGGGGTGAGAAGGGTGATTCTGGGAAGTCCTGTTGACTGATATTAATTTAAGCAAGTATCAAAGAATGTGCAGCTGGTGAAATAACAGAGTGGCAGAGAATGTGTTCCAGACAGGCCTTGAGGAGAGAAACAACAAGACAATGTTCAGTGAATAGAAGAATGGCTCGAGCATAGGACACAAAAGAGGTTGGGGGAGAGTAATAGGGGTGCAACAGAAGCTACTGGACTCCAAGGAGCAATTAATTCTAAAGGAATTGAGAATTTAACAGGTGTATAAAACCGAATGGCCCCCAAATGTCCACACAGCTGATCCCTGGCATCTGTAAATATGTTACCCTATATAGCAAAAGGGACTTTGCAGATGAAATTAAGGCTATGGATCTTAAAATGGGGGTGATTATCCTGGATTATTCAGGTGGGCCCAATATAATTACATGAGCCCAAAAAGCAAGGAAGTTTGGCTGAAAGGAGAAGCAAATGTGGTAGAAGGGGAAAGTGGCAAGATTCAGAGTGAGAAGGACTTAACCTACCTTGGCTGAAGGGAGACCATGTGGAAAACATGAGAAAGAATGTAGGAGCAAAGACTGTCTCACAACCAGCAAGGAAACACAGGACTGCCTGACAGCTCTAAGAACCGAATGTGGCCAACAACCTGAGTGAGCTGGGCAGGGAGTTCATCTTTGCAGCCTCCAGAAGGGAATATAGCCCTGCTGACCCTTTGGCTTTGGCGTTTTGAGACTATGCAGAGGACCCTGCTTAGCCACACTGTACCCACACTTTTGGTTTATAGAACTGTGAGATAATAAATTCATGTTGTGTTAAGCTGCAAAACGTGTGGTTCTTTGTTATAGCAGCAGTATAATACTGATGCAGGGGGTTTAAGCAGGGAAGTAATGTCAGGCTACTCCTTATTGCTGTCCAGAAAATGGGTTTGTGAGAGTGCAAATTTGGAGGCAAGGAGATTTTTTGTGGGAATACAGTGGAAGAGGATATGATCTGAGATTTATTTGGCAGGTTTGCATTGCCAAAATTTGGACACAGATTAAAATGTTGGAAATGAGGGAGAGAAGGGATTCAAGGAAACTGCTGATTTCTGGCTTGGATCCAGAGTGACTGGTGAGGCTGTTCCTTGAGACAGGGATGTGCAGTTTGGAGGATGCCATATTATGATTCTAGATTGTTCTTTGTTAGGAAATTCTCCTATAAATACTTATTTTAAGGTAGAGTATATGAATGTATGCTTTATCTTTTAAGATAAATTGTTTGTTTTGTTTTGTTTTTTAGGTCATGTAGGAAATCATAAATCATGTGAAGATGGGACTCTTGGTATTTGTGCGCAATCTGCTGCTAGCCCTCTGCCTTTTTCTGGTATTGGGATTTTTGTATTATTCTGCATGGAAGCTACATTTTCTCCAGTGGGAGGACTCCAGTAAGTATGGTCCCACTAGCCCACCCCCAGGAAAGCCTGTTGCAGATCAGTTATTGGGTTTTCATGGGACTGCAGTGCTCTCATATTCTTCAAAGATGGGCAGTGACAGTAAAGACAACATTTCAGGATTTAGGCTTAGAAATTGCTTACCACTTTTGTTGCTGTAGGTTGAGAGCTTTGATGTTTTTAAAAACTGCATGCCATGGCAGATCCTTTTATGAACCCGATGCAAATGTGCTGTTCTTCAATAAAATCCCCAACTCTACCAGTACTTCTAGTTCTTGAATGTTGTTCTTTTTAACTACTATAGTATATTGCCGCTCCCGTTTGCCATTTATTGCCTTGTGGCTTGGTATTGAAGTTGGTTTTCTTCTGCCCTTAAAGCATTTCTCTGTATCTTTTCCTTGAATTTTCAGTTTTCAATTTAATATTGCTGTTGTTTTATTTTCCCTAAAGAAGTTTTGTCTACTTGATCATTTTAGACTTTGCTGTACTGAACTAGTACCTGAGTAGAATAATGGTTAGCTTTTTTTCCCTGACCAGTAATTCCTAATCCACTTCTTGTATTTGTACCTTTGGTCTCATGTATTATGCAGCGCTTTCATCACTGCATGAACCCCTCTGATGTGGTTTTGATTCATTCACCCAGTGTTGACTGTGTTGTGGTTTTAGGCTTACAGTTGAAAGGCTTGTGTTGAGCAGCACCGGGCATTCTCTTCTTGGCTATAGCTTGAAGTATTCCACAGTGACATAAGTAGTTTTCTTTTTGGTTCTTTTGCCTGATGGCTGTCTGAGCTTCATGGAGGAAATACTGGGTATTCTGTTCTGATTCCCAGAGAGTGTTTCTTCTCTGAAGTAGTTTTATTTTGATAAACATCTACTGGGTACGAATGTAGAATTCCCTTAAGATTAGACTCAGTCTGTAGATAATGAGGTTAAAATGTGTTGGAAGCAGCAATTGGCAATTGACTTAGTGTTTGTATTGAGACCTTAACATGGGAACTCTGTCTATGAAGTGGCTCATTTATTTCTCACATGGCCTGAACTACTGAAACAGTTTCAAGCCAATTTTTAAAATGTAGTGTTATACCTTTATTATTTTATATAGAATGTTTAAGTGCCTCTTAAACTCTTGGCTTATAATTATCACTACTTTGTGTTTCCAGAGTTTATTTAAATTTTTCAGTTTCAACTTACTTTTTAAATTAAGACTACTCAGAATAAGGAGTGTTTCTGTCAGTGCAGTGAAAAATAAGTAGTAGAGGCATGATCTGTATCCATAATGGATGGGTTCATCTATAGCCATAAAACAGAAATATATGTAAGAAATAGGGATCTTCTTTTCTGTTAAGAGCTACTGACCTGTAGAAAACATAACTAAGGATTAAATAATATTTTCCTAGAGAAGTTGAGAAGGACATTAACTTTATGGAAGACCTTTTATGTGTCCAATTTTAGGCTATACAATTTACAAATTTAATTTACTTCTTATCATAACCATGTGGAGATAGTTATTATCCCTATTTTCCAGTTGAGCAAACTGAAGTATTTAGTTTAATTAATTTACCTAAGTTACACAGCTAATCATGAGAACTAGAATTGAATCCTGATTTTCTGTCTTTAAAACCTCTGTCCATTAGTTTGAAAAGTCTAATAAATACTAAGGATAGGATTTAATTCTGTATTTTAATTGGTAAAAAGAGGAGAGGGACTCACAGAAGAAATAGTAAAGAGCATCAGAAGGGAGGTGAGAAAGAATAGGGAAGGAAAATAAGGGAAGGCAAAGAGAGAAAGTCCTCCAGATGACGAAGGGGTTTTTAGGCTGGAGGTAGCACGGTGCTGTTGGCTGGTGCTGTAGGCTTCAGTAGTTCATTAATAGTTATCTGTTGTCCCTTGGGTTGCTAGCTGACTAACCACTATCTATATATTTTTCTTCTGACTCAAGCCTTGTAGATATTTAGCTTTGAATAGGTTGTTTAGACCTTCTTACTATAGCACATTATCTTCTGTGCTGTTAATAGCAGAGAATGGAATAATGTGACCAACACTAGTGGCCTACCAAGTCAAAAATGGGTCCTTTACCCAGTAAACAAAGTCAAGGTGAAGGAGCTTCCCAAACCAGATGACTGCTAGTATTGTAATTTAGGCTGTGGTTTAGTAATACTGATGGTGATGTTGATAATAATGAAATTAAAATAATAATTCATTGAGTGTCTGTATATGTCTGTATTGGAAGTAGGAACTTTTCATCTGAGGAGATTACAGGGCATTTCCAAGTTTGAAAAATAAATGTCTTTAACATTATTTTTCCTTAATTTTTTATACCAAGTATACTATTTTTTGTATACTTATCAAGTATACAATTTTTATATTTTTATGACTTACCAAGATTACCTATTGGAATTCCTTCATGGTGGGAGGAGAGGGGTTGAGTTTTTATTATTAAACTATTATTCATTCAATAAGCAGTACATTCCTATTATGGTCTATGTACTGTTCTGTGTAAACTGGATATATGCTAACCATAGACCTTTATGCTGTCAACCTATAACGTGAGAAAGAAATAAAACAACTATTTTAATGTGTTATGTTCTAAAAGAGAGGTCTGTGTGAAATACCATATTGGTGCATGGAATACATACCAGAAAGAAAATTTTATGATTTCATTAATCCCAGGGCATATTATAGAAGAATGCAAATTGCTTTGTTTTGCACTGCTTAGAGTAAATGTGGCCAAGGCTTGGTCTGATTGCTGGACTTGAGTCAAATGCTTTACCTGAAAGGCTTTAAGTATGAGATTGGTCTAGTTATCAACCTCTTTAAAAGGCTAGATGTGTTTCAGTGTCTTCATCTCCAAAATGGAGATAAAATACTATTTCTTTTGGCTTTGATACTTTTTTTAGGTCAGTGCCTTGTATAATAGTTGGGTAATTGTCTTTTATCAATAGATCTGATTCCTATGGCCCATTTCATGGCAGCTTTACATATTTTATTTTAATATTTATTTTATTGAATACATTGAAATGGATACTTAATAGGATTAGGATTAATTTTCTATGTTATGGTACGTGTAAAAATTCAGACTACCACATATATCAATATATGACAACTCCTTCTATGTTCTTGCATGTATTTACAAAAGTTTGTAATTGGAGAGATTATAAATCTGATTATTGATCTGATTGCTATAGAGAATACCATCTGGCAAGTAAATTGGAGTTTGGATCTGATATTGGGGGGGGATAGATTGAATTTAGCTTAATAGACATAATATTGGAGAAGAACAAAGTTGCTAGACTAGCATTGCCTGACTTCAAGACTTTCCATAAAGCTAGAGTAATCAAGGCAGTGTGCTACTGGCGAAAGAAGAGACAGATCAATGGAGCAGAATAGGGCTCAGAAATGCAAATATAGTCAGCTGATTTTTGACAGAGGAGCAAAGGCAATACAGTGGAACAAGACAGTCTTTTCAGCAAATGATTGAAACGGGCACAAAGAGACATAGGAAATTATATCAACTCTTAGTTTTTCATCTTAAAAATGAAATGGAGGCTGGCCTGTGGCTTAGGGTGGCACTCTGCTTCTAATGATAATGGTGTAACTGACAACTGACAACAGATTAGTCTTCCCTTTATTAACAGCTGAAAAACTGGATGAAATAAATGAAGCAAATAATGAAATAAATGAAGTCAAGCAGTGGCCAATATGCAGTGTAAAATTTCAACCCCTAAGAGAAGGTAACCTCATGAAGTAATCTCTGTCATTTCCCAGCTCTCTCCTAGGGAACAGTGTCCCAACCCTGTTCAGAGAGCTGGAATCTAAACAGACTGTGGGGGTTCCACTAGGCTGAGGAGACAAAGATCAGAGTTTAGGGCAGATGAAACGGTTGGAATCTGTGGGATGGGGTGTCACTGTGAGTAGGCAAGTGTTCAGAGAAGGGGGCTCAGATGTCTGTGAGAGGAATTCTTGTGAGTCTGTAGCTGAGGCCTGGGCTATATGTGCATAAGGCAAAAGTTTCTGAGGCTTAACCTTATAGATGGCGATTGCTACAGGGTGAGAGTAGAGCTCAAGCAGTGTTGGGGATAAGGAAGTACCAGGGACTTTGAAATTATAGCCCTGCCAGAATGGAGAAATCTCACTAGTACTTTAACATCCTGGCATCCAGTTGAGATACCAGAAAGGCCATGCTTTAGAAATAAAGATCTCACTCTAGAGTAAGATCTACTCAAGACTCTCCCTAACAAGGCCTGAAACTGTGCCCCAGCAAGGAAGATTTTAAAGTTGGATCCTGTCAAGTTAGAGAAGTAAAAAATACCATAGACTTTCCTCAGCTCTACACTAAACATAGCATAAAATCATCTACACAAGTTCTTGGTTGTCAATCAATAATTGGTGTGCCTGTTAAAATAAAAACAGTCTTTGAGGATGACAACAGTATTTATAGTTTCTACATGTAACACCCATAATGTCCAGTGTTCAATAAAAAGTTACTAGACATAAACAAACAGGAAAAATGTGATCCATATTCAAGAAACAAAAGCAATTCTGTAGATGAGATGGCCCAGATATTGGACTTAGTAGATATTATGAATAATTTAAGATTTAAAGGAAAATACAGTGAACAATAAGTAGTCTCAGCAGAGAAATCAAAACTATAAAAAAGAACCAAGGCAAATTCTACAACTGTAAAATATAGGAACAGAAATGAAGATTTCTGTTAACATTGGTTGGGTTTTTCAGAAGTCAGTGAACTTAAAGAGAGTACAATAGAAATTATCCAGACTGAGCCACAGAAAGAAAACATATTGGGGAAAAGTAAACAGAGCCTCAGGAACCTGTGGGACAGTATAAAATTGTCTAATACACATGAGAATTGGGCAGAAAAAAAATTGAAGAAAATGGTTGAAAGCTTACTAAATTTCATGAAAAACACTGACTTACTGATCTAAAAAAAGATCAGCAAACTCTAAGAAGGATAAATATTGTAGGGAGAATCTAATTACATCATAGTCAAATTTCTGAAATCTGAAAATATAGTGAAAATCTTGAAAACAGACAAAGGAAAGTAAACATTATATACAGGGGTGGGGAATACCACTGACTTTTCACCATAAACAATAGAGGTCAGAACATAATGAAAGATTTTTAAACTGTTGAAAGAAAAAATACCAAAAACTTGTCATCCCAGAATTCTAGAATTCATGAAGGTATCCTTCCAAAACGACAAAATGATCTTTTCAATAAAAGTTAGAAGAGAATTTGTTGCTAGGAGAACTGCATTCCAAGAAGTGTTAAAGGATATCCCTCAGGCCAATGGGAAGTAGTACTAGATGGAAACTTACATCTATAGGAAAAAATGAAGATCATGGGAAATGATAAATAACTGACAGATATAAAAGACTCTTTTTCGTTTCTTCTCATAACTTGCTTAAAAGACAATTAATTGCTTAAACAAAAATAATAACCCTGTAATGTCAGGTTTAGAGCAAATGTAGAAGTAAAAGATATAGCAGCACTTGCACAAAGAATGGGAGGTGGGTAAATGGAATTTTGCTATTGTAAGATTATTACATTTGTTCAAAGGAAATAGGAAGTGGGAGGCAGGCAGAAACGCTGTATATAAAATAAGGAAAGGGTAAAAATAATAAGTATGAAATGTCAGATGTGAAGAGATATTATATTGACTCTAAATAGACTCTGATAAGGATGTATATTCCTTAGAACAACTACAAAAAAAAGAGAAGTAACAAAAAGAGGTATGTATCTAAGAAGCCAATAGAAGAAATAAAATGGAGCACTAAAAAAAAATTAGTTAACTCCAAAGAAAGCAGGAAAACAGCAAAATAAGAACAAAAAACATAAGGAAGAAATGGGAAACAAATGGTCAGACAGTTATCTTCATCCTGACTATTTCAATAATTACATTTATTTATTTTTTAAGTGTATTTTTAAAATTGAAGTATAGTTGATACATAATATTATATTGGTGTCAAGTATACAACAGTTAATAGGTTCAGCAGTTAAGCACATTATTAAATCCTCACATCAACTAGTGTGGTTACTGTCTGTCAACATAGAAAGATGCTACAGAATCATTGGCTATATTCTCCATGCTGCCTTTCTATCCTCATGACCAACTTACATTATGATTAAGATTTTTGTTCCCTTTTATCCCCCTCACCCTCTCCACCCACCCACCCCAACCCCTCCCCATGGTAACCACCAGTCATTTCTCTGTGTGTTTGAGTCCACTGCTGTGTTGTTCATTTTGTTTTGTTTTCAGATTCCACTAATAAGTAAAATCATATGGTATTTGTCTTTCTCCACCTAGCTTATTTCACTTAGCCTAACACCCTCTAGGTCCATCCATGTTGGTGCAAATGGCAAGATTTCTTTCCTTTTTATGGCTTAAAAATATTCCACTGTGTATATGTACCACCCCTTCTTTATCCATTCATCTACTGATGGACACATTGGTTGCTTCCATTATCTTGGCTATGATAAATAATGTGGCAATAAACATAGGGGTGCATAAATCTTTTTGAATCAGAGATTTTACTTTCTTTGGGTAAATTCCTAAAAGTGGAATTACTGGGTCAAATGGTATTTCTTTTTTAGTTTTTTGAGGACCCTCCCGTACTTCTTTCCACTGTGGCTACACCAATTTACAATCCCACCAGCAGTGTAGGAGGGTTCTCCTTTCTCCACATTCTCACCAGGATTTGTTGTTGCTTGTCTTTTGGATAGTGGCCATTCTAACTGGTGGGAGGTGATATCTCATTGTGGTTTTAATTTGCATTTCCATGATGAATAGTGATGTGGAGCATCTTTTCATGTGCCTGTTTGCCATCTGTATTTCTTCTTTGGAAAAATGTCTATTCAGGTCCTCTTCACAGTTTTTAATTGGGTTATTTGTTTTTTTGGTGTTGAGGAAATTCTGTTCCACAGATTTATGGGTGTGTTCTTGTGCCAGTACCATACAGTTTTGATTATTGTAACTTTGTAGTATAACTTGAAGTGAGGGAATGTAATAGCCCCAGCTTTGTTCTTCCTCAAGATTGCTTTGGCTATTCAAGGTCTTTTGTGGTTCTATATAAATTTTAGGATTATTTGCTCTAGTTCATTGAAAAATGCCTTTGGTGTTTTGATAGGAATTGCATTGAATCTGTAAATTGCTTTGGGCAGGATAATAATTACATTTAAATATGAATGGATTAAAACTCAAGTTAAAGGTTGCAACTGTCAGAATGGTTAACAAAGCATGATCTAACTACGTCCTGATGTAAGAGACATATTTTAGACTTAAAGACAGGTAGGTTTAAAGTAAAAGGATGGAAAATATATCTTATGTAAACAATAGACATAGAAGAAATTTGGCATAGCTGTATTAATTTTGGCAAGTCATGTCTCCAACATAAAAAGTATTATAAGACATGAGAGACCCTCATAATCTTGACCAAAGTATGACAAATATGTTACAAATTACAAGATTACAAATCAGTATCCCTCATGAACATATATGCAAAAATCTCAACAAAATATTAGGAAATTAAATCTGGCAGTATATAATGAGGATAACAACATGACTAAGCACTTCAAGGTTGGCTCATAGGAAAACCGTATCTTAATCATTGTAGAAAAAAACATTTGACCAGATATCAAAATGTACTATAAAGCTGTAAGTAATTAAAGTTTTCATAGTGGCATAGGAAAAAATCAATAGATCTGTTATCTGAAGTGCAAAAAACATATATACATATATATATATATATGTATATGTATATATATTTAATATTGATAAATGTGATCTTTCAGATCCAAGGGGAAAAAGCATAGAGTGCTTTATTTGGTTTTGAGATTGTTAACCCATTTTATTCAGAAAAATTTAAGTTAGGTACCCTTTACACCTTACACAAAAATAAATTTCAGATAGATTAAAGATTTAATTACAAAAAACTAAATTAAAATACTAGAAGAAAATATGGAATATCAAATACAGTTTGGGAAAGATTTTATTAGCCTGACACCAAGGTCAGAAACACACAGTAAAATATAAAAGATTTTTATTATCTTTTACATAAAACTTTAGTATAAAGAAAGAAATATTGAGCAAAATTAAAAACAGGAAAAATACTTCCTGTATATATGGTAGGTAAAGAGTTGTATTTTTAATATATAATAAAGAGCTCATATAAGCTTGAAAAAAGTAGAAAAATTGACAAAATGCACAAATAGACAATTTCACTGAGGAAAATTATCAATCACTAGTGATCACATTTTAAAACATTCTAATTTTTAAATAAATGTAAAGTGTAAAATGACAATTATGTTATTTTTACCTTCCATATTGGGAGAGATTTTAGTATGATAGTGCCCTGCATAGGTGTGAGTAAGCAGTTATTTTTATATGGTTAAGTGGGTTCCTGGAAAACAACATAATAATATGTATTCAAAAGTTTAAATATGCATACCTTTAAATCTACCAGTTTTTACTTCCTACATAATACAGAACAAGCATGCAAAGATATATGTATCTTATGCTTAACACTGCAGCATTGTTTATTAGAGAAAATGGAAACAATCTCAAAAAGCTAATGAAGAGGGACTTAATAAATTGTGGTGCGTGCATTCAATGAATACTGTACAGCCATTGAAATGGCTACGATAGATATTTATATCCTGACATAGAAAGTATGTAATAATGATCTTTTTCACATACATACACATGCAGAGACACTGAAAGGCACACGTACTTACATGCAGGTCTGTCTCAGCCTTCATTTGCAGGAAGTTCAAAATCATCAGCAATAAATATTTACAAGCAGTTAGAATATGCCTGGTATTGTATCACTCTTTTGGGATAGAAAGATGAGTATAGTGCTGTCCTCTTGTGATGTTTATAATCTAACAACCCTGTGAGATTATAATAGGTAAGTTTTTGAACACTTACATATGTGCTTGGAGCTCCCACTGTTCTAAAGTGCTTTGCATGCAGCATTTTATTTAATCCACCATGAGATATGTATCAGCAGTTTTCCCACATTTTATAGGAAGACTATTAAGGCTCAGCAAATTAATGCCTTGCTTAAGATCACACAGATGGAAGGGGAAAGTCTGGACTATTATTTCCCAATTTTACAAATGGGAAAACAAAGGTTTAAGGGAGTTGGCCACTAGAGGAGACAGGGATGAAACTTAAGTTTTCCTATTTTCCGTCTAAAGTCTTTGATCCCCCACCTGCTTGATATAAGTCTTTTTTTGTGATAATCTTCTTCCTCAGTTGTTCTCTCACAAACTTTTTTGACTTCTATAGACAAAGTTAATATACAAATAACATACTGGGAGAACAAAATTTCAGTATTTAAAATTTTCAAGGGTTGACATCTAGAATACAAGGAAGTCCTGCAAATCAAGAAGAAGGCAACAGTCCCAGTAGAAGATGGACAAAGAATTGGAAAAAGAATTTTGCAGAGTAAGAAACTCATAAGGCTAAGCATATGATTAGATATGAAAACTCATAGACTATGAGAAATATTAAAATTAAAACAAGCTATCACTTCACACATGTTAGACTGAAAAAAAAATTAGGAAGCTGAGTAATATCAAGTGTTGGCAGGAATGTGAGAATATAGTAACCAGTGTCCTTTGCTGGTGGGAAAGTAGACCTTAGTTCAGCAGATCTGCTTCTTTATATACATTCCATGGAACTTAACAGAGACGTGCATTATTTGTGCCCAGGGAGTTGGAAGATGAATTTGTTTCCATCTGAGGAGTGGGGCAAAAGATAGGGTATTTATATCATGAAGTAATACTCAGCTGTTAGAAGTAACAGATCATATGTACACAAAACAACATGGATAGAACTTAAAAAGTATAATTTGAATAAAAAATTAAATGGAATATACAATGCCATTTATATAAACTTAAAAAGTCGTACAAAGATTTTTTAGGCTACAAGAGGCATGAGCCATAACATTAAAAATTGATATATTTAAACTTTACCAAAATTTTAAAAGTTGCTCTTAAAAACACTATTAAAATAAGAAGGCAAGCCACAAAATGAGAAAGAATATTAAATACTTGTATATACAACATTCAATTATAAAATATTCAACACTTATGTATATTTATATCTAAAATATGTACACAATTTAAGTTAATAAAAAAGTAAACAGCATATTAAAAAATGGGCAAAAGGTTTGAAGATATACTTTACATAATAAGATATATAAAATGATTCTCACATTGTTATTCATCATGGAAATACAAAGTAAAACCATAATGTGATAACACTACATACCGATTAGAATGACTCAAGTTTTAAGTGTTGGCAAGAATATGAAGCAAATGGAACTCTCAAATGTTGCTGTTGTGAATGTAAAATGGTAGGATCCCTTTGGAAACCAGTTTGGAAGTCTCCTAAAAAGTTATACATATGCCTTCCAAGTGACAGTCATCCTACTCTTAAATATTTATGCAATAAAAATAAAAGTGACCACATAAAGACCTGTATGTGAATGCTCAAAGCAGCTTTATTCTCATGATCCCCAAAGTTGAAACAACCCAAATATCTAGAATGGATAAGCAAAAGGTAGTATATCCACACAATGAAATACTGTTCATCAAGAAGGAACAAACTTGATACACACAACATCATGGATGAATGTCAAACTCATTACTCTGAGCAAAAGAAACCAGTCACCATAGAGTACACATTGTTCTGACTCCATTTATATAAAATGTAAACTAAGCATTAGTAACTAAAAGCAGATCAGTAGCTGCCTGGAGTGAAAAGTGAAGGGGGGGATGGATTGCAAAAGGACACAAGGAATTTTTTGAGATTGATAGAAATGTTCTGTACATGGTGATGGTTTCATGAAGGTATACAACTATCAAAACTCTTCAAATCGTATACTTCAAATTGAGGAAATTTATTGTATCTAAATTATTCCTGGATAAAGTTGTTAAGAAAAAGTAAGTGCGTATAAAACACACATACATTAAAAGAACATAAATATGTATATAAAAAGAACACAGTAGAATGGTTGCCTTCATAAGAAGAAAGAAGTGGTAAGTAAAAGGGGGAATAAACAGTTGTCTCTGTATGCTTGTATTGTACATTCTCTCATAGTTAGGATGATAGTCTGTTTGAGCACAAGGAAGACCCTCTAGGGAGCAGAATGGCCAATATGTACACTGAAAACCACAAAACACTGCTATGAGAAATGAAAGAATATTGAAATAGAAATGCACTATGTTCATGAATCAGAAGACATGGTATTAAGATATTGAACCTTCCCAGAAGGCTCATGGTTTTTTTGTGTGTGTGTACAGGAATTGACAATTGATTCTAAAATTTACATGGAAATACAAAGAATTCAGAATAGTTAAAACAATTAAAAAATTAGCAAAGTTGGAGGATTTGTATTACCTGCTTTCCCAACTTATTATAAAGCTATAATAATCAGGATAGAGTGGTACTGGTATTAAGATGTATATACAGATCAATGAAACAGAAAACAGTTCAGAAACAGACCCACATATATATGGCCAATTGATATTTTATAAAGGTGCCAAGGGAATTCAATGGAAAAAGTATAATCTTCTCAATAAGTGGCAGCAAACAAAATCTTGACTCTTACCTCTCACCATATGAAAAAGTAACTTGAAATGTATGTCATACACCTAAATGGAATTGCAAAAACTAAAAAACTCATAGAACTAAATATAGGATAGAATCTTAGTGAGCTTGAGTTTGGTAAAGACTTCTTAAATAGGGCAAAAAGAGCATGAAAAAATTAATAATTGGACTTCATCAAAGGTTAAAAACTTTGTTCTCCAAATACATTCTCACAAAAATTTAAAGGCAATCCACAGACTGGGAGAAAATTTTGCAAAGTATAGACAACTTGTGTTTTGAATACATGAAGAACTCTTACAACTTAGTCATAAGAAGATGAAAAGCCAGTTAAAAGTAGGCAGAGATATGAATAGATACTTTACCCAAGAAGACATGCAGATGTCAAGTAAGCACATGAAAAAATACTCAATATAGTCATTAGGAGCAAATGGAAATTAAAAACGCAGTAAAGTAATACTCTAAACTCCTTAGAATGGCTAAAATTAAAAAGATGGGACTATACTGTATCAGGTGTCTAGCATGTGGAACAATTCTAACACATACACTGCTGGTGGGAATGTAAAATGGCATGACCACTTTGAAAAACAGTTCGGTAGTTTAAAAAAAAATTAAACATTCACCTAACGTATCTCTAGCCATTCCACCCTAAAAGTTCAAGAGTGTGTCCACACAACTAGTTTTACATGAACATCCATTGCAACTTTATTTGTAATAGCCAAAAACTAGAAGGAACTCTCAAGGATCCACCAACAGGTAAATGGACAAGCAAATTGTAGTGTATCTGTACAGTGGAATGCTACTCAGTATTAAAAAGGAATGAGCTATTTTTTTTCTGGTTTTATGAGATATTATTGACATATTATATTGTATTTGTCTTAGGTGTATGCATGATGATTTGATATATGCATATATTGTGAAATGATTACCAGGACAAGTTTAGTTAACATCTGTTACCTCACATAGTTAAAAGAAAGGAGTGAACTGTTGATACACAAATAACATGGATGAATCTCAAATAATTATGCTGAGTGAAATAATCCAAACATAAATGAGTGCATAGAGATAATTCCATTTATAAAAGGCACACTTATTTATAGTGACAAAAGCAGATCACAGCGTGGGCATGGAGTAGGGTATGGGGTGGATTTAAAGGGGCATAGGGAAACTTCTGAGGGTGATAGATATGTTCCTTCATTGTGATGATGGTTTTACAGATATATGTCAAAGTTTACTAAGTTGCACACTTTATATATGAACAGTTTATTGTGTATTAATTATACCTCAGTAACACTTAAAAAAAAATAGCCAAGAAAGAAAGATTGATTACCTTCAAAAGAACAATGGTTAGGCTGATAGTTGACTTCTCAAGAGTAGCAATAAAAGGCAAAAGACAGTGGACTATTTTATTGTGTTTAAAGAAAACTTTCAACCTAGACCCTGTGTATGCAGTGAAGCTATCTTTCAAGAATGAGACAAACACTGAAGAAAATTCACTGCCAATTGATACTTAGTAAAGACACTGACAAATTATAAACTTCAAAAAAAGGAAAATGATTCCAGAAGGAAGAGGCAGGAAGAAATGGTGAACAAAGAGAATGGTAAACATGTGGGT
Organism: Manis javanica; assembly: GCF_040802235.1. NCBI lineage: Eukaryota > Metazoa > Chordata > Mammalia > Pholidota > Manidae > Manis > Manis javanica. Next base: position 34,201,591 of record NC_133159.1, read on the forward strand.
AAATCTTAGCAATCATTGGCTATATATTAAAAAAAAAACAAAAACAATATTGTCCTACATTTGGCCTCATAAAAACCAAGGTTTGGAACTACACTTCTTGTTAGTAAGAGCATATAAATTGAGAGCTGTTAAGAGTTCAGGTATTTTTCTTGTATTGTTTAGTGGGGGGTTAAATATATTGATAAATTTAGGCTTTAAGTTAAATGTGCAGGTAAGGTTTCTAGGTTAACCACTACACAAATGGAGAGTGTGCATATAGTGCATAACTTAAAAACTAACAGAAGGAAAATTTAATGAAAAAAAGAAGGTAGGAAAGTTAAACACAAAGTAATTTTGAAAGTAGAGGTCAACACCATATCTGAAACAAGAAGTTGAATGTATTCGTAGTTTAAGCAAGGAGAGCTGTCTTTTGTGGCAGTGGTTTTCAGAGTTTGGTCAAGATTATTTTCGTAATAATAAGATATCGATTGCCTGTTGCATTGTGTTAACATGTGCATTGATGCTGCAAAATGATGTTGCGTAAAACTACTCACACCTCAGCATGGATTGGAGCAGTGGCACCAAACGGAGCTAGCGGGCATTGTATTTTCTCACTGCCATCCATACTAAAAAGTAAAAAGAAAAAGTCAAGTTTTACTTAAGAATGTTTTTGGTGAAATGTTTAATTTCACTAAATTAATTACTTAATTAACTTGGTTAAATCCTGACTTTTGAGTATATATCATTTTACTAAAAATGTGATGATGAAATGGGAAAATACTGATTAGGTTTTTGTTCTCTGATCGCTAGTATTGATATTCGTATTATGGTCTTTATTATTACAAGCAATAGTTGGCATGGAAGAGTGGTAAAATGAAATTTTTGAGTTCTTAAATCTGCTCCATTTTGAGCCAATCACAGTTGCCTCCTGTTATTCTGTGTTTGACTGCCAAGTGCCTTTATATGGTATTTTAGCTTTTTAATGGAGCTTTGATATGTAGCAGTCTCCTTGAGCCACAAGAGGGCAGAAGAACCTTTTGAGTGTCACAGGGTGGACTTGTGCTAGTTACCTTCTTTTGGCAAAGTCGCACATAGAACAGTTCTTTCCCTAACTCAATTCACTAGTCTGTGTGCACCTAGAAGGCAGGGCCTGTGTCTGTCAATAGAGGGGTGAGAAAAGAGAGCACAGATTTGGGGATTACATATACCTGCCTTTTGCTGTCCTCTCCCCTTACAAATAATTTTGTGAACTGCTTACAGTAGAGCTTGGATATGCAAGATGTGCAGCAGGCAAGAATATACAAGACATACTAGAGAGTTGAGGCTTTGGAGTAAGCCTAACCTGACTTTGATTCCTAACACTGAGACTTTGGTAATTTACTCTCCTTGAACCTGAGTTTTATTACCTGCAGGATGAGTTAAGTGTTCAAGGAGATAGTACTTGTGAAGCTCTTAACATTGTGTTGTGGTTAGTACTCAAGACGTAACTGCTACAGTTATAATAATAACAGATACCTGCGTAGATTGATAATAGATCCTCACTCATTTTTGTAATGTGGTCTTTGTTATGTATTTAATAATTTCTTTATTTGATTGCAAGCTAGGTAGTAATACGTTCTTTGGGACACTTTCAAAGCTCCTTTTCTCAGAGGGGCTCTCAGAATGTTTATGGTCTCTTTACTTATTTTCTTGCAAATAATTCATCATTTAATAGTATAATACATTCTGAGTTGTGGAAAATCACAGTTTTGAAACTTTTATCCCACTATGATTTTGTATATTTTCATTTTGATTGGAAAATATGTATTTGTGCCATAATTGAGGCAAAGTGGGACAACAAGAGGTTGCATCAAGGATACAGTGCCTGTCTCAAGTCGGGGTCATGAGGAAATGAGTCTGAGACAGATTAGGGTGTGAGAAGCTTATTAGGGAGTAGTTTTGGGATCGACACCCCTGGAAGGAAAAGAAAGGGAGGAGAAGGAAGCAAGATTGTACAGAGGAAGAAGCTGGGCTGGGATGCAGTTCCAAGAAGGGCCTCAGCCGACCCCATGGGGACTGGCCCTTCTGAGTTGCAGGGAGGGGGCTGTGCCTTTATAGTTTCTCCTTGACTAGTCACGGGCTGCCTCTAGGCACTGGATGAGGCCACCCCATGAAAGTCATGACCCTGGGCAGGGCAGCTCTCTTCAGCCAAGGCATTGCCTGAAGAGGCCTGACAGCTGGGGGCTTTCTGCCCACTGTGACCCCAGCACATGGGGACCAGTCCTTGATTTCTTGAGCAGGGACCTAAGGGGCACACTACAGCTCCCACCAGTGCCTGTTAGCTGAAAGGGAAAAAAGTAATATGTCTAGTGCAGTATAACAAAAGATCGATTCAGAGTTGCTCGTAAATAACTTAGAATTAATTGTTATGTTTGATTTTAAGAATTCAGCATAGTATCATTTTAGTCAGAGTAGACTCTATCATTACAAAGTACCCCAAAATTTTAGTGGCTTAGCACAATGAAGGTTTATCTCTCTCCTGTCACAATCGAGTGCAGGACTGTGGGGTTGGCAGGAGAAGTTGTAACCTACCTTATTCAGGGATACAGATTATTCAAGATACCTTCCATCCATTGATCCCACTAGCCTCTAGGACCCTGCAGTCCCTCACTGCATCCTCTGATCCTGCTCACAGAGGAGACACCGGGTGCGAACATGGAGAATATACAGAAGGTCTCCATAGGTCAGGACCAGAGGTGATGTGCATCTGCAACCCACATTCCATTGACTGAACCCCAGTCACATAGTCCTACCTGCTGTGAGGTGCTGGAACCTAGAATAGTCGTGAGCCCAGAAGGAAAAACACAGAGAATCTCATGGCTACAGTGTTACATTATTCATACCCTTGTGGTGACTGGATTTCATCACTGTTGACGAATCAAAGACACTTCTAAACTCTGTTTTTAATTTCCCAGGGTTACATATTTAAACTTCTGTTATCATAATATCATGGTCTTATTTTTACCTTGGGGGTATTTAGAAGGTTTAGAAAAGCAAAATTTTATCAGAGAGAAGGTATAGAGCAGAGTATAATACAGAGCTGAGAATTTAAAGACTCCTTGTTCTGGAAAGGCAGAAAGATGCAAAATAACTTCAGGGGTGTGTGTGGGTGTATTTTTAGTGCTACAGGAGAAAATTGAAAAGCCTCTGATCCTGTCAAGTAGCTATGAAAACAAACTCTTCCTTCTCCCTCAGCCACAGCAGGAATGTCTCCCGCATGGGACCCCATGGGTAGCAGGAAGTGACTTCCCGGAAGCAGTCACCCAGATGGCACTTATCACTCCTTCGGGGATTCAAGCACATGCATCCAGGCAGCCCTGAGGGGGTGGGAGAGAAGCCAAGGTGGAGATATTGGTGGCTTCGTCAGTCAACACGAATTAACTCCTGAACGCTTTGGCTGTGTGTCTGGCTTTGTTCTAGGCAGTGTGGGGCACACGGGGAGAGACTGAGGACTCTGCAGCCTGAAAGGTGAGGTAACAGGAAGGAACTGAGGGTGAGACAGAGCCAATGAATGTTTGAGAGATGAACAGGATGAAATGAAATTGAGGAAGGCTTTGAGAAAGAGGTAGGCCCTGAAGCAGGGACCCTGATGGGTGGGGTAGGACATCTGGGGACTTGGAGAAAGTGGTCCAGGTAAGTAGAACAGTAGCAGTATTTCTGAAGCAACAGTGATTGCTAAGAGTGACCTGTGAAGAATGGTGGGGATGGGGAGGAATAGTGAGAGGGGAGGGAGGGCAGAGTCAAATTATAGAGGCCCTCGCGCAGACACTCAAGTGTTGATTTGGTGGAGCAGGGCCACTAAAAGTTCTTACCTGTAATGGAAATAGCTGGCGGGAACGTGATATTCTGGACTTCTGTGTGAGGGAGAATTAAAGACCACAGCTTTCTTCTGGAATTTCTGTTTGCATACTTAGAATTTAAATTTGTCTGTCTTTATTCCTTCAGCAAAGTTCATTCTATAGCCATTTAAGTATCCTTATTAAGCTAGTTACTGTGCTAGTCTGTAAAGATTAAAACTAGATAAGCTTGGTTGGGTTCCTACTTGTAGGTAAGATATACTTTTAAACAACAACTGTACTAGGTGGTACATATGCCAACATAAAGGAAGGAACAGTGTGCTTACAGAGCTTGCCAACCTTTTAGAAAGCCCACATGCTCCTGTGAAAACACTGAACTCTCATAGTTTCCCTTAATTGATATTTAAAAACAAAGTGAATACCATCATTAAAAAATAATTACAGGAAATAATTCCAGCCCCAGCGCTCCCCTTGATTTTTACCATTATACACAGTGTGGCTGTTGTGACCTGGAAGTGCAGTGTGAGGGGGTGGGTGGAAGAAAGGCTTCACAGAGGAAGTGACTGTCAAGCCTGGGCTTGAAATATGAATGAATAACGTGGGAAGTGCATTTTAGTCAGAGAGAAGAACAGGAATAAAGCTGCAGGGACCTGGAAAAGGGCTGGGAGAGAGTCTTGTATGGAATCTGAATTTGGACTCTGTTAGAGGGAAGTCACTGATGAAAGAATTGTAAGCAAAAGAGAAAAGGGATTGGATTAGCATTTTAGGAAGATAACTCTGGCAGCAGTGTGGAGGAGAGATGGAGAAAGAAAGGCAGGTAGGCATACCAACTGCCATAGCACGTCAGCAGGTAAGTTCGGGGATGGGGAGAATGCCTGGAAAGGCTGCATGGGCAAGGGAATGTCTAAGCTGAAAAAAGCAGGATAAGGAGGAACATAGGATAAGGATAATAGAGAATAGCAGGAGAGGCATTTCTGGCAAAGGGATGATTATGGGCAAAGGTACAAAGTGTGAAAGATCATGGCGTGTTTGGAAAACTATCGGAAGTCCCACGTGGCTTTAATATAGGTTATTCATGGGGAATGGTACTCACTGGATGGGTAGGTAATGATTCAGGTCACATGAAAGAGTGTAGATTTTTACAAGTAAATGAAGAAGCCACCACAGGCCATACGTGAAGCACATCTCAACAAGTTTCTAAGGATAGAAAGCATACAGAATAAATTCTCTGACAGTAGTGGAATTAAACAAGAAATCAATGACAGAAAGATAACTAGAAAGTCCTTTTATGCTTAGAAATTGAGAAATAAACTTGTAAATAATCATTAAGTGGAGAGAAGAAATCATAATGCAAATTGGAAAATATTTTGAACTGAATGATATTTAAAATAGTACATGTCAGAACTTGTGTAATGATACTAAAACCAAGCTTAGACAGAAATTTATAGACCTAAATGCATATACAGTTGCATCTTGAACAACATGGGTTTGAACTGTACCTGTCCACTTACACATGGATTTTTTTCGATATTGGAAAATTTTTTGGAGATCTGTGACAATTTGAAAAAACATTTTCTTTTGTCTAGCTTACTTTATTATAAGAACACAGTATATAATATACAAAATATGTGCTGATTTACTATGTTATTGGTAAGGCTTCTGATCAACAGTAGGCTATTAGTAGTTCAGTTTTTGGGGAGTCAAAAGTTATACCAGATTTTTGATTGCACAGAGGGTATGTGCCTCTGATTCCCACGTTGTTCAAGGGTCAACTAGAAAAAAAAAACAAATAAACAAAGGCTGAAAATCAATGATCTAAACATTTATTTCAAGAAGTTAGAAAATGCCCAGCAAATGAAACCCAAAGAAGGAAAACAAGATAATAAAGAGTAGAGTTTGGTGAGGAAAAAACCCAGACTCACGATATAGTGATTAACAAAATCAAAAGTTTGTTCTTTCAAAAGACTAATAAAATCGACAAACCTCTGGTAAAATTGATCATGGAGGAGTCAGGGGAGAGAGTGGGTAGGGGCACTAGCGCCTCGTGAATAACACCAGGAATAAAGGAGCAACACTAGAGAAGCTACAGATACTGAAAAGATAAAAAGATAATATTACGAGCAGTTTTATGCTAAAAGTTTTGAGAGAGAGAAAATCTCTGCCCCAGGGACAGGCCTCTAGTCCTCAGGTGTGTGCATAGATTAACTAAGACAAATACCAGATTTTACAACTATTGACACAGAAGGGAGGTGCAGCCTCATCATTTTCTATGCCCCAAACTTTTTTCCTTGTAATATATAATTACAAGAAATTGGTATAGAAATATCATATATATTTTAAGTTTTTAGTTGTGCAGCTTATGTGTTACAACATTAATAGTCTAAAATGGTAAGATCAGAGGGCCTTATGTAATTAGTCATACATGTTAAACGTGAGTACATGCTCATTTAAATAACTTCAATAAACACGTATACAGAGTTAACAAAAGCTATCAATCACGTAATCCCATTCTTAAAGGTTTGGTGTGTATTTCTTTTTTTTTTCATTTTGTTATCATTAATCTACAATTACATGAAGAACATTATGTTTATTAGGCTTCCCCCTTCACCAAGTCCCCCCCCCACACCCCGTTACAGTCACTGTCCATCAGCGTAGTAAGATGCTGTAGAATTACTACTTGTCTTCACTGTGTTGCACAGTCCTCCCCATGCCCCCCCTACATTATACATGCTAATTGTAATGCCCCCTTTCTTTTTCCCCGCCCTTATCCCTCCCTCCCTTCCCACCCATCTTCCCCAGTCCCTTTCACTTTGGTAAACGTTAGTCCATTCTTGGGTTCTGTGATTCTGCTGCTGTTTTGTTCCTTCAGTTTTTCTTTGTTCTTATACTCCACATATGAATGAAATCATTTGGTACTTGTCTTTCTCCGCCTGACTTATTTCACTGAGCATAATAACCCTCTAGCTCCATTCATGTTGTTGCAAGTGGTAGGATTTGTTTTCTTCTTATGACTGAATAATATTCCATTGTGTATATGTACCACCTCTTCTTTATCCATTCATCTACTGATGGACACTTAGATTGCTTCCATTTCTTGGCTATTGTAAATAGTGCTGCGATAAACATAGGGGTGCATCTGTCTTTTTCAAACTGGGCTGCTGCATTCTTAGGGTAAATTCCTAGAAGTAGAATTCCTGGGTCAAATGGTATGTCTATTTTGAGCTTTTTGAGGAACCTCCATACTGCTTTTCACAATGGTTGAACGAATTTACATTCCTACCAGCAGTGTAGGAGGGCTCCCCTTTCTCCGCAACCTCGCCAACATTTGTTGTTGTTTGTCTTTTGGATGGTGGAGATCCTTACTGTTGTGAGGTGATATCTCATTTGGTGTGTATTTCTAGGCCATTTTTCATGGATATGTGTGTGTATGTGGGCACTGTGTGTACCATCCAGGCTATGGCAGTCACAGTTGTGATGATTATATTCTTAATTTTAGGAAAATGTTTCTTGGACAAATGGACACTGCCCTTGTTTTACTAAAGATTGTGTATTTCAAAGGTGTGTGCTTCTGGATTTGGGACCTCATTTTTTTCTTCTAGGACCATGGAAGTTAAAAGAAGAAACAAGAAAAGGGGGAAAATTAGAAGTCTGCTGACTTGAAAATCAACATATCCAGTAGACATGATCCAGTTTTTTTTTATCCTGTGTATCTATGTGCCTTTCTAATGATGTACAGATTTCCTGAACTCTAGAGCTCTTGTGATAGAACTGACCTTTTTTGAACTCATTGTTAAATCTTGCTCTTTTCTTCCACATTCTCAGTGCCCTTTCCTATCCCATATGGTTTTTTTAAAGAAAGATTTTTATTTTCCTAGTATAGTTGTTCAATAAATTGAATAAAATGGGGAGATTCTTTTTCTCTTTTGGTTAATGCCGCCTTTGTTTTCAAAACATTTTTTGGAAAATTCAACTTTATTAATGAGTTTCTTAGGTTCTGAATTCTCTTGTAAGTAGGAAAATGGAAGTGAGAAAGGAAGAAGGTGAGGAGGGTTTTGAAAGTGTTTTCTAACTCTTGGTTTCTGCCGTCTCAGTTACCTCAGTCTGTAGACTGACATCCAGTCTAACTCTTATGGCTGTATTTTTGGCTCCTGGTTGACATCCAATCTATGATTTTTTATTTTTTCTTCTTTTTCTCAAGGATCGGGGAGATTCTGGTTCCAACCTTTGGCATCTCAGGGTTGTCCTACAGAGGTTACACAAGCCCTCCTCTCAGGGCTTCAGTTCTGACCCACTGTTAATCCTTTTTATTTACTATTTCACCTCAACTTCTTGCTTGGGAAAGATAAAAAAATAATGGAAAAGTTGAACAAACAGTACAGTGAACATCAGGATTCAACTAGATTCCCCATTAACATTTTAATATTTTGTCACATTTGTTCTCTCTCAACAGATAGATACAGATTTCATGTAGTTCTATTTCTGGGCTCTCTATTCTGTTCCACTGATCTTTTTTTTTTTTTTTTGACCGATACCACCCTATTGTGCCTACTGTAGCTTTAGAGTTAGTCTTAAAGTCAGGTAACACCAGTCTTCCAACTTTGTTCTTCTGCAGTATTGTGTTGCTTACTTCAGGTCTTTTGTCTTCATGTAAACTTTAGAATCAGTTTGTCAATACCGAAAAATATTTTTCCAGGATTTTAATTGGGATTCCCTTGAACCTGTGTATCAAGTTGGGAAGAACTAACTTTTTGACAGCATTAAGTCTTCCTATGGAACATGGAATATCTCTCCATTTATTTAGTCCTCCTCTGATTTTGTTCATCAGATTTTTATAATTTTCCTAGTATTGATCTTATACAGATTTTGTTAGATTTAAATAAGTATTTCATTTTTTGTGGTACTAATGTAAATGTTATTATATTTTAACTTTCAAATTCCACTTGTTCAATGCTGATTTAAGGGAAAGTGGTTGGCTTTTTATATAATAACCTTGTATCCTGCAACCTTGCTATAATCTCTTATTTGTTCTAGGAGTTTTTTTGTCAATTCTTTTGGATTTCCTACATGGACCATGTCATCTGCCAACAAACAGTTTTATTTCTTCCTTCCCTATCAGTATGCCTGATTGCCTTTTCTTTTTCTATTGCACTAGCTAGGACTTCCAGTACAATGTTGAAAAGGAATGGTGTTTATTGCAGCACTATTTACAATAGCCAAGATATGGAAGCAACCTAAATGTCCATCAGTAGATGAATGAATAAAGAAGATGTGGTACATATACACAATGGAATATTACTCAGCCATAAGAAAAACAGATCCTACCATTTGCAACAACATGGATGGAGCTGGAGGGTATTATGCTCAGTGAAATAAGCCAGGCAGAAAAAGACAAGTACCAAATGATTTCACTCATATGTGGAGTATAAGAACAAAGGAAAACTGAAGGAACAAAACAGCAGCAGAATCACAGAACCCAAGAATGGACTAATAGTTACCAAAGGCAAAGGGACTGGGGAGGATGGGTGGGAAGGGAGGGATAAGGGTGGGGGGAGGCACAGGGAGGGCTGTGCAACACAGAGAAGACAAGTAGTGATTCTACAGCATCTTACTATGCTGATGGACAGTGACTGTGAAGGAGAGTATGTGGGGGGGACTTGGTGAAGGGGGGAGCCTAGTAAACATAATGTCCTTCATGTAATTGTATATTAATGATACCAAAAAAAAGAATAATAAAAAAAACAAAGCAGATATCTCACACACAGAAAAAAAGAAAAGGAATGGTGAAGGGGGACATCCTTGCCTTGTTCCTTGAAAGATCTTAGTGGGAAAGCTTCTAGTTTCTCACCCTAACCATGATGTTAACTGTAGGTTTTTTGTAGATAGGCTTTATCAAGTTAAGCACATTGTTCTTTTTTTTTAGTTTACTGATAGTTTTATCATGATTGGGTGTTGGATTGTGTCAAATGCTTTTTCTGCATCTACTGATATGATTATGTGATCTTCTCCAACCTTTTGATGTGGTGTATTGATTGATTTTCAAATGTTGAGCCAGCCTTCCATACCTGGGATAATTCCCATTTGGTTGTGCTCTATAATTCTTTTACCACATTGCTGGATTCAATTTGCTAATAATTTTTTGAGGATTTTTGTGTTTATGTTCATTAGAGATATTGGTCTATAGTTTTCTACCTTATAATGTCTTTGTCTATTTGCTTTAGGATAATGCTGGCTCTTGGATTGAGTTAAGAAGTATTCCCTCTGCTTCTGTGCTCTGAAAGATATGATAGAGAATTGGCCTAATTTCTTCCTCAAATGGTTGGTAGAATTCACCGTCTGAGCCTGGTGCTCTCTGTTTTGGAAGGTTATTAATTATTGATTCAATTTAAAAAATAGATATAGTACTATTCAGATTATTGATTTCTTGTGTGAGTTTTGGTGTATTGTATCCTCAAGGAATTGATCCATCTCATCTAAGTTATCAAATTGGTGAGGCATAGAGTTTTTAATAGTACTCCTTTATTTGAAAGTAAGTTGCAGAGTTTTCTGAAACTTAAGTATCTTGCATCTCCTAAAAACAAGGATATTCTCCTACATAGCCACAGTACCATTATCACACTAAGAAAATTGACATTAATTCTCATGCTAATTACTTAGTAATTAACTTAGTAATAACAAGGGAAAAGTGTTCTTAGAGTCAACACCTTAACCAAATGTTCAGGTTTAACATCATCTATATAACCTTCATTATATGCTTTCTGATGTGGTGCAATAAGAAACACACATCACCTACAGAGGGTTTGTGTCAAAAATGTCCAACCTGAATCTAATCACGAGGAAATAATCAGACAAATCCAACATGTAAGACATGCTACAAGCTCACTGTAGATAAAGTGAAGGTTCCTGTGGCCAGGATTGTCACCTGGCCCTGGTCAGCTACCTCACTACACACATGTGGGCACTAAGTTGTTATTGACTCTAGATAGAGATCCCTGCCCAGTGCTCTGGGCAACATGGTGGCATGGCTGCAAGGCTGCAGGAGAGCAGAGACAAGACTGGAGTGGTGGCAGTGCTGATAACACAGACTGAGACAGCTGCAGGGGTAGAAAGGTTCGGAGGCAGAGATGAAGGGGGATTACAGACCCCAGACTGTTGGATGCAGTTATAATTCTAGTGCTCAACTTATTGCCTGGAAAACAAGCCAGGTAATAAACCCTTTCACTCCAAGAACATTCCATGGTCATTGCTCAGTCTCACTGAATCCATAGTGAACTTACCTGGGATGAAACCTATTGGCAAGACAATTGGTGGTAGTCAGCAGAATTCATTGTTGACCAAGGAAAAGAAAAGACTGCCCTCACGGAAGGAGTGTTTCAGCAGGCTGCACCTGTGGACAGGGAGACATTTGAGTGTCCCCCTGTGGACATGTGGTACTGGGAAGGGGTGAAGGAATGGGATCTACCCCAAAATAAAGAAAATTTGTTGCTGACTGAAATGGCTTCACTGTAGTGCTGTGGAAAAAGTAAAAGATGTCATGGTAGCCCAAGAGGAAGCAGCATGAGAAGGAGCAGTGGCCTGAGAAGGAGTGGCACAGGAAGAAGCAGCATGAGAGTGCAGGTTGCCAGGTGCTGTGGGGCAGGTGAAGGATAGAGTAGAGCCATCAGCCCCAGAAATGGAGGAACAGAGGTTTGACAAACAGGTCAGGGTGGAGGCCCTGCTGGTGCTGGAGGCATCAGCCCCTCCTCAGTTGAAACCCCTCCTGGTTGAAAGCTGGTGGAAAGCCTGAAGGACTCGGCAACATGGGTTCTTCCAGGAAAGGTGCAGCCCCCTCCTCAGGTTGTGGAGCACTCCATGCTCTGCTTCTATCCTCAGGCTCAAGCACAAAAGGAAATACAGTCTGGTCTGCTTCTCCAAGGAAGAATTTGAAGGGCCCCATGAAGGTCATGAGGACCCAGATATGGGGTGGTTTGAAAAGGCAGCAGCAGACAGAAAGAAATTGGATGACTGGAGCTGTGGCAACAACTGAGACCAGAGCAGCAGTTCTGGCTACCAAGGATGAAGCAGCAGGCAGAGATAAAGCAACAAGATTGGCCTGTGTGTGATAAAAACTCTCAACAGAATGGGTATAGAGGGCAAGTACCTCCACATCATAAAGGCCATACATGACAATCCCACAGCCAACATTATACTTAACAGTGAGAAGCTGAAAGCTTTGCCTTTAAGATCAGGAACAAGACAAGGATGCCCACTCTCCCCACTTTTATTCAACATAATTCTGGAGGTCCTAGCCATGGCAATCAGACAACAAAGAGAAATAAAAGGCATCCAGATTGGTAAAGAAGGATTAAACTGTCACTATTTGCAGATGACATGATATCATACATAAAAAACCCTGAGGAATCCACTCCAAAACTACTAGATCTAATATCTGGATTCAGCAAAGTTGTAGGATACAAAAGTAATACACAGAAATCTGTTGCATTCTTATACACTAATGATGAACTGGCAGAAGGAGAAATCAGGAAAACAATTCCATTCATAGTTACATCAAAAAGAATAAAATACCTAGGAATAAACCTAATGAAGGAAGTGAAAGACCTATACCCTGAAAACTACAAGACATTCTTAAGAGAAATTAAAGAGGACACTAACAAATGGAAACTCATCCCATGCTCATGGATAGGAAAAATTAATATTGTCAAAATGACCATCCTGCCTAAAGCAATCTACAGATTCAGTGCAAACCCTATCAAAATACGAACAGCATTCTTCAATGGACTAGTACAAATAGTTCTAAAATTCATATGGAACCACAAAAGATCCCAAACAGCCAAAGCAATCCTGAGAAGGAAGAATAAAACTGGGAGATTATGCTCCCCAACTTCAAGCTCTACTACAAAGCCACACTAATCAAGACAATTTGGTACTGGCACAAGAACAGAGCCATAGACCAATGGAACAGACTGGAGAGTCCAGATATAAACCCAAGCATATATGGTCAATTAATATACGATAAAGGAGTCATGTACATACAATGGGGAAATGACAGCCTCTTAAACAGCTGGTGTTGGCAAAACTGGACAGCTATATGCAAGAGAATGAACCTGGATTATTGTCTAACTCCATACACAAAAGTAAACTCAAAATGGGTCAAAGACCTGAATGTAAGTCATGAAACCATAAAACTCTTAGAAGAAAACATAGGCAAAAATCTCTTGAATATAAACATGAGCAACTTTTTCCTGAACGCATCTCCTCAGGCAAGGGAATCAAAAACAAAAATGAACAAATGGGACTACATGAAGCTAAAAAACTTCTGTACAGCAAAGGACACCATCAGCAGAACAAAAAGACATCCTTCAGTATGGGAGAATATATTTGTAAATGACATATCCAACAAGGGGTTAACATCCAAAATGTATGAAGAACTCACATGTCTCAACACCCAAAAGGCAAATAACGCTATTAAAAAATGGGTGGAGGATATGAACAGACAATTCTCCAAAGAAGAAATCCAGATGGCCAACAGGCACATGAAAATATGTTCAACATCACTCATTATCAGGGAAATGCAAATTAAAACCACAATGAGATATCACCTCACACCAGTTAGGATGGCCAACCTCAAAAACACTAGGAAAAACAAATGCTGGCAAAGATATGGAGAAAGGGGAACCCTCCTACACTGTTGGTGGGAATGTAAACTAGTTCAACCACTGTGGAAAGCAATATGGAGGTTCTTCAAAAAACTAAAAATAGAAATACCATTTGACCCAGGAATTCCACTCCTAGGAATTTACCCAAAGAAAATAATTTCTCAGATTCAGAAGGACATATGCACCCCTATGTTTATTGCAGCACTATTTACAATAGCCAAGATATGGAAGCATCCTAAGTGTCCATCAGTAGATGAATGGATAAAAAAGATGTGGTACATATATGCAATAGAATACTATTCAGCCATAAGAAGGAAACAAATCCTACCATTTGCAACAACATGGATGGAGCTAGAGGGTATTATGCTCAGTGAAATAAGCCAGGCAGAGAAAGACAAATACCAAATGATTTCCCGCATTTGTGGAGTATAACAATGAAGCAAAACTGAAGGAACAAAATTGCAGCAGACTCACAGACTCTTAAGAAGGGACTTGCAGTTACCAAAGGGGAGGGGTGTGGGAGGGTGGGTGGGGAGAGGGAGAAGGGGATTGAGAGGTGTCGTGATTAGTGCAAATGGTGTGTGGGGGGATCACGGAGAAGATAGTGTAGCACAGAGAAGACAAGTAGGGACTCTGTGGCATCTTACTACACTGATTGACAATGACTGCAATGAGGTATGGGGGGGGGGACTCGATAATAAGGGTGAATGTAGTAACCACATTGTTTTCCTTGTGAAACCTTCATAAGATTGTATATCAGTGATACCTTATAAAAAATAAGAAAAGATTGGCCTGTTTGTCTGCAAGACTTTCTGCTGGAGAATCTGGAGAACGTGGGTACTGTAAGGCCCACCCATGGTTCTTTTATAGTTTTCCAGCTGCCTTGCTCAGGGACCATTGCAGAGGATTGAGGGCACATAGAACTGAGAGGCAAGAATCCTGGAGGGGGTGGAGTGTGGATAAAGTGAAGGTTCCTGTGGCCAAGATTCTCACCTGGCCCTGGTTAGCTGTCTCACTATACACATGCAGGCAAAACGTTGTTATTGACTCATTTTAAATAGCTTCGCCCAGTGCTCTGGATGACACAGTAGCATAGCCACTCTGCTGCAAGGCTGCTGGAGAGCAGACTGGAGTGGTGGCAGCACTGAGGACGGAGACTGGGATGGCTGTATGGGCAGAGAGGCCCAGAGGTAGAGAGCAGCTTGCTGCATGCAGACTCGCTCTGAGTGGCCGAGATTCTAGTGATTGACCTGCCACTGTGGGAATAAAGTTGGGTATAACACTTTCACCCAAAGAACATTCTACTGTCATTTCTTTGGTCTCATTGAATCCATAGTGAACTTGTCCGGGGCTGAAACCCATTGGCAAGACACTAGCTGACCTGGACTCTTCAAAAAAAAAACCAACAGTGATATGAGTAAACAAAAATGGAGGAGGTGGGCTGTCCCTAACTGAAGGAGGCTAAAGAGACAGAACAGCCAAATGCAATGGATGAACTTTGATTTGAACCCAGGTGTGAAGGGAAAAAATCCCATAAAAGATACTTGGGGAGCAATTGGGTAAATTTTAATACGTACTGTATATGATGATATTGAATCCTTATTCTTACATAAAACAATGTCAGTAGTTGTGATGATTCCAGTTCTAACTTGCTTTTTTCTTTTGATATTTTTATTCTTGTTTCACTGAGAATATGGGACCATATATCTTATAATATAGTTTTAATAAAAATCAAAGCTGTTTTGTTTCCCATCCTCTTGTGGAAAATTTTGCAGTGAATGTTTCCAGAAGGCTGCACCTTGCTTTATGCACAGGTGTGTGGGCCACTGAGTGAGTCTCTCTTGGCAGATCCCGGACTTTCCCATTGCTAATCAATCATGAACTGAGTTTTTAAGGGCCAGAGAAAGGACTAGAGTAGTAAAGGCTAACTATGAGAAAGTCCTGTATGAAGGAATATATTATTCATCTGTTTGAGGGAGGTAGAACCAAGCATCCTGTGGATATTCTAAAATACTGACTTCTAAAAATCTGTAGTAACTCTATACAGAATTTAGTCTTTCTTTACAGTGAAAAAGAGTATGTTAGAATTTTTGTTTCCTAAAGATTACCTCTTTCCAGATCCCTATCCACATCATTTGTTCATCTGTTTATTCATTTATCATTTAATAAATATTGAGTGTCTGCTGTATGTCAGGTACTGTGTTAAAGAAGAGTATTGTGAAAACAACAATATGTATCACCTGGAGTTTTCAATCTAGCTGGGAAAACCAATGTTAAATACAAGTAAATATTCAATTAATCTGTGGTAGGTGCTCCAAAGAAAAAAAGAGAGGTGCCATGACAGGAAATAATAGAAGATTGTTCAACTCTGAGATGTTACCTCCAAGTATAGCTCTAAAGATGTTTTTACCTTACATCTGTATCCTCTGCCTCTGATCATACCCAGTCCCTGTCTGCCTGATTCCTTTACATTCTCTTCCCTAGTTCCAGAATGAGAACTGGCTCACTTATTCCTTGAGTACTTCAGGTTTCAGTTTACAATGACAATTTGTTACCTTTCCTGAGTAAAAGAAACACTCTTCTCTATTGCCAGAATCTACCTATTTTTCAAGAGAAGCTAAATTTTTATGTGAAATCTCCTGATTTATAATGTTAACAAACTCAGAATTTTTAATAAACTTTGTGGGCTCAACATAACACATCTGTGAGCAGCTAGTTTGCAGCATTTGTTTGAGGGGACACGGAGGTATAGGTGTAGGATAATTCTACGTCAAAGATTAGGCAAACCTCCCTTTGTTTTGTCCAGCCCTTAATATAAAAATTTTTAAAGAAAAGTTACTGAAAAAAAGATTCAGAATACTAAGGACAGAAACCAAAAGAGGTTTTTAAAAACCAAATCCTTTTCATAGGATTCCTCAATATAATATTAAGTAATAAATATTATTTTCACTGATTTCTTAGCCCTCTGCTGGAGAGGTTTATTTTTTTATTTTTAAAAAGTCTACATAGTGAAGTTCACTCTGCTTTATGAAGGACAAAGGAGATTTATCCATGATCAGCCTCCATGACCACCGACCATGGACCAGGGTCCATGTTTTACTAGAGGTGAGGTGACCTGCCTTGCACTCTTTTTCTTAAGACAATAGCTTTCTTGAAATACACTTTTCATACCATACAATTCACCCACTAGAAGTATGTGACTCAGTGGTTTTTAGTATATTCACACAGTATATATAATCTGTTTGATGATAAATACAAAGTGATTATCACCACAATTCATTTTAGAACATTTTCATTACCCCGGGAAGAAAACCTGTGCCAATTTGCACTCACTTTCCGTTTTCCCTCGACCACCCCAAGCTCTAGGCACCTGCTGATCTGCTATCTATCACTGTAGGTTTGCCTCTTTTGGACAATTCATATAAATGACATCATAAAATATATGGTCTTCCTGTGACTGGCTTCTTTCACTTCATGTGATGTTTCGAGATTCATCCATGTTGAAGCATGTGTCAGCACTTCATTCCTTTTTATGGTGAAATCATATTCCATGTATGGGTATACCACATTTTATTTATCCATTCATCAGTTGGTAGACATTTAGGTTGCTCCCACTTTTTGTCTGTTTTGAATTATAGTGCTGTTCAAGTTTTTGTGTGGACATAAAATTTCCATTCTCTTTGATATATACACCTAACAGTAGAATTGCTGAGTCATTTGGTAACTGTATCCTCTGTATCTAAGCTATTGAGGAGCTTTTCCAAAATTGCTTCACCTTTTTACATTTCCATTAGTGATGTAGTCCATTTCTCCCCATGTCTTCCACTTTTAATACTTAAGATGAATGACAGTGATGCCAACCAATTACACCTTTTTATTTCTCAGTTGGCATACTGAAGGATGCATGTGCTCTCTTTTTAAAATAGGAGTATTATAAAGTAATAGGTATACAAAATTTCCCATGACAAAATACGAAAACTTCATTAAGCAACCTTTCATTTTATTCCCTCCCTTGTCTAAATTAAGTTCTCTCTTGAGAATGGAATGGTTCCATGCTCTTTTAATGACAGCTGATCAAGTACATCTTTTTTTCCAGATAAAGGAAAGACTGTCATATGGCAAATGACTTAAGAGTCTCATTTTGTCTAAGGGCCTCTGACACATGTGAATAATACAGGCCCTGCTTTCATGGAGATTCTTATCTTTTGTTATTATTTGAATTTTTAAAGTTATATTGGATTTTAAAGCAAATCCCAGACATCATGTCATTCTACCCATAAATACTTCAGTATGCATCTCTAACAGAAAAGAACTTTTTTGAATATAGCCATCATATTGTTATCTCATGTTAACTTTAATTCCTGATATCTTCTAATACCCAAGTCACATTGAAATGTCACTAATTATCTTAAATATGCCTTTCACAGTTGGTTATTTTTGAATCTGGGTCCAAACAAAGTCCACACATTTGGTTGTTTTGTCTTTTAATTAGCTTTTATTTGAGAATAATTTTTTCCCATTCCCTGTATTATTTATACATACCACCTATCTATTTACATCTGGACAATGTATTACTTAGTTTTGCTTTTCCTCGAACTTTTCATACAGGGAATCATACTCTATTCTTTCACTGCACATGTGTTTTGAAAATCATATTTCTGTGAAGCAGAATATGAATATCAATCATATTCTGATTGATACTGAGTATTCCATTGCAGGAGTATATTATAATTTATTAACTTATTCCTTCTTTTTTTGAGGTCCATGCAATAAAATGCACAAATCTGAGTGCATAGCTCTATGAATTTTGACGTGTATAGACTCATAACCATCACCCAGATCAAGATATCAAATATTCTCACTAATTTTTTCACCTTCACCTATTTTACCTATCCCTCAGCCCCTGCTCCTGTGGCAACCACCCATCTGTTCTCTGTGACTATGAGTTTTGTTTGTTCATTTGTTTTTTAGATTCCACATGTAAGTGAAATCATACAGTATTTGTCTTCCTCTGACTTATTTTACTTGGCATAATATTCTCTAGGTCCATCCATTTTTTCACAAATGGCAAGATTTCATTCTTTTTGATGGCTGAGTAATCCATTGTGTATATATACCAGATCTAATTTTTCCATTCGTCTATTGATGGACAGTTAGGTTGCTTCCATACCTTGGCTGTTGTAAATAATGCTATGATTAATATAGGAGTACGTACGTATTTTTAGATTGGTGGTTTTGCTTTCTTTAAGTAAAATTCCTGAAAGTGGAATTGTCAGGTCATATGGTATTTCTATTTTTAATTTTTTGAGCAATCCCACACAGCTTTCCATAGGGGCTGCACGAATTTACATCCACACCAACAATGTACAGGAGTTCCTTTCTCTACACATCCTCACCAACACTTGTTATTTCTTGTTTTTTTGATACTAGCCATTCAGACTGTTGTGAGGTGGTATCTCATTGTAATTCTAATTTAAGTTTCCTTGATGATTGGTCATATTGAGCATCTTTTCATGTGTCTGTTGGCCATCTGTATGTCTTCTTTGGAAAAATTTCTATTTAGGTCTTCTGCCTAAATAGATTTTTTTTTTCGTTTGATTTTTATACTTTATTTATATGTGGATCCCACATTTCTCCCTTTATTATTATTATTTTTATTTTTAATAAAGTGCTGAAGTGGTAGGTAGATGCAAGATAAAGGTAGAAAACATAGTTTAGTGTTGTAAGAGAGCAATTGTAGATGATCAGGTGTGTGCCTGTAGACTATGTGTTAATCCAAGCTAGACAAGGGCATTAAAACATCCACGGATGCAGAAGATTTCTCTCAAAACGGGGGGTGAGGTTCTAAGCCTCACCACTGTTGATCCCCAATTTCTCACCTGCTGGCCCCCCTGCGACTGTGCCTGTCTTAGGTTGTTCCTCCCTTGAGGAATCTTACCCGTCTCTGGCTAACCAGTTGTCTTCTGGGGCCATACAGGGAGATGTAAAGTTGGTGAGAGAGAAGCCATATTGTTTGAAAAAGTTAGCTCTTTACTTTTTTGCAGATTTATGCCCTGTGGCTTCTATGCCCACCACTTGTCTCAAGGTATCTTCACCACCTGGAGGAATTATGCTCGGTAAATTTGATATGAGGCACGAATTCTATTTAAGGGTTGTAATTAGGAAGGAAGAAGAAAACCTATAGAGGTAGCATATGGAAGAAAACATGGGAGGATTGATTATTTCTTTGACATATCTTCCTGTAGAGTACCTTAAGCATGTATAGGTTTTAAACTACTAACTAAGTTGCGCACACATATCAACATAATAGGAATACGGTGACATAAACTAAGCAAATCTATAATTACCAGCCATCTCCAGTGAAGCCAAGAAAACCAGTTAGGCACCCTAGGCATTTGTGAGGATTTGTCTGTGATATGATGGATATTGTCCAACTGTACTTGAACACTCTGAGAGAAATCAGACAAATTAAAGCAACCCATTTCTGGGATCTGTTCACATCCCATATGTTCTTTTAACCGTAGATAGTCTATAGTCGTAAGATTTTGGAGCGCTACACCTTGCACCCCTCCCAACTCCTGGTTGAGTTCCAACAGTACAGATCCACTCAAATTCATTGTCTCACTGTATGCACATGCCAGCCTAGACATCTCCCTCCTCATTCCAATGGCAAGTCCAGGAAACGGTGGGATGGACACAGCCACAACCGCAGCATCACCTGGATCTCTGTGGAGGCTTTTTGATGATCATCCCCCGGCACGAGTCCTCCAGAGAGTGCTGATGCCGGAAGCTCCTCCTCATATCGTATCTTAGTTCATTTTCTGGGTAGCCAAGCTAGGCCTTGATCTTCTGCATAAAAACAAACAGACCCTTTGCCCACACTTTGACATGCCCTCTATACCACTGTGTAGAACTCATTGGAGGTCAGCACACAGGAACTGCTTTTTTTTTTTTTTTTTTTTTTATTAAGAGAAAGGAATATTATCAGAAACGAGTACCTCCATAGCCGATCATCTGACACCCTTTAAATGATCAAAATTAAGGATATTTAAAGCATGCGTTAATCTTTGATTTACCAATAGTTTTATCCTATCAAGGAGTAATCCCCCTTTTCTTTCTTTCTTTTTTTTCCTTTTTTTATTTTATTTATTTATTTATTTATTTTTTTGATCTTTAATTTACACTTACATGAAGAATACTATGTTTACTATGCTCTCCCCTATACCAAGTCCCCCCTAAAAACCACATTACAGTCACTGTCTATCAGCATAGCAAAATGTTGTAGAATCACTACTTGTCCTCTCTGTGTTGTACAGCCCTCCGTCCCCTTTCTTCTTCCCCCCCCTTATCCCTCCCTGCCCACCCATCCTCCCCAGTTCCTTTCCCTTTGGTACCTGTTAGTCCATTTTTGGATTCTGTAATTCCACTGCTGTTTTGTTCCTTCAGTTTTTCCTTTGTTCTTATACTCCTCAGATGAGTGAAATCATTTGGTATTTCTCTTTCTCCGCTTGGCTTATTTCACTGAGCATAATACTCTCCAGCTCCATCCATGTTGCTGCAAATGGTAGGATTTTCCCTCTTCTTATGGCTGAGTAGTATTCCATTGTGTATATGTACCACATCTTCTTTATCCATTCATCTACCGATGGACATTTAGGTTGCTTCCAATTTTTGGCTATTGTAAATAGTACTGCAAAAAACATAGGGGTGCATCTGTCTTTCTCAAACTTGATTGCTGCATTCTTAGGGTAAATTCCTAGGAGTGGAATTCCTGGGTCAAATGGTAGGTCTGTTTTGAGCATTTTGATGAACCTCCATACTGCTTTCCACAATGGTTGGACTAATTTACATTCCCACCAGCAGTGTAGGAGGGTTCCCTTTCTCCACAGCCTCGCCAACATTTGTTGTTGTTTGTCTTTTGGATGGCAGCCATCCTTACTGGTGTGAGGTGATACCTCATTGTAGTTTTAATTTGCATTTCTCTGATAATTAGCAATGTGGAGCATCTTTTCATGTGTCTGTTGGCCATCTGTATTTCTTTTTTAGAGAACTGTCTGTTCAGTTCCTCTGCCCATTTTTTAATTGGGTTATTTGTTTTTTGTTTTGTTGAGGCGTGTGAGCTCTTTAAATATTCTGGACGTCAAGCCTTTATCGGATCTGTCATTTTCAAATATATTCTCCCATACTGTAGGGTTCCTTTTTGTTCTATTGATGGTGTCTTTCGCTCTACAGAAGCTTTTCAGCTTAATGTAGTCCCACTTGCTCATTTTTGCTGTTGTTTTCCTTGCCCGGGGAGATATGTTCAAGAAGAGGTCACTCATGTTTATGTTTAAGAGGTTTTTGCCTATATTTTTCTCCAAGAGTTTAATGGTTTCATGACTTACATTCAGGTCTTTGATCCATTTTGAGTTTACCTTTGTATATGGGGTTAGACAATGGTCCAGTTTAATTCTCCTACATGTAGCTGTCCAGTTTTGCCAGCACCATCTGTTGAAGAGACTGTCATTTTGCCATTGTATGTCCATGGCTCCTTTATCAAATATTAATTGACCATATATGTTTGGGTTAATTTCTGGAGTCTCTAATCTGTTCCACTGGTCTGTGGCTCTGTTCTTGTGCCAGTACCAAATTGTCTTGATTACTATGGCTTTGTAGTAGAGCCTGAAGTTGGGGAGTGAGATCCCCCTTACTTTATTCTTCTTTTTCAGGATTGCTTTGGCTATTTGGAGTCTTTGGTGTTTCCATATGAATTTTTGAATTATTTGTTCCAGTTCATTGAAGAATGTTGCTGGTAATTTGATAGGGATTGCATCAAATCTGTTATTGCTTTGGGCAGGATGGCCATTTTGACGATATTAATTCTTCTAGCCATGAGCACGGGATGAGTTTCCATTTGTTAGTGTCCCCTTTAATTTCTCTTAAGAGTGACTTGTAGTTTTCAGGGTATAGGTCTTTCACTTCTTTCGTTATGTTTATTCCTAGGTATTTTATTCTTTTTGATACAATTGTGAATGGAATTGTTTTCCTGATTTCTCTTTCTATTGGTTCATTGTTAGTGTATAGGAAAGCTACAGATTTCTGTGTGTTAATTTTGTATCCTGCAACTTTGCTGTATTTCGATATCAGTTCTAGTAGTTTTGGAGTGGAGTTTTTAGGGTTTTTTATGTACAGTATCATATCATCTGCAAATAGTGACAGTTTAACTTCTTCTTTACCAATCTGGATTCCTTGTATTTCTTTGTTTTGTCTGATTGCCCTGGCTAGGACCTCCAGTACTATGTTAAATAACAGTGGGGAGAGTGGGCATCCCTGTCTGGTTCCCGATCTCAGAGGAAATGCTTTCAGCTTCTCGCTGTTCAGTATAATGTTGGCTGTGGATTTATCATATATGGCCTTTATTATGTTGAGGTACTTGCCCTCTATTCCCATTTTGCTGAGAGTTTTTATCATGAATGGATGTTGAATTTTGTCAAATGCTTTTTCAGCATCTATGGAGATGATCGTGTGGTTTTTGTCTTTCTTTTTGTTGATGTGGTGGATGATGTTGATGGATTTTCAAATGTTGTACCATTCTTGCATCCCTGGGATGAATCCCACTTGGTCATAGTGTATGATCCTTTTGATATACTATTGAATTCTGTTTGCTAATATTTTATTGAGTATTTTTGCATCTACATTCATCAGGGATATTGGTCTGTAATTTTCTTTTTTGGTGGGGTCTTTGCCTGGTTTTGGTATTAGGGTGATGTTGGCTTCATAGAATGAGTTTGGGAGTATTCCCTCCTCTTCTATTTTTTAGAACACTTTAAGGAGAATGGGTATTATGTCTTCTCTGTGTGTCTGATAAAATTCCGAGGTAAATCCATCCGGCCCCGGGTTTTGTTCTTGGGTAGTTTTTTGATTACCATTTCAATTTCTTTGCTCGTAATTGGTTTCTTTAACTTTTGTGTTTCTTCCTTGGTCAGTCTTGGGAGGTTGTATTTTTCTAGGAAGTTGTCCATTTCTTCTAGGTTTTCCAGCTTGTTGGCATATAGGTTTTCATAGTAGTCTTAAATAATTCTTTGTATTTCTGTGGAGTCTGTCATGATTATTCCGTTCTCATTTGTGATGCTGTTGATTTGTGTTGATTCTCTTTTTCTCTTAATAAGTTTGGCTAGAGGCTTATCTATTTTGTTTATTTTCTCAAAGAACCAGCTCTTGGTTTCATTGATTTTTGTGATTGTTTTATTCTTCTCAATTTTGTTTATTTCTTCTCTGATCTTTATTATGTCCCTCCTTCTGCTGACTTTAGGCCTCATTTGTTCTTCTTTTTCCAGTTTTGATAATTGTGATGTTAGACTATTCATTTGGGATTGTTCTTCCTTCTTCAAGTGTGCCTGGATCGCTATATACTTTCCTCTTAAGACTGCTTTCGCTGCATCTCACAGAAGTTGGGGCTTTGTGTTGTTGTTGTCATTTGTTTCTATATATTCCTTGATCTCTATTTTGATTTGTTCATTGATCCATTGATTATTTAGAAGCATGTTGCTAAGCCTCCATGTGTTGTGATCCTTTTGTTTTCTTTGTAGAATTTATTTCTAGTTTTATACCTTTGTGGTCTGAAAAATTGGTTGGTAGAATTTCAATATTGTGGAATTTACTGAGGCTCTTTTTGTGAGCTAGTATGTGGTCTATTCTGGAGAATGTTCCATGTGCTCTTGAGAAGAATGTATATCCTGTTGCTTTTGGATGTAGAGTTCTATAGATGTCTATTAGGTCCATCTGTTCTAGTGTGTTGTTCAGTGCCTGTGTGTCCTTACTTATTTTCTGCCCGGTGGATCTATCCTTTGGGGTGAGTGGTGTGTTGAAGTCTCCTAAAATGAATGCATTGCAGTCTGTTTCCCTCTTTAGTTCTGTTAGTATTTGTTTCACAAATGCTGGTGCTCCTGTGTTGGGTGCATATATATTTAGAATGGTTATATCCTCTTGTTGGACTGAGCCCTTTATCATTATGTAGTGTCCTTCTTTATCTCTTGTTACTTTCTTTGTTTTGAAGTCTATTTTGTCTGATATTAGTACTGCAACCCCTGCTTTCTTTTCACTGTTGTTTGCTTGAAATATGTTTTTCCATCCCTTGACTTTTAGTCTGTGCCTGTCTTTGGGTTTAAGGTGAGTTTCTTGTAAGCAGCATATAGATGGGTCTTGCTTTTTTATCCATTCTATTACTCTGTGTCTTTTGATTGGTGCATTAAGTCCATTTACATTTAGGGTGACTATTGAGAGATATGTACTTATTGCCATTGCAGGCTTTAGATTCGTGGTTACCAAAGGTTCAAGGTTAGCTTCTTTAGTATCTTACTGCCTAACTTAGCTCACTTATTGAGCTGTTATATACACTGTCTGGAGATTCTTTTCTTCTCTCCCTTCTTATTCCTCCTCCCCCATTCTTCATATGTTGTGTGTTTTGTTCTGTGCTCTTTTTAGGAGTGCCCCATCTAGAGCAGTCCCTGTAAGATGCCCTGTAGAGGTGGTTTGTGGGAAGCAAATTCCCTCAGCTTATGCTTGTCTGGGAATTGTTTAATCCCGCCATCATATTTAAATGATAGTCGTGCTGGATACAGTATCCTTGGTTCAAGGCCCTTCGGTTTCATTGCATTAAATATATCCTGCCATTCTCTTCTGGCCTGTAGGGTTTCTGTTGAGAAGTCTGATGTTAGCCTGATGGGTTTTCCTTTATAGGTGACCTTTTTCTCTCTAGCTGCCTTTAAAACTTTTCCTTGTCCTTGATCCTTGCCATTTTAATTACTATGTGTCTTGGTGTTGTCCTTCTTGGATCCTTTCTGTTGGGGGTTCTGTGTATTTCCGTGGTCTGTTCAATTATTTCCTCCCCGAGTTTGGGGAAGTTTTCAGCAATTATTTCTTCAAAGAGACTTTCTATCCCTTTTCCTCTTTCTTCTTCTTCTGGTATCCCTATAATACGAATATTATTCCTTTTGGATTTGTCACATAATTCTCTTAGTGTTGTTTCGTTCCTGGAGATCCTTTTATCTCTCTCTATGTCAGCTTCTATACGTTCCTGTTCTCTGGTTTCTGTTCCTTTAATGGCCTCTTGCATCTTATCCATTCTGCTTATAAATCCTTCCAGGGTTTGTTTCACTTCTGTGATCTCCTTCCTGACATTTGTGATCTCCCTCCGGACTACATCCCATTGCTCTTGCATTTTTCTCTGCATCTCTGTCAGCATGTTCATGATTTTTATTTTGAATTCTTTTTCAGGAGGACTGGTTAGGTCTGTCTCCTTCTCAGGTGTTGTCTCTGTGATCTTTGTCTGCCTGTAGTTTTGCCTTTTCATGGTGATAGAGATAGTTTGCAGAGCTGGTACGAGTGACAGCTGGAAGAGCTTTCCTTCTTGTTGGTTTGTGGCCTTCCTCTCCTGGGAGAATAGCGACCTCTAGTGGCTTATGCTTGGCAGCTGTGCGCAGACAGGGCTTCTGCTACCTGCCTGTTTGCTATGGAGTTTATCTCCGCTGTTGCTGTGGGCGTGGCCTGGCTGGGGCTGCTCCTCCAAAATGGTGTAGCCCCCCTTCGTGAGGTGCTGGGTTCTCGCAGGTGTGGATGTGGTCTGGATGTTGTCCTGTGTCCTCTGGTCTCTATTTTAGGAAGAGTTGTCTTTGTTATATTTTCATAGATATATGTGATTTTGGGAGGAGATTTCCGCTGCTCTACTCACGCCGCCATCCTGGCTCCCATATGGGTAAATAAATTTTTTTTAAATCAGATTTAAAAAATTTTTTTTTTGGTGTTGAGTTGTGTGAGTTCTTTATATATTTTAGATTTTAGCTCCTTATCAGATATCTGCAGATATATTCTTCAGTACAGTAGGTTGGTTTTCATTTTGTTGATTGTTTCCTCTGCTGTGCAGAAGCCTTTCAGTTTGATGTAGTCCTTATTTATTTTTGCTTTTGTGTCACTTGCCTGGAGAAATAAATCCAGAAAAAAATTACTAATGCTGATGTTCAAGGTTTTACTGACCATGTTTTCTTCTAGTTTTATGGTTTCAGGCCTTATATTTAGGTCTTTAATCTATTTTGAGTTTATATTTCTGTGTGGTATAAGACAGTGATCCAGTTTCATTCATTTTTATGTGGTTGTCTAGTCTTTTGAACACCACTTATTGAAGAAACTGTCTTTCTCCCGTTGTGTTATATTCTTTCCTCCTTTGTCATATATAAATTGATCAAATAGGTGTGGATTTACTTCTGGGCTCTCTATTCTGTTTCATTGGTCTATATATCTGTTCTTTGCCAGATATCATACTGTTTTGATTACTGTACTTTTATAGTATATTTTGAAATCAGTGTTTGTGTGCTACCTCCTGCTTAGTTCTTTCTCAAGATTGCTTTGGCTATTCAGGGTTTTTTGTGGTTCCATACAAATTTTAGGATTATTTGCTCTAGTTCTATGAAAAATGCCATTAGTATTTAATCTGCAGATTGCTTTGGGCAGCATAGCCATTTCAACTATATCCATTCCTCCTATCCATGAGCATGGATAGCTTTCCATTTATTTATTTATTTTTTAATTTTAATTTTTTATTTTGGTATCATTAATCTACAATTACATGAGCAGCATTATGTTTACTAGATTCCTCCCATCATCAAGTCCCCCCCACATACCCCATTACAGTCACTGTCCATCAGTGTAGTAAGATGCTATAGAATCACTACTTGTCTTCTCTGTGTTGTACAGCCCTCCCCGTACCCCCCCTAAATTATGTGTGCTAATTGTAATGCCTTTTCTCCCCCCTTATCCCTCCCTTCCCACCCATCCTCCCCAGTCCCTATTCCTTTGGTAACTATTAGTCCGTCCATTCTTGGGTTCTGTGAGTCTGCTGCTGCTAGGTTCCTTCAGTTTTTTTCTTTATTCTTATACTCCACAGATGAGTGAAATCATTTGATACTTTTCTTTTTCCATCTGGCTTATTTCACTGAGCATAATACACTCTAGCTTCTCCCCATCCATGTGTTGCAAATGGTAGGATTTGTTTTCTTCTTATGGCTGAATAATATTCCATTGTGTTTATGTACCACATGCTTTCCATTTATTTATGTCTTCTTCAATTTCTTCATCAACATCTTACAGTTTTTGGAATACAGGTCTTTTACTTCCGTGGTTAAATTTATGCCTAGGTGTTTTATTCTTTTTTGATGCGTTTGTAAATGGTATTGATTTTAAATTTTTCTTTCTTTTCATAATTTCTGTATAGAATGCAATAAATTTCTTTATATTGATTTTGTATCCTGTAACGTTACTGAATTAATTCATTAATTCTTATAGTTTTTTATTGGAGCCTTTAGGGTTTTCTTTATAGTATCATGTCATTTGCAAATAGGGATAATTTTACTTCTTCCTTACCAATTTGGTTGCATTTTCTATCTTTTTTTGTCTTATTGCTGTGATTAGAACTTCTAAGACTGTGTTGAATGAAAGTGATGAGAGTGCAAATCCTTGCCTTCTTCCTGAATTTAGAGGAAAAGCTTTTAGATTTTTGTCATTGAATATGTTACTGTAGGTTCGTCATATATGGCCTTTATTATATTGGGGTATGGGCCCCTTGTATCTACTTTGTTGAGAGTTTTTATCATGAATGGCTGCTGATTTTGTTAAATGCTTTTTCAGCACTTATTGAGATGATCATATGATTTTTATCCTTCCTTTTGTTAATGTGTTGTATCACATTAATTGATTTATGGATATTGAGCCATCCTTGCATCCCTGGTGTAAATCCCAGTTTGTTGTGGTGAATGATCCTTTAATAAATATATTTTTGAACTTGGTTTGGTAATATTTTGTTGAGGATTTTTGCATCTATGTCTATCTGGGATATTGGTCTGTAATTTTCTTTCTTTCTCTGGTTTTGATATCAAGGTTATGCTGGCCTCATAGAATGAATTTGGAAGTTTTCCTTCCTCTTCAGTTTTTAAGAATAGTTTGAGAAGGATAGGTATTAACTCTTCTTTAAATGTGTGGTAGAATTCTGTGAAGCTGTTTGGTTTTGGAATTTGTTTATTGGGAGTTTTTTTATTATTGCTTCAATTTCATGACTAGTAATCTGTTCAGATTTCCTGTTTCTGCCTGGTTCAGTTTTGGGAGATTGTATGTTTCTAGTAATTTATTCATTTCTTTTAGGTTGTCCAATTTGTTGCCATATAATTTTTATTAATAATCTCTTGTAATTGTTTGTATTTCTGTGGTATTGGTTGTAACTTCTCTTTCATCTCTGCTTTTATTTATTTGATTCTTCTCTCTTTTTTCTTGATGAGTCTAGCTAAAGGTATATCAATTTTGTTTACCTTTTCAAAGAACCAGCTTTTAGTTTCTTTCATCTTTTGTATTGTTTTTGTCATCTCTACTTCATTTATTTCTGCCCTGATCTTTATTATTTCCATCTGTCTACTCTTTTGTGCTTTGTTCTTCTTTTTCTAGTTCCTTTAAGTGTAGGGTTAGATTGTTTATTTGAAAATTTTCTTATATCTTGAAGCAGGCCTGTAATGTTGTAAAATTCCCTCTAGAACTGCTTTTTATCTATCCCAAAGATTTTGAATTTTTGTTTCTATTTTCATTATTCTCCAAGTATTTTTTATTTCCTCTTTAATTTCTCATTGGCTGTTTAGTAGCATGCTTCTATGTATTTGTGTTTTTTCAGCTGTTTTCTTGTAATTGATTTCCACTTTTGTACTGTTGTGGTTGGAAAAGATGCTTGGAAAAGAGTGTGTCTCTAGTAGGCAACATATAGGTGGGTCTTGCTTTTTATCCATTCAATCATCCTGTGTCTTTTGACTGAAGCATTTAGTCCATTTACATTGAAAGTAATTGTTGATAGTTATGTATTTGTTGCCATTTTGTTCAATGTATTCTGCTTGTTTTTGTCATTCTTCTCTGTTCCTTTCATCTTCTCTTGCTCTCCTCTCCCGTGCATGATGACTTTCTTTAGTGTTATGATTTGGGTTCCTTTCTTTTTATTTTTTGTATATCTTTTATAGGCTTTTGGTTTGTGGTTATGATGTGGTTTATATATGGCATCTTACATATATAGCAGTCTATGTTAAACTGATGGTTGCTTAAGATTGAACACATTCTGACAGCACTACATTTTTAACTCCTCCACATTTTGTGTATATAATACCTTATTTAACACCTTTCATCTAGTGATTCCCTTAACTAATTCTTAGAAGTAGTTGATTTTACTACTTTTGTCTTTTAGTCCTCATATTAGCTTTTAAGTGATCTACTACCATTGCTAGTGTTTGCTTTCACCAGTGAAATTTTTTCTTTTCATATTTTCTTGCTTCTCATTATGGTCTTGTCTTTTCCTTTTAAAGAACTCCCTTTAACATTTCTTGTAAGCTGGTTTAGTGGTTGTGAACTTCTTTAACCTGTTTATGAAACACTCTCTCTCTCAATTCTGAATGATAACCTTACTGGGTAGGGTATTCTTAGTTGCAGGTTTTTCTCTTTCAGTACTTTGGGTATCATGCCATTCCCCCCTGGCCTGTAGACTTTCTGTTGAAAAATCATCTGATAGCCTTATGGGGTTTCCCTTGTAGGTAACTTGGTGCTTTACTCTCACTGGTTTTTAAAATTCTCACTGTCTTTGATCTTTGGCATTCTTATTACTACATGTCTTGGTGTGGACCTCCTAGGGTTTATCGTTTTGGGGCTCTGTGATTCCTGGATATGGATGTCTTTTCCTTCCTCAAGTTAGGGAAGTTTTTAGCTATTATTTCTTCAGATAAGTTTTCCACCTTTCTCTCTTCTTTTTCTTGGACTCCTACAATGCAAATGTTAGAACATTTGATATTGTTCCAGAAGTGCCCTTAGCCTATCCTCATTTCTTTTTATTCTTCTTTCTTCCTGTTGTTCAGCTTGAATGCTTTCCATTGATCTGTCCTCCAGATTGCTGATCTGTTCTGCATCCTCTAATTTGCTGTTGATTCCCTCTTGTGTATTTTTCATTTCATTTATTGCATTTTTCATCTTGATTGGTTCTTTTTTATACTTTCTGTTTCCTTATGAAGCCCTCCCTGAGTTCATCCATTCTTCTCCCAAGTCCAGTGACCATTTCTGTAATTTTTACTTTGAGCTATTTATCAGGTAGATTGCTTAACTCTATTTCATTTAGTTCTTTCTCTGAAGATTTGTCTTGTTCTTTTGTTTCAAGCATATGCCTCTGTCTCCTCATTTTGTTTGACTTTCTATGTTTGTTTCTATGGATTATGCAAAAGGGCTACCTCTCCCAGTCATGAAGGCTTGGCCATGTGTAGGAACATCCTCTGGGTAGCCTGGCAGTTCTGGCTGGTTGGCTGGAGGCTGGGTGGGAAAGGTCTTAGGTGTCCCAGTGCCAGTGCTCCAGGGCTTGGTCTGGGGGTCTCCTGGGTGGGTGCCTGCTGGAGCCATGCTAGTGGGCTGGCTGGGGGTGGCAGAGCATGTTCTAGGGTTTTTTTGGATGGGCACAAGCCAGGGCCATACTGGCAGACTGGCCATGTCAGAGAGACATAGTCTGGGGCTCCCAAATAGGCATCAGGCTATGGCTGTGCTGGCAGGGCAGCTGGGAGCAGAGGGGTGCGGTTTGGGGGATCCTGGGTGGTCACCATCAGAGCCATGCTAATGGGGCTCCTGGGGACAGAGGGGTGTGAGCAGGGTAAAGCTATGTGAATGCTGTGCTAGTGTTGTCTTGGTGGGACTGCTGGATCTCTTGTCAAATGGGGCCATGAATGGGCTGGGAGGCTGCCTCACTTATGTCGGGAGCTGGTGTGTACACCCTGACTCTGCTCCTGTTCAACTATCAGTGTGTGGAGGGATGTAAACAATGGTGCTCACCAGCACCTCTTGTCCTAGAGAGAGTTCAAGCAGTTCCCCCACCGTTTGGTGGGAGCTTTAATTCTGAAAATTGATTTCTTTCACTTACAATGTAATTGCTCTTTAAATCACAGCTTTTTTTCTGTGTCCCAGAACATATGAATCTGTGCCCAGGTCCCTCAGTGATGTCCCTCCCTACTGCAGGCTATGGTAGGGGTGGGCCTCCCTCTTTTACTGTGTCTCCATCTCTCCTGCCATTTTTATGTGGTTATTTTATCCCTCATTGTGCAGAACATGTTCACTCAGGCCTCAGTTCTTCCTCAGGATGAATTGCTCTGTCTGGAGGTGTAAATGTGTATGTTGGGGGAGGTGGGTTTAGGCTCTTTCTATGCCACCATCTCATCCCACTTTCTAGACTATTTTTGATAGATCTTATTTTGATAAAACAATTGCAGAATAATATAAGGCAGTATTTAGTAAGGCATTAAGTAGGCTATGATCAAAGTTGAAGCATGTAGGTTTCTAATGGACTCTCTGTTGGCCTTATTGGTAGTCATATGGTATATAAGTTAGAGAACCAGATTGACTATATTTGAAGCCCCAGTGCTATCACTGTAGGGTGTAGAATCTTGTACAAGTTAGTGTTTATTCTTACTAAAGTTATGCATATTTGTAATTCAAAAAAAATAGTTCTATAAGACTTGTTACCAACCAAAATGAACAGGAAAAAAAAGGGCAATCTTTTTCAATTCTTAACTAATTTGTTTGGTATTTGACTCCTATTCTCTAAATAACATAGTTATTTGCCAGTTCTTGTAATTTCTATTTTGAGTATTTTCTCTCCACTTGCTACAATGCAAGATGAAGATTTAGTACTCTTGTCACAGATATGAAGTCCAGTCTCCTATCCTCCTATATAATTAGAACATTTAGTCTATATATTATGACCATGAAAATGTCATTCAGATACCATGATTCTTGATTTTCACTGCATATTTATTACTTCCTGAAGTCAATGAAAGTCTTACCTTTTGTTTTGCTTAGTTTTCTATGTATTTATCACTAATTATATCCTAAACTGTTCCCAGTTAGAAATCTGTTCTCCATATGTTCAAACATATTAGGTAGTCTATCAGTTTCATTTTCTTAAATAAATCTCTCTAGGAGCCTTCTGACATGCCCTGCTTTGGACTGTTTGCTCTCTATCCCTGCTCTCTAGCTATGGTCTCCCTTCACCATCATCCTCTTGATAATCTCATCTCCTGGATCCCTTGGACTTTTTATTTTCTTCTTCTTTCAATGAAACACATCCTCTAATAATTTCACAAAAAAGGATGCATGAAAGGTAGACTTTTGAGACCTTGCCTGTATGAAAATCTCATACTTAATTAATAGTCTTTCTGGGTATAGAATTGTTGATTGGAAATTATTTTCCTTCAGTATTTTGAAGGTATTGCTCCACTGCATTTTAGGCTTTCAGTGTTCCCATTGAGGGGTCTTAAGCCATTCTGATTTTTTATTATTTGTATGAAACCTGTTGTTCTCTGGTAATTTGAGTGTTGTGAAATTTTGCAATGATGTACCTTGGTGGAGAGCTATTTTCATATTGTGCTGTGTATTCAGAGGGCCCTTTTAAGCTTAAAAACTCAAGTCTGTTAGTTATGGGGAAATTTTATTGAGTTATTTCTTTGAATTTTGTTTTGTTCCTGGTTTTTTTTTCTTTTCTTATTTTCTCTTCCTAGAATGCCCATATGGTCCTCTTTTAAAAAAATCTTTTCACTCCTGTTTTTCCTCTCTATCTTCTGCTTTACATTCTAAGAGATTCCCTCAAGTTACTTTCCAATCTTTTTATTGCTGTTATCATGTTTTTAACTTCCAAGAATTATATTTGTGTTGTTCACTAAATATACCTTTAAAAAATGACATCTTATCCTTGTTTCACAAATAAAATATCTTCGCTCTGAGAATTTTAATGATTTTTTCCCTAAGTTCTCACCTCTATGTATTTTCTGTTTTTCCACATTGTGTTTATTTTTCATTTGTTTTGGTCTCTGTCTTTATAGTAGATACTTTAATGCCTTGTGATCTGCTGTTAACCCATATTTAAGAGTGTGGTATCTCATTTCTAGTACTGTCTTCTCTCCCACTTTCAGTGGTACCTGCTGTTGCCAGCAATTGAGCCTTTGGGAAGTTCTGGTATATTTTAGGTTATGTATCAGTTTTCCTCACTACTAGTATAGGATTCAGCGTTCTTGGGTTTGCTGAGTCAGTTCCACTTGTTTATCTGATTTTAAACTTCAAAACTTTTTTTGCTGGTCTCTCCTTTCCTGTTTTCTTTTCTCTTGTGTACTTCCACTTTACAACTGATAATCTTTTCTGTCATTTTGAGAAGATTGGAAGGGAGTGGAGTTGTGTGTAATCTAAATCAGGGCTCAGAAAATTACAGTTCCTGTACTAAGTTCAGCCCTTTCCTATTTCTAAGGCACCAGGACTAATTTTTCTGAATATGTTCTGTATATGTTTCCCATGCCCCTCAGACCTCATCCTACCATCTCACTCAGTTTCACCACATGCCTAGCTCCACGTTCATTCCAGCTGCTTTGGTTGCACACACAGGTGTTTATAAGCAGTACCACCCATCTTCCCTTGCCCCACCCTCTTGAGGGCATGTGTGGTAGAATTCCAGCTACTCCCAGATTCCCTGGTCTCCCTGAGGGTGCTGATGCCCCAGGGGGTGTCCTGCACCTGATCCTCAGCCAAGTACCTTTTGTCTCGTGAGTGATGTAGCAGTTTCTTCCTCAATTTCCTCATGACTCACTTTTCAAAAGTAGTCTTTGATAGTCTTTTTTGAAAGTCTAAACGGATTGTATTGACTAGTTCCCTTTTAGTCACATGCATTTTTGCCTCCTGAAAGAAACTCTAATATATTAATTAGGTATGATTTCAACTTCCTGAAACCATACACCCCTCACTTTCTTTGCCTCAGTACCTCTCCTTCACTGTTCTCAACCTATCAGCTTGGCCTGTCCTGTAAGGTCATCTCATACCAACTCAAATACTATCTCTTCCATGTCTTGCCAGCAAAAAATTTTCCCTCATGTATCTGAACTCCTGTAGCAGTTTCTCTAGAGGCTTTTAATATAGTGATTTGACCTCTTTACTATCTTTCTGATAGTTTATAAACTCTTTCATGTCAGAGACATGCCAACAGTCTTGAGTTTAATAAGAGTTCTGTATATGTTTGGTAAGTTAATGAAATAAGTCTACGGGGAAACTTCTTGAAATAAGACTACTATATCAATAGCCTCCACTTACTTATTCACAGCTGAGTCTTTGCAATCTGATAGTACAGAAACTGTTCCCACAAAAGTCACGAATGCCCTCCCAGTGAGTCATTCTGGAGTATCTTTTTATCCCTCAGCTACTTCCACCCCTTTGCTATGTTTGGATATTCCTTCTTGTAACCAATTCTTACCTCCTCTGGCTTCCTCTGTCCTGCTACTCTCATCTCTTTGGTTATTTCAGTGATTCTCTTCCATATACATTCCCCTAAATTAATGATTGGGTTTCATTTTCTGTCCTCAAACTTTTTTTCTTTATGTATCTTTAGGCATTTCATTTATTCAGGTTTTTTTGTTTGGGTCTGGGACTAGGGAGAAGAAATTTAGGGGCCAAGGTTAAGGTCAGATCCCCTGGGATCTAAGCATTGGAGAAACTAGAACAAGAAACAGGTAGCCGTGTGACAAAGTATCAGTTCTGCTATTGGGCCAGTAAGCCCCCGCAGTTATGGACTCTTTCAGAGAAGGCAGATTGGAGAACACAGTTCAGACCTAAGGTCCAGGTGCTTCATTTCTCCGGAGATTCCGACCCTGTTGGGTAAGTTGTGCTTGGAGCAGGTCCAGCCTGGTGTCAGTTCCACCTCTTAAACCCAGCCATCATGAAAGCAGAGTGCTCCAGGGTATTAAAGTGTGAGGACTGGAAGGTAGAGGAGGTGGGCCCACTCAGACTATAGACAGCTCCAAGATAGCAGGAAACATGAAAAGGAGAATCTCAATTATAGGGCAAACCTTAGAGGAACTAAGGAACTAAGGAACAGGCTATCTGTGTTATAGCTTGCTGCTATTCTGGATGTAAAGCAGCTCTTTAAGGTATTTTGTTGCCCTCAGCAGCAGGGTGTAGCTCTTCACTTTGATGCTTGGTGTGGGTAAAATTGTATATTTCCAGAATATCTTACCTGGCTTTAGTGCATCCTCAGGGGTGGAGAGAAGTATGGCTTTAGTGCAACTGCATATCAATAGGCATTCCTCAGGGGTGGAGACAAGTTCATCTCCATATCAGTGGGTAATTACCTGGGCAACCTAGTGTTTATCTGGACCTGAGAGGTTAAGGGGAGGGCTGGTTGGCTTCTGCTGGAGCAGGAGAGAGAAATGGCCCAGACTGAAGTTTGTAAGCAATAAATGGGTTTTAAACTTTATTTCTCCCTTGGACTGATTTCAGTTTTAGAGCTATTTTGCCCCAGGATTTTGTCTCCTCATAGTAACACTCAGTTGCTAACTTGGGCCCAGCATCAAGTCTGGCCCATAGCTTCCCAGTCTCTACTCTTCCTTGTCTGCTTGTGTCTCTTACCAACAATCACAACACTCAGTGCTTCCCAACTCAGGTCTCCAGATGGTAGAACCTCTCTGCCTCATAGGTGGATGCTCAGTCTATGGGTACTTTCCCTTGGGTCAGGTTCCCACCTGTGGTCCAGTCATCAGAGGCCGGAGGAGAAGTTTAGATGAAGGTTATTCCCAGTCAAGCAACAGTCAGCATCTATTTGCCCAAGCCCAAAATGTATGTATAATCCTCCTCCTTCCTTCTCTCTCACTCATGTCCCACTTGTCACTAGTCCTGTAAATTTTCCCTTTTAAACATTTTTAGCATGCATCCTTTTTTCTCTATTCCTATTGCCACTGCCTTGGTTCGGCTGCCATTACTTCTCATCTAGAATGTTGCATTCTCCTCCTTATCCATATCCTGGCCTTCAGTCTTTCTCCCTAATCTACCTTTTACTCTATTGCCAGAATAGTCAATTTAATTCCCACATAGCAGTCAAAGTTTATATTTAGAAATATAAATCAGGTCATGTTACTCCTTGGTTTTAAGCAGGGGCTTCTCACTGCTATTAAAAAGCAATGCAGGGGTCTTGACATGGCCTCCTACCTAAGGCCTACAGATCTGGTTCCTGTCTTCTGTGTGTTTTCCAGCAACACTGGCCCTCTCTCTGTTCCACAAATGTACTAAGATTGCTGTGCTTGCTTTTCCTTCTGCCTGAAACTCTTTTTTCCATCGATTTTTTTTGGCTGCCTCCTGTTTTCAGGTCTCAGCTCATATGTCACCTCAAAGAAGCCTTCTCAAAACACCCTATCCTATCTAGCATGGCCTGTACTTCTACCCTTAGGCACTATTACATCATTGGATATTCTTTATATCACTTATCACTGTCAGAAATTATTTTCTTCATTTATTTGTTTACTTGTTTTTTCCAGTCTCCTTGACTAAAATACAAATTCCTTGAGAATAGAAACATTCTTGTTCTTGCCGTTGTATCCCTAAGTCTGGTATGTGGTAGTTACTTAATAAATATCTGTTAAGTTAATAAGCAATAAAATATCTCCTTTGTCACTCTTATTTCTATCCCTGTGTGTTATGCTTGACTTTTTTCCTCCAGCTTTGTTAAGATACAGTTGACAGATAACATTGTATAAGTCTAATGTATATAGCATGATGGTTTAATTTGCAAATATACTGTGAAATGATCACAATAAGGCTAGTGAGCACATTGATCACCACACAGTTTCGTGGTGTGTGTGCATGTGCATGTGTGTGTGGTGGGAACTGTGTTTGCAAATATCAAGTGTACAATACAGTGTTCTTAACTGTGCAGTGCTTAGCTCTATGTGTGTTTTTATCTTATGTGGTTGCAAGCTACTTAAGAGAAGAATTTCTTTTTTTTTTATTCATTCTTACATCTCTAGGGCTTACCCACGTCGGCTGTTAGAAGAGGCTGTATTGAATGTACTTGTTCACAATGATCTGAGCTTTGGAGCCTCTTTAGTAACTGGAAAAGACTGAACACTTTCTTCTTCGTACTCTTTTTATATTCCTTTTCCCTGATTCAGAAACCAGACACAGGAAACATCTGACCATAATAAAAGATTTCTAGTAAATTCTATGTTTCCTCCTTGAACAAAGTTGTATGCAACAGTGCTCTACTGTGCTTTGGTCTGGAATTCTGTTTGGTCACTTGTATAGCACACCACATGGCTGCTTCTGGCCTGGAAGCCAGGAACAGCTGGAGCTTGGGCTGCTTGAAGTAAAAATGTCATATTTGTTAGCCTGAGAGAGAGAGAAGTCTGGATATTCTTGCTCTGTTTCTTGTAAAACAAATTTTTTGATTTGTTGAATACTGAGTTTTCCCTTTAGCCGTAGTGGTTTATAACTAAAATGACCTTACATCCTTTAGAATAAACACAAATGATGAATGGTCGAATCTCCATCTATGCCTTTAATGCTCAAAGTAAAATCCATCAAAACTTACAGAAAACATGAATTTGTCCCTAACTTCCTCGTGCAGTAACTACCCTCTCACTGTATCTCTTGCTAAGGACACATGTTCTTTGGAGCACTCCACTACCACAGGAAATATATTTGCAGAGGCTCCGTAAGCCTCTCATCTGTTTGCTGCTTACCCCTTGCATACCCTTATCATACTTGGTTTTTAGCTACCTTTTAACGTGTCAGTCTTCCTTGGCTAGAAGGCAGTGACTACCTCTTACTGGTATCTCTAGATTCCGCCTCAGGGCCTGGCACATAATTAGGTACTTGATAATATTTGTGGGAGGGAGGGAAGAAGAAAAAAAAAGCCCAGTTTATTTAGGAATTGATATAGCTAATATATATTTAAATGGAACAAAAGGATGACCTCAGTAACTAAGGAGAAAAGCTGGGTAGCTTTTCAGCACATACAGTGAATAATAAAGGCAATCAAAAGCCTTCCATCCTTTTGCATTGGTACCAGTGAGTTAGAGGTTAAAATCCTAGAGCTGGATTAGAGAGCTCTTTTTCTTTACTTTTTTTTCCCATGATGATACAAGTAATACATGTTCACTTGAAGAAATTTTGCAAAAACATGGAGAATAAGCATCACCTACAATTTCACCCAGAGACAACCACTATGAACATTTAGTGTTTTGTCTTTAAGTGCTTAGTTAAGTTTTAGTCTTTTATTTAACTTTTAGCCTTTTTTCTTTATGTTTAGATTGAAGAATTTATTAAAAGCGGTTATTTCAGGGCTACTTGTGAGTATGCAAAAGGTAAATTGCAATAGGAAAAGTACTTGTTAACTGCAATAAAAATTTGAGATGCTGTTTTTATTGTTCATCTGGGCAGTCCCCTCTGAAAGCTCTCATCTTCTCCAGGTGAGCCTCTAACTGAGAAAGCTCCTGGGGCACTTACCTTATTCCCTCTTAACTGACATATGTATATACTTATATCTTCCTGGGATGAGGCCAGGTTCCAGCCTCTGAAGCTTCAGAGTAGGACAGTTAAGTTGAGTTGAATTGAATGAGAATCTATATGCAGAATGGGTTTTTCCCCCAACTTGTGACTTATCACTGATTTAACCTTTGAAAGAAAGCAAGGACATTTACTCGTTGATTCCTTTGTTTAATAAGCATAATGACTACTTTCTGTGTGTCACTCTCTGAGCTGGGCATCATAGCCTCAGAATGAGTAGATATTCCTTGTCCTCAGGGAACTTGCGGTTTAATAGAGGAAAAAAAAGAGCAACCATTATAATAAATGCCAAAATAGCAGTGCAGTGATGGCCTAAAAAAGAGTGAGCAAAATTGATTAGAAAAGCCTTCAGGAAGCAGGGCTGTTTGAGTTGGGTCTTAATGGAAAAGTGGGAGTTTTTATGTATGCAAACAGGCAGAGAAAACAGTAGGTCTGATGTCTGAAGATGTGAAGGCACATATCTCTTTGGGGAAATAAAAGTAGTTTGGCATATCTGGAGTATGAGGTATACTAGGCAAGTGCGACAAAATGGTGAAGACCTTGAATGTCAGAGCTTGGACTTTATCTTACAGGCTATGGGAGGCCACCTGAAGGATTTTAATCAAATCAGAGAGCAAAGACACAATCAGGTATATTTTTTAGAAAAATCAGCATCAAGGATGATGGAAGTGGGCTAAGTTGGCCGCAGGATGTGATTATGGGGCTATCAGAACAGTCCCAGCAAGAGGATGGGCAGATGTCCTGCAAGGTGAGTCCGTAAAGACGGAAAGTAGATAAATTAGTGGTTGCCTGTGGCTGGGGGTGGGAACAGGGCATGACTATAAATGGGTATGAGGGGTCTTTTTGGGGTGATGGGAATGTTATAAAATTGTATGTGGTGCTGCTTGCACAGCTCTGTAAATTTTCTAAAAATTACTGTTTTTCACTTAAAATGAGTAAACTTTATAGAATGCAAGTATACTTCAATAAAGCTCTTTTAAAAAGAGAGTGAGAAATAGGGGTTTCCATTCTGAAAGGGCAGTAGCATTGAGAGGAGAAGGATGTGAGAAACGTTGATAAAGAAGTAGGATTTGTAGGAGTTAGACATTGATTGTATCTCATACGAGATAGGATGGTTGGTTACCTGTCTCATCAGCCAAGTGTCCTAATTGTGCTTCTCTACATTTTTGTAAAAAGATGTCAATCCTACCTTTTGCTTGGTAGGTTTCAAAGCATACAGATCTGCCCTTCACTGGCAGGACAGAATATCTGCCTTTGGATCCTTATCAAAAACCATATCCTCCAGCTCTCTGCCACTCAGCTCTTGATAAATAGTTGTGAGAAAAAAATATTCATGAAGGATTTGTGGACTCTTCATTTCTCTCGGCACTGTACTTAGCAAGAATGCCAGGTGTTATGTTGGTAACATAGCAGTAAATAAAGCAGATACAGTATTTGTCTTTATGGAGCTTACAGTCTAACAGTGGGGACAGATGTTACTTACAGTTAGGATAACTACTGTGTTGGATTTCCATGTGCAATAAGAGCAAATGGCATACAAATTGAGATCTGAAGGATAGTGCTAGGGTGGTGGCATGGCTGTTGACATGGGTCCCGCATGCATCTAGCTGGCATTTCTTTGTAGTGTGTGAGCCTTTTGGATATGATTCCTTTTGCATCTGGGGTCTCTGAGGTTATTCTGGGCTTTAATTTATTCTGGTATCCCTTATAATTGCCTTTATTGAACTGTACATTGGTTTTATGCCAGCATTTTATACTGGCACATGTAAGAAATGGCCATACGAGAGTCATAACTACTTACTATTAAAAATAGTAGAAGATACAGCATCCCTTTATTAAGACCCACAAGAGGAATGAATTCCTTTCTGATCACTGTATAGTATTTACTTTTATATTTTGGTCTTCTGGCTGTTCTGCAGCACCCTGTTCCATCTTGCTTCAGGCCCCCACACATAGTACTCTGTCTGCCTGGAATGCCCCAGTCCATTCTGGCTAAGTATCCCTTACGTATCCTTCAGCTGTTAGTTCAAGTGCCACTTTTTTAGGGAAGCCTTCCCTAAACCAACATTCGCTCCCTTTCCAAACTAGGTCTAGTTCCTAATGGGCACTTTCACAGCACTCTTTTCTTTTTTTATCTTATCTGTTTTTAGTTGGAAAATTTATTGTTCAGTAACTTCCTTTACTCTCTCAGACTGATTGGCAGGGAGATCAAGAGGGTAGAGACCATCCTTTTTTTGTCTGCTGCTGTATCTCACAGTATAGTATCTTTTACATGATAGATGCCCAATAAGTATTTACTAAATGACTGAATGAATGAGTAAATGAATGAATGCACTGTGGGCACTAAATCTTGTAACTATTCATTTTTTCCTTTTCTTTGACCGTTTGGGAGCCCAGGCCTCCTTTGTCCCTGTAGTGTTTGTGTAGGTCCTCATGGCATGCATTTTGTGTACTAACATTCCCCTGACTATATAACATTTTTCCTTTCTTTGACTTCACCATTTAAAAAATTCCAGTGTGTACTATAAATTCCTATAGGCCACTTTAAGCCTTTTGGGGGAAGAAATAATAAACAATTGAGTATATGAGTAGGAAAAGAAAGGATGAAGTCAAAGGGAAGTGTTAGTGCCTGTAATGAGATGCAGGAGGGAATTTTTCTTTTGCTTTGTTTTAATTTTATTTTCACTATGAGAAGGAAAAAGAAGTTTGTCCCCTAATTTGGCAGTTTATGGCTCTGAAGAATTTGGGGCGTGTCTCTGCCCTTAGAGGTTCCTCCCAGAGGCAGGAGAGGAGGGACTGGGCCTCCTGGCCCAGTGGATGGGTGGGCGTGGGCCTGTGGAGTGTATCTCTGCAGCTGAGTTCCCTTCCAGCCCACTTGTCCAAGAGGGAGGGTTTGGGCGGAGTTAGTGGGAGCTTGTTTTTTTGACTGTAAGGAGAAAGAAATGAACTTGTCCTCTTGTGTTGCAGATTCAGTGGTTCTTTCCTTTGACTCCGCTGGACAAACACTAGGCTCAGGTACCAATCCCTCCCCCTCTCTCATCCTTTCAGCCCTCAGCACTGGCCACATGTGAAGTGGAGCCTAAGGAGGTAGGGGGTATCTAGGGAGGCCAATGGAGTATCTCAGAATTGTGGGACAGTCTTAGGAAGACTTTCTAGGGACTCCTGGTCTAGGAAGCAGCAGTGGGATGCAATGTCCAGAAGACTTTGCCAGTTGTTTTACATGTGCACTGAGGAGTTGACAGTGGAGGCTCCTTCCTTGTTCAGTGTGGTCCAGGTTCAAAGAAAAGGTTTTTCTCTTTTTTGTGTTTGTATCCTGTCTCAAAGAGTGGGGCAGAGGGCATTGAGAGATCCCAGGCTCTGGGTACACTGGAGCAGGAAACCTTCAGGGCTTTCCAGCAGAATGTTAGACTGGTGAGAGTATTAGAGTAATCCAATTGCATGTTTACACATATGCCCCATGCACTCAATACACACTTCCTCTAGGAGGTGTACTATATACTTTACTGGGCACTCATGCCA
Source organism: Manis javanica (assembly GCF_040802235.1). Taxonomy (NCBI): domain Eukaryota; kingdom Metazoa; phylum Chordata; class Mammalia; order Pholidota; family Manidae; genus Manis; species Manis javanica. The sequence goes on from NC_133159.1 coordinate 34,243,973, forward strand.
AAATACATGCAGGCCAACATCCTCCCACTCTTGCCTGCATCTACAGTGCAGGACCCACAGGTTGGCATATCCACTCCTTTGACACAACATTGCCCAGGCTCAGTGGAGCTGGCTCACCCATGTTTGAAGCAGTACCTGTTCCACACCATTGTGCTGTTGGCAGTGAACAGAAAGAGAGATTACTCTGATTAATCAACTTGCTGCCATTGCATCCCTCTGGGATCCTTGGGATGACTTGACTTTGTGAGAAGAGCATCTGTGTATCAAGCCTTCATTTTCGGTGGAAGATGGTGGTCCTTGTCCTGTAGTTGCTGACTTTGAATAACAGAGACTTTGCTGGCCTATTGAGGGCAGTCAATCCATTTTGCTGTCCTTGAATGTAATAGACTATTGCTTGACAAAGCAGCCAGGCAATTGTGGCATTGTGGATAAGGGGAAAGATGCTCAGAGAATATGATCACAGCTATCACTGTTTACTGAGGGCCTACTATGTGCTAATACTATGCTAAGTGCTTTACACACATCTTGCAAGGTAGATAATATATTTTTGTTTTGTTTTTTTTTTTGATAGTATATCTTTAGTTATAAATAAACTAATGCTCAAAGAGGTAAATAACCTGTCCAGGTCCACTCATCTCTGTCTAACTCTAGAGCCCATACTCTCTCCCTTGACATCTTGCTGTCTCATACCTTCTGTGCTTGAGGTGTCCTCCACCAAAATGCTGAGACAGTAGAAGTTGCTTTAAGATAGAGTAGACAGAGTTTTTAAATGGGCACAAAAGTGGTATCTATTCATATAGGAAAAGATTGATCAATTTTATTACATTGAAGTTAAGAACTTCTGTTATCAAAAGAAACCATTTAAGAGAGTGAAAAGGCAATCCAGAGTGAAAAAAAATATTTATAACACAATCAACGAAGGGCTTGTTTCCAGAATAAAGAACTGCAAAAATCAATAGGAATAAATAATCCAGTATAGATTCAAGCAAAAAAACTCTTGACTGGTCACTTCATGAAAGAGGAAATCCAAATGTGTAAGAAACCTATAAAGAGGTGTTCAATTATAGTAGTATCTAGGGGAATGCAAATTAGAATTACATTGAGATACTACTATACATTTACTAAAATAGAAAAACTTGAAAAGCTCAATATTCCAGGGTTGGTGAGGATGTAGTACATTGGAAACTCTGAGTCTCTTTTGGTCAATGAGTAAGTTGGTTACAACAACTTTGGAAAAGACTATGGTAGTGTCTAGTTAAATTTTAATAAACAAATACCCCATGACCTGTCATTTCCTCCCCTAGATATATTCTCACATAAATGGATGCTTATCTATATACCAGGATACATGTACAGAGACATGTATGAGAATCTCTCTCTGTCACAGAATGCAGCTTAAGGACTGGACAGAATGCATTTTTTAGCTATTTGGGGATTCTGAAATATAAATAGTGGCAGACAGATTTTGGGGAAAGACTAGAATTAAAAGCGCTACCACATGGGCAGTGAATTTCTCATTTTTCATCTGGTATCCCATGTCCTGGACTTAAGGCAGCCCAAAACCTGGCAGTGGACACAAGGGCACAAATAGACAGAATTCCAGAAGACCTCTAGTTATATCTCTGAAGTAGAAAAGGGTCTCTAAGGATCAGACAGAGGAGGAAATCCCAAAGATTGTTTTTTCTGTTCTCTCATGCCCTAGTCCCCAAATGTCCCATGGCATTCGTGGTTGTAGTGCCGGTGGCAGCAGTGGGGCCTTCAAGCACCTAAAGCTGAGGAAGGAAAACCTTCCTCTCTGATTAGAGGAGTATAATCCCAAGAGGGTGGGGTGAAATTTAGTTGTTTTTTCTCTCTCTTTCTTCCTGCTTCTTGGCTTAGATTTGGGTACAATTCAGGAAATGCATGACAGAATGTGGTTAACTGAAACCCCACTTTCTGCCAAAAAACCAAGAAGAGGAGGCCCGATGAACTGGAAAACAGTAGGCAAAAACAGAGAGGGAGAAGCTCAGGAAAGTAGCTCTATAAAATTGTTCATGAACTTCTGGGCTAACCCCTGAGCTATACATACATGCACCTGATTCTAACAAATATATCAAAGACTTTGAGAACTGAACTAAGGTATAGATCATCACCTGAGTCCTAGACTGGGCACTGGGTGGTACACACAGAGGACATACCTGAATAGGCTTTGAAAATGGAACTGACATTGAAACTACAACCCACAGAAGGCTGGTCAGAACTTGCCATCTAAATCCAACCTAGTTGATTATCTGGTAAACAAAAATGTCAACATTCTCCACTAGATTTAAAAAACACCTAAAGTTCCATATCAAAATATCCATAAAATTCTAATTAATCATCATATGAAGAACCAGGAATATCTCAACATGCATGGGAAAGATAATCAATAGATGCCAACATCCAATCAATACATGTTGGAATAATCTGACAAAGAGTTTAAAGTAGCTGTTATAAAAATGTTCCCAATAGTAAGAGCAAACACTGTTGGAATGAATAGGAAGATTAAAAAGTGTTAGCCAAACAATGCAACAACAGTAAAAACCAAAGATGTAAAGAAGAACCAAATGGAAATATAAGAAAAAATACAATAACTGAAAAAGTTTTTAAACAAATTTTAAAAACTCAACTGAATGGGCTCAATAGCAAAATAGAGATGACAAAGGAAAGAATCAGTGACCTTGAAAATAAAGCAGTAGGAATGATCCAGTCTCAACAATGAAGAAAAAAGATTTAAAGTTGGACAGAGCCTTAGTAACTCATGGGATAATACCAGGTTTATTATCTGTGTCCCTGGAGTCCCAGAAGAAGAGAAAGAGTACAGTACAGAAGACATATTCAAAGAAATACTAGCTAAAACTTCCCAAATTTGGGGCCTACAGGGGTTATCTTGGGAATGGAAGGCCAGTTCAACATTCAAAAATCGATCAATGTATTCCACCAGATTAACTGTTGAAAGAAAATTTGCTGGTTATGTCAATTGATGGAGAAGAACATTTGACAAAATTCAACCTATACTCTTTATAAAACCTATCAGCAAATGTAGAAGGGAACTAATTCAACCTGATATGGGGCATCTACAAAGAACCTACAGCAAACATCATAGTTAATGCTAAAAGCCTTCTCTTCCCCTAAGATCAGGCACCAACCCTGAAAATCCTCACCAATGCAGTAAGGCAAGAAAAAAATAAAAAACATACAGATTGGAAAGGAAGAGATAAAAGTAACCCTCCTCATGGATGATATGATTGCCTACATAGATAACCCAGGGCATCTGTTAAAAAAAAACTCCTAATAACTAATAAATGAGTTTCACAAAATGACAGGATGGATGCAAGATCAAAACACATATACTAGCAATGAACAAATTAAAAATCAAAAATTAAAAAAAACCTGACAGTAATCCCCCAAACCAAAATACTTATATACAAATCTAATGAAATATATATATACACATTATATATGTGTATATATATATATATAGGATTTGTGTGTTGAAACCCATTCCTCTCCCATTTTTTCTTCTCCACTTACCCAGCTATTGAAGCCACAAACCTTAGCAGTTACCTTAATTATTCCTCTTCCTTACCCCTTCCCTCTTTTCCTGCCTTCAGTGTGTCCTTGTCCAGCCACTTCTTTCTAGCACCATTGTCCAAGGTTATATCTTCTCTCCCCTAGACAAGTAAACATATCCTAACTGGTCTCTTTGTGCTCATTTGTTGAGCAACCCATTCTCTATATTGTATCCAGAGTGATCTTTTAAAACTATAAATAGGTCATATCCTATTCCCACTAAAATTTCTTGAGTAACTTCATGTTACACTTAAAATCCAAATTCTGTGACCTACAGGGCCCTACTTGCTGGCTCCTACTCCAATTTCTCTCTAATTGTCTCAACCCTTTCACTTTGGTACATTTGCCCCTCATTGCCCTCAAGCCACATTGGCAGTCCTGCTATTCCATGAATATGCCGGGCCCCTTCCTGTCTCAGAGCCTTTGTACTCACTGTTTCCTCTGTCTAGAATGCTTTTACCTCCTGTGCTGCATGACTGTCTCAGATCTATGTTCAGATGTCACCTCTGCAGGAAGGCCTTTCCAGACTATTTTATCTGAAGTAGTCTTTTCTCTTGACACCTAGTGCTTATCTATAAGAAGATATGTCTTTATTCCTTCTTAGCACTTATCCTTCCTCAAACTATCTGCTTATAGCTTGCATACTGTCAGTCTCCCCCACTAGAATGTAAGCGTCATTTGGCCAAGGATCTTGCCTATCTTATTCATCACTGTGTCCCTGGTACTTAGAATAGTACCTGACACATAAAAGTTTCTCAGTAAATATTTGTTGAATAAAGAGTAGAAAAATAGAAACAACAATGTTCATCTCTTAATGGATACTTAAATATTACATAAATAATAGCACAGCCATACAATGGAATACAGTGCAGCCATTAAAAATGATGATATAATTTTATTTTTATTGACACAGAAGATGTCAAGGATATTTTGAGTGAACAAAACAAACAGCATGTACACTGAAATGTAAGTAAAATTACATATGTACATTCACACATTTATGGAAAGAACTTTCTGTGAAGATATTCACTAAAATGTCTGCAGCAATTAACTTTAGATCATGGGAGTTTCAAATGGTTCTTCCTTCATTCTTTATAAATTGTTTACATTTGGATTTTTATAGTAAGCATGTGTTATTCCTACAACTAGAAAAAAATAATTTACTTTTGTTTGGAGAGAGGGACTCTGTCTTGTTTTATGTAATAATTGCTTGGAGATTATTTGTACTTATCTACCCTACTTGGTGGTAAGCTCCATAAAGTTTAAGGTACAAACTGCAGGATAAGCCATTTTTCCTATTTCCTGTCTCTGCTGCTCTTTTGGTCTGCTGTCCCTCATAATCCTCCTACAGCTTAGCATAGGATGCCCTAACATGGTCTGGACTTAACTTGATATCATGACTAGAATTGCATTCACTGCATACCCCACGCTAGACATATGCTGTTTTCCCAGGACAGAGGGGAAATAGGTACATGACCTCTTTGTCTGCACTGGGATAGGGCTTCTACCTACCAGGGTAGGGTTCACTCTCCATTGGCCCTCAGTAGTGTCACTCTGGAGAAGCACTGGGCTGTGCTTGGATGGAGGGGTCATAGTCACAGGGACTCCTTATCAGGAGCTTCTTGCTAGGCTTCTCTCCTCCCCGACACCAACATACACCCATTTGAGATTGGAGCTCAGTTTGTGAACTTTTAAGTTATTTTACTGGGTCAGTTAATTTAGTGTAGGTCAGTGAATTTTTCTGTGTTTATTTTATAAAGCTGCTTTTCCTATTTTAGTTTGTCTTTGATTAATTGATTCTATGTTATGATATATTTCCCTGACTTGAGATGATGCGGGAGCTGTTTGCACTTTGACCAGCCCCTCTCAGGCCCCTGATGACTCCTATGATTCATGTGTGGGCATGGCTGGGACCTTCTGACATGACCTTGAGATGGGGTGGGAAGTGACAGTATGTAATTGCTCAGATGGCAGCTGTTCTCCTAATGTGAGGGTCTGCTTTTCTCGTTTCCTCTGAGAGTCAGTGTGGCATGATGTAAAGAAAAGAAGCTTCAGAGTCAGCTGTGTTGGTTCAGCAACATCCCAGCTAGCCCACCTATTGCCAGCTGGGAACCTTGGACCTGTTCCTTCCCCTCTCTAAGCCTCTGTTTTCTCATCTATAAAATGGAGAAAATACCTACCTTGCAGGGTTGTGAGGATTAAATTGAGAGTGTAGGTAGAAGGACTGGGAGCAGCATGAATGCACAGTAGATGTTCAGTAAGTAGTAGTTCCCCTCTGTTTTCCTCTTGATGGGCATGTCTAACAGTCCATTTGGAACTCTTGCCAACTTCCTCCTCCATCCAAGCCATGATGTATGGTACTTAAGTTTCCTATAGCCCATGACTTTTATTGGACATTGTGCAGTGCCATTTTTTTCAGAAACGAGGGACTTGTTTTGGTCAGTATAGATCCTCATTCCATTTACCCCAGTGACCTTTGCATTTCACAATTCATCATAGCTCAGAGATTGGAGCCAAAGACCCCTTTAGAGAAGATCTGGCTGCCCAGTTTCTTCTTTTATGTGGTTGGAGTTTTCTTGCCTAATGGCCCATCCTGGCTCTCTGGCTTTTGTGCATTGTAATATGAAGCATGGCAGTTTTCTGATACAGTGAAGTCCATATTTATATACCATAAATTAAACTTAATATACCTCAGTAATATTCCTCAAATTGGTCTTCATGGGAAACATTCAATCCTGTCATAGCAACAGTCACTTCATAAGCACCTGCTTTGTACAAAGCACAGTGATCGCTGATGGGAATTTGTGGTGGTTCTTCAGACTGAAAAAAGTAAGTGGATCACTGGAAACCAAAAATGTCAGCAGCACAACTGGTGCATACTGTGCACCAACATTCCCTCAAATTCCATTTTTGGGGCTCAGTGGCCTAAAAATGAAGCTAGAGTAGGACACTTGCCTTCGGGAACTTTCACAGAGGTCTCCCTTTGTCCTAGAATAGGGTCTCGCTGTGTAGTGCAGTCTCCTGGCTGCGCGCACATGAGGGCATAGGTAGAAAGTGGTGACATTTGTGTACCAGGCCAAGATAAACAAGAGGGGGCTAAAGGTTACCTAAATAGGGCATTGTGAGACATTTATAATTTTCTTTACATTATAGAATTATGAGGAGCAAAATGAAATACAAAGCAATATGGAATATATTAAGGATTGAACTGTTATAAAACACAAAAAAGTATTTTCAGTTTTAAGTTATAAACTTGAGCTTGTTTTGATATTCATAAACTTTTATATCAGGTTTTATGCTTCAGGGGTGGTCAATTTTCATAAATGTTCCATATATGCTTGAAAAGATTGTGCATTCTCCACTCATTAGATGTAAGGTACTCTGTGTATCTGTTCAAATTTATTAACCATTCCCTTCAAATCTTCTGAATTCTCACTGATTTTGTGAGCCTGGTTTTTCAGTGGTGATGTGTTTCCATTATGATAACAGAAGACCTGTTGTATATTTATCCTTGTAATTATGTTAATCTCACCTTATAGAGGCATACCTTGTTTTATTGTGCTTTGCTTTATTGCACTTCGCAGATACTGCATTTTTTACAAATTGAAGGTTCAAGAATTCAGTGGAGGAAGTGGTGGAAATAGCAAAAGAACTAGAATTAGAATTGGAGCCTGAAGATGTGACTGAATTGCTGCAACTTCATGATAAAACTTGAATGGATAAGAAGTTGCTTCTTATGGATGAGCAAGAGAGTGGTTCCTTGACATGGAATCTACTCCTGGTGAAGATGCTGTGAAGACTGTTGAATGACAACAAGATTTAAAATATTACTTAAGCTTAGTTCATAAAGCAGTGGCAGAGTTTGAGAGGACTGACTCCAATTTTGAAAGACAGTCTACCATGGGTAAAATGCCATCAAACAGCATTGCATGCTACAGAGAAATCGTCAGTGAAAGGAAGAGTCAATTGATATGGCAAGCTTTGTTGTTTTATTTTAAGAAATTGCTGCAGCCACGCCAGCCTTCAGCAACCATCCCCCCTGACTAGTCAGCAGCCACCAATATCGAGGCAGGACCTTCCATCAAGGTTGCAACTCACTGAAAGCTCAGATAGTGGTTAGCATTTTTTTAAGCAATAAAGTGTTTTTTAATTAAGCTATGTACATTTTTCTAGACATGATGCTATCGTACACTTAATAGATTACAGTATAGTGTAAACATAACTTTTATATGCATTGTAAAACCAAAAAATTCATTTGACTCTCTTTATTAAGACACTCGTTTTTTTTTTTTTTTTTACAAGAACATGACTTAATCACACTATGAAAACAAGTACATCATGCACCCAGCATAAAACCAAAGGAATTTCTCCTATGGCTCTGAGGACTAACTTCACCTGGCATATATGTAGTTCTGCCTGCTTCCAAACATAGGGTCACAAAACTGTGCCTTACTGTGCCCCAACTTCTGCAGAAGGGCTTGGCCAAGTCCCTCAACACTGATCCTCTCCACCCTGTCAAAGCCAGCTGCTAATGAGATGAACCGACAGTTAGGGCCACATTCTCCTTTCACAAAGAAATTGCCTCATCACCTTAAATAAAAAGTGACCAAAAGCAAAGAGACCCCCACCTGTCCACAAAACAGTGTATTACAAACAATGCCTTTAAGAGTCGAAGGGCATAAAGCTCCATTTTGGATGTCTTACACAGTAATTCCCTTTACCATCTCCTATGATTCATTCAACAAATCCACATAGTGCCTACCATGAGCCTCTCACTGTGCTAGGCCCTGGGTGTGTAATGGTTGAAAAAAATAAAACTTAACAAAAGCCAGCTGTGGGCCCTGACCTCACTGAGCTTACTGCTCAGTAGAGGAAGCAGAACCATGTGCAAGTGAACAGTTACATGCAGCCCTAAGAGCAATGCGGGAAAGACCCATGCCGAGCAAGAGACTCTGTGTGGTAGATGAGCTGGTCTCTGGGGAGGTGACGTCCCACTGGGGACCAGAGGCTGAGGAGGAGCCCATCAGCTGAAGAGTTAGGAGGACAGCTTTCAGGCAGAGGGAACAGCATGTGTGGAAACAAAGAACTTGGAGAGCTTGGGGAGGTCAGGGCAGAGTGAGGGGGGTGGACAGGAGCCAGGTCACCTGAGGCCTCCCAGGTCAAGGAAAGGAACTTGGATTTCATCCACAGTGCAGGAGGAAGCTACATAAGGGTTATTAGAGAATGACATGCTCCATTTATGTTTTAAGCACAAGGTGCTGGCTGCTGGGTAGACACTGGATCATAAGGAGATAGGAGTGGAAGTAGCCAGTGAGAAGTTGCTCCCTACTGGATAAACACAACAAAAAGTGAGACATTGCTGATTCTAACAGATAAGCCACCACTTCCCTGAGGTTGTAATAGTCCATGTCAAGGAAGGACACTCGTTTTTTGCAATGATCTGGAACTGAATCCACACTATCTCCAAGTTATGTCTGTGTAGAAAAACGTTTTATTATTAGGTGCATACACACTCTTTCTGTTTATGTCACTTCTGAACCTTCTAGGAGGTTATATGAATTCAGAACACCAATTTATCCCATTGAAATGGCAATGGAAGAGCAAATGGTTAATTTCAAAGACTAGGTATCTGTAAAAGCACTGTATGCATTCACAGGTCCAACTTGGTACAGGTGTAGGAGATGGGCAGATTTGCATCATCCACGCAACTTCCCACCTGGAAGTGGGCAGAGGACACACATGTGCTCCTCAGTCAAGGGTTTTTATAGTGCCTGGATTTCCAGCTGCTGAGGCAGGAAGGCTGAACTACCAGACTAAACATCTCCCCATCACTGCAGGCTTGCTGCTTTGACACCTGGGAAGAGAGTACATTCAGGTGATGGGAGAGCTGTGCATGCATGTCAGTGCACTGTGCTTGGCTGACTTTGGAGTCCCAGAGTCTTCTGTTCTTATTACAGATTTGGGATCAGTGGGCTGCTGGTGAGACCCGATCTCAACTGCCACCTTCAGAGAGCTGAATTTCCCTGAAAAGTTGGTACATTCAATAAAGAATTTCCATTCAGTATAAGCTGAATTCACATGCAACTTCAAGAATACATTTGTGTACAGTGAGATGCTCTAGGACCTGCAGCCTTGCTCAAACCCAACAGTAGAAAGCTCTGCTCCTGTACTCCCAGAGAATTAGGCCTATGCCTTCCTGATCATTTTCTATTCTAGTTTACATTTCCTTAAAGATCATACTTAAGCTTTCCTGCTATTCAGGTACTCAGTGAGGAACTTCATCAGTGTCCCTGATGACAGCATCAGGGACAGATTAAGAATCTGTGGCATATTCAGTAACAGTCTAGGAATATGCAAGTAGAGCACTTGTCAGGTAAGATCCCTGACTGCGCTGGAGATGGGGCAATCGCTGTTACTCAGGAGCCCCAGGAAGTCTTTGTGGAGAAGGTTACATTTTAGGCTTTTATTAGTGACAGGAGGGAATTACCTTGGCAAATTTAGAGTCACCAAAAGGGAACCCCAAAGTAAAACAGAAACTGAAATGAGGGAAAAGTGCTGCAGAAGAGCCAGGGGAGGCTCCCTACTGCAGCTGTGACATCATGAGCTGCATGTGTCGAGAGCCAGGAACAGCCGGAGCAAGGGACGCCCCAGTGTACAAGGTGGTCAGCAACTGGGAGAGGCAGCCACTGCTGCCTCTGCCACCACAAGCCACACCATTAGCATTGCCCCCTGGCAGCACGGGGTGCAGGCAGAAGAATCAGGTCTTGGGGCCACTCATCAGGTGCCCTTGGCCATCTGTTCATTCTTTCACTTATTCAGTACATTAATGGAGCACTGACTTTGGGCTGGAGCCTATATCAGGTGCTAGAAGTACAAACTCATAGAGTTAGGATTGTTTAATTGTAAGCAACAGAGAAGCTGACCTTGGCTAACTTAAAAAGTATTTATTGGAAGGATGTGGGTGTGCATAGAATCAAATTAAGCCAAACAGCCAGCCCTCAGAAAGGACCTGAAGGGTAGTACCAGGAATCTAGATGGCAACAAATGGTCATCACTTTAGCACACTGTTTTTCTCCTGGTGTTACTCAGCTTGAGAGAGAGAGTCCACCCAACCCAACTTTTGTCAAGTACCTACAATTTGGACAGGTGAATTCCATTGACAGTCTCACTTGTTGCCCACAATGGGAAAAGGGTAGTTCCCTGAAAGAAATTCAGGGGGCTTATCTCTAAATGAGGACAGAAACAACGGATGTGCATTGTAGATGCATGAGCCAGTTGGCAGAAATGTATTAAGTTCCATGAGTTTGGTGGAGAGCACAGAAAAGGGAGCATGTGGGCAAACAGTTTAGATCATAGAAGGCATTCATTCATCATTCATTTAGGATGTCAAGTACAGCTCTAGGGGACAGAGCCTACGTAGAACTGCTCATCTAGCTGAGGAGAGCTAATATTTACAAATTAGAATAAATGCTGTGAGGACAATTAAGTACACTGCATTAAAGGAATATGTGAGAGGGGGCACATTCTAGGCAGGAGGGCAAAGGAATGCTTCTTTGAAAGAGTACATTTGAGCTAAGGTCTAAAGGATAAGCAGGAATTAACCAAATAAAGAGGTGAGGACAAATTTCAGGCAGAAAAATTTCAGGAAAAGTCCCATATTGACAAAGTTCATGGCTTCTTCAAGGAACTGAAAGAAGGCCAGAATGGCCTGAGCAGTGGGCACAGGAGAGAAGACGATAGTGCAAAACAGAGTTGGAAAGGTTGGTAAAGCCCAAATCATGAAGGTCCTTATGACACTGCAAAAATATATATTCGATTTAGCTTTAGTGACATGTGTCTTTTGAAGTATGAGTGGGTGTTCACCAAGTCAGTAAGGTGACTGGGGGCATTTAGATATTGGAAACATGGTCTGCAATATCTCTCAGATGTGAAGGCTGCTTAGAGAGGAGTGGCAAAAGGTGAGGCTGGGAAAACAGAGACATACTAAGAGGTTGCATGGTCTGAACAATAGTGAAAACTACAGTGACAGCAGTGACCATGGTATAGAGGAGAATCTGCATTTACAAATGAGAGAGGGAGGGCACACCAAAAATTTCTGATTGAATGACAGTGCCATTACCAAACAAAGAAGACAAAAAAATCAAAACAGGGCTCGGGGACAAGGTGAAGAGAAGTCTGACTTATAGCATTTTGAGTTTGAGGTGACTGGGTCATTTAGGAGCAATGTGTCAGAAATAACCAATATGAAAAGGAGTTCCAAATAATGTTTTAGGAGAAGAGAAAAGTATGTACAAAGGCATGGAGATAGTAAAGATCCTTTAGAGGAAAACAAAATAGTTCAGTATGGCTGGAGCACAGAAGATGGTAGGAGCAGTTGGGGGTTATGTAGGGACTCAAAAAGTGAAGTTGGAATCATTACTATAGGTCAGACCAAGAAGTATCTTGTAAACCAAGAGACTGGGATCCATTCTGAGAACAATAGAGGCTATTCACAGCTTGTAAGCAGAGTTATGACATGATCATATTTGTCCTATAGAAGAATAGCTCTGGTTACATCATTGGATAATCTATTAGAAGGATAAAACAGGAGGCAGGAAAATCTGGTAGGAGACTGTTACAGTTATTCAGGTGAGAGGTGAAGCTGGCTTCTTAGTCAAGGAGAGTAGAAATTGAGAAAAGTAAGTGGATTTGAGATTCATTTAGAAGATGAAATGAAAAGAACATGGGAACAAATAAAAGAGAAGCAGGAATCGAGGAATTCTCTCAAGTTTCAGGTGGGTAGCTGAGTCAATACTGGTACCAATTATTAAGGTAGGAAATATAGGAGGAGATCCAGGTTCTGCATGTGTGAGCATGGTGGAAATGAACTCTGAGGGGACAGCCTGAGTTATAGGTGTTTGTAGGAGGTGGAAATGTCCAGGAAACAGCTGGATATACCATCTGGAGCTCAGGAGAGAGGGTTAGGTAGGAATGAGAAGTTTGGTTTGGGTGCAATGGCAAGATTGTTGAACAGGTTAAACTGAATTGTGCATGGTGAAGACTAGATAAGGAAAAGTTGAAGAAGGGGAAACCACTGAAAAACAGACAAGACATATAAAACAAGTTTTTTCAGGCATTGAACAATAGATAGCACAGAACACTGATTTCTGGAAGAAGGCAAACAGATGAGGTTAGCTCTATAATTGCCGAAGGTAACAGCCTGGACAACTTTCTAGACCATAGTGCAGGGAAGGAGAACCCAATAAGAATCCAAGAGTCTTCCTAAAAGGAAACAGAACTGAGAATTTGAGGAGGCCAAGATAGCCAGAATTCATAAGCAGAAGACCAGAGAAGGGAGAGCTGCATAAAGGGAGCTCTGGAGACCTGTAGGGTCCCCTTTAAATCCTCACTTATCAGTGTATGTGTGTAAAGAAACTACTGGAAACCAGGGAAAGGACCACTGGAAAGGAGCAGAAAGAATAATCCCTGTAGCTCATACATGGCTGGAAATAGTGGAAAACCATCATAATACATGGAGCATGGCATAATGTATTCAGAAGATTATTGCTTAGTAGTGAGGCAAAATTAGCACTGAAGTCTGTTTTTCCTCAAACCCTATCCCTACAAAGCTTAAAATCGGGCCTTGAAATAATCAAACTGTTTCCAAGTAACTAAACTCCACCTCAAAAATATTTAAAGAATGCACGAATATCCTGTACCCAATTAGGTAAAGTTCATATGGCCCCTATCCAATCAAGAATGATCAGATAATTGAAAAATACAATCCATAATAAGGAGAAAAAACAATCAACAGAAATAGGCCTAGAAATAACACCAATTACAGAATTAGTCGCAAAGACACCAAACATATTTCATATCTTCAAGGTGGACAAAATCATGAAAATATTAAGGAAATATATGTAAAATGTAAAAAAAAGAATCCTAGGGATGAAAAATTAGTGTTTGAGATGAAAACTGTACTAGATAGATAAATAGCAACTTAAACACTGCAGAAGAAAAGAGTAGTGAATTAGAAGAACATTAATAGAAACTTCAAAAAGAAATACAGAGTGAAAAACTATTGGAAAAAAAATGAGCAGAGAATCTGTGAGTGATGAGACTTCAGGCCACCTGATATATGTGTAATCAAAGCCCTCCAAAGAGGGGAAGGGAGAAAAATTTTCAAAGCAATAATGGCCAAAAATTTATTCAATTTGATTAAAACTATAAACCCACATATCCAAGAAACTCAATGAACCCAACACAAGAAAGATGGTGGAAACTACACGAGAGCACATGATAAGCACTCCCTCCTCAGTACACACAGGTCCTTGGCATTTGAGAGTGTAGGGAGAATGGAGGTTCCTACGGCCAGGATCCTCACCGGACCTTAATTGTATGTAATTTGCTTACTGCTAGGCTAATACTTACACACCTGTTGGCAATGAGCCATTATTGTTGGTGTTGCTATATAAAGAGCTCCACCCAGTACTCTCGCCTGAGGCAGAGACGGTGACAGGCTTGCTGCATGCAGACTGCACCAGAGGCAGACGTGATTCCAACACTTGACCTCCCACCGTGAGAATAAAGCTTGCTATAAGCCCTTTTACCCCTAACATACTGTTGTTATTCGGTGTCACCAGAACCAGAGTGAACTTGCCTGGAGGCAATCCCCCTCAATTGGCAGAGTTGGCAGGATTCCCTGCAGACTAAAAAAAATGGAATAAGCTACCTTCATCGGAAGGGTACTTCAGTGGGCTGCCCCTATGGATGGGAAGACACTTGGGTATCCTGCAGTGAGCATGTGGTCTGATGTGGTTTGCCTTCTAGAGGATTGGGCCACTTCCCAGGACAAGGGAGGTGGAGGTGACTTCTGAGGCAGTAGAGTAGGCCCTCTGCAAAATAGGGAATTCCTTAAAGAAACAGAGTGCCCATGAGGCGACTGGAACACTGTGGGATGGCTATTCCTCACAGTGTTAAGAAGGGCTGTAAAGGAGAAGAATGAATTCCTGTGAGAACAATGAGAAGAGGCAACACAAGGATGCAGGCTGTGAGGTGCCATGGAGGAGGTCAAAGATTTGTGGATGACTGAGATGGCATCACTGCAAGTTGCTATGGAGATGGTAAAGGATGTAATGGTAGCACAAGAAGAGACAGCACAAGAACACAAGCTGTGAGGTGCTATGGAGGAAGAAAAGATGTGTTGAAGAAAGAGATGGTGTCACTGTGAGGTACTGTGGAAAAAGTAAAGGCCATGAAGGAAAAGGACATATCTCTAAGCACAAGAAGAGGTGGCACAAGAATGCAAGCTGCTAGGTACTGTGGAGGTGGTAAAACATTCTTTGCATAATAAGACAGTGGTGCTGCAAGGCACTGTGGAAGAAGCAAAAGCCATGAAGGAGAAGGATGTATTTCTGTGAGAAGCACAAGAAGAGGCAGCACGAGAATGCCAGCTGTTAGGTATTGAGGAGAAGGTAATAGAGCTGTTGAATACTGAGACAGCATTGCTGTGAGGCACTGTAGCAAAGGTAAAGGATGTTGCAGAGGAGGCATTCTGGGGAACAAGAAAGTCACCATCAGCCTCAGAAATGGTGGAGGAGCCAGGGGAGAACATGGAGGTAGAGGCAGTGCTGGAGGCACCAACCCCTCCCCTATTGAAATCTTGCCTGATTGTAGTCAAGAAAATAAAGATGCAGCAACCTTAGGATCCTTTGGGAGAGGTGCAGCTCCCTCCCCAGGTGGCGGAGCACTCTATGCTTCATACACAGGCAAAGCTGGTAGATTTGGGCTCCTGGTTTCAGCAGAAACCATCAGAGCCCATACCAGCCTGGCTCCTGTGCCTTTGGGATATAGGAGTGGATGGGGTTATTCTGTTTGGATCAGAGATGGGAAAGTTGGCCTCCCTGACAACTCAACTTGGCCTGTGGCAGCAACTACAGAATGCATATCAGACCCCAGGGAATCATTCACTTCTCGAGTGGGTAATGGCTGCACTTACCACTGTATGGCCTAATCAGGGATGGGATGACTTACCATCCTCCCCTACTAGATGGCAGATGTATACTGAGCTCCAACAGGTGTTCTGGGAGTTGGGCATGTAAAATGCCATTTATAACTCAGTAGATTATGGCCCAGATGCAGAGCTGTTTATGGCAGGGATGAGGGATACAGTGCTGCAAATGGTTTCCTCATCTCTCTTTGGACCCTTTGTGGCTATTCTTGCCCCTCACTTAGGGCAGCCTATAAATTTGGTTACTCATACTGTGGCAGATTTGGAGGAGGTTAAACAATGCGGACATGGAAGGGAGTGCAGGCTACTATTGAGAAGAAGCGTGGGTCTAAAGGGCCCTGTGAAGGTCATGAGCACCCAGATGTAGGTTAATTTAATAGGGGCAGGAGCAGACAGAAATCAGATGGGAAGTAAAAAGAATCTTACTAGCCGCAATTGAAGCTGGAGTGGTGCTTTCAGCCACTGAGGACCAAGAAGCACAGGCTGGAGACAGAGCTACAAGCCTAGCCTGTGTGTCTGCAAGACTTCCTGTGGGAAGGTGAGCTGACTTTGCCTGAACTTGCACAGGGAAAATATTGGGCAATACAGTTTGACCAAGGGGTGGGTCAGGGCACCTGACTTGAGGGACTGGATGGGGACCTCAGAATTGAAATGTCAATGCATTGGCCCCCAGTGAAAGTACAATGTGTCCTGGCTCTGGTGGACACTGGAGCTGAATGCTTACAGATTTATGGCAACCCTGAGTGGTTTTCTGGGACCCCCACTGTTATAGATGGATACAGGGGTAAGGCTATCAGAGTGAAACAAGCCCAAATCCCATTGGGAATAGGGTGTCTAATACTGTGTATGATGTTATACTTACTATTAATTCTCTTACAGACAACTGTAACATTATATCAAGAGATTTTGGGTCTTTTAGGCTACTGGAGAGTGTTTATCCTGCACTTGGCACAAATTCTGAGGCCCTTATACCATTTGGTATGAAAGGTTCTCAGGTGGGACTGGGATGAGATGTGTGTCTGCTTTTACTGCTGCAAAACAGGCATCAAGGCCCTGTGAGCTGGATGTTCATGTGACTAAAGACAGTTATGGCTGGAGTCTCTGGCAGTGGCTTGAATGAACTTGCTAACCTATTGGGTTCTGGTCTCAACTCAGGAAAGGAGCAGAGGTATGCTATACTTTAATAGAGAAACAATTGGCTGCCATGTACCATGCCTTGTTGGCTACAGAGCCCATCATCAGAAAGGTCCTGATACGGTGATAACCACCTATCCCATTGCAGGGTGGGTATGAGACTGGGTCTAAAAATCACAGAGTGGTGTGGCATAGACACCTACACTGGCCAAGTGGGCACATAGCTACAGCAGCGTACTGCCCTCTCTACTAGTCCTTGAATGAAGACCTCCAACACTTATTGGGGCCAGTGACATATACCAGTGAAAGGCGAGAAGAATTTGCTTTAGAGCCATTAGTAGCAGAGCCCTTATCAGGAGGGAAGAGCTTCTACACCTGGAGATGCATGGTACACAGATGGCTTCAGCCATAGGTAGCCCCCACAACAGAGGGCTGTAGCTTTCCATCCTAAGAATGAAACAGTATGGATGGAAGAGCAGTCAATGGGCAGAGTAACGGGCAGTGTGGCTTGTGATCATCCAGGAGCCCTTCCCAATAGTTGTGTGAACTGATAGCCGGACCATCTATTGAGGCGACTGTGGCTACCAGTATGGTACCATGCCAACTGGACGGTTGGTCAATGATGCCCTTAGAAGCAAGAGTTGTGGCAAGACTTTTGGGCCTGTGGTCAGACTAAAACAGTGACAATATATCATGTGACAAGCCATTTGCCACTGGCATCCCCAGGAAACAGTCAAGCAGATGAATTGGCCCAGGTATGTTGGCTAGAAGGAAAGCCTGCCTCTGATGTGACCCAATGGTTACATCAGTGTTTGTTGCATGTGGGGCAGAGGTCAATGTGGGATGTAGCCCGTCAGTGGGGCCTGCTTTTGACCTTTGAAGAAGTCAGCAGAGTGCACTGTGTGCTTTAAAAGGGACTTACATCGAGTCCCGCAGCAACCTGGGAGAATAGCTAAGGGGCTGATACCCCTTGTCAGGTGGCAGATAGACTATATGGGGCCTCTGCCTGTGTCAGAGGAGTATCAGTATGTCTTGGCTTGTGTGAACACAGCTACTGGACTTCTGGTTGCTTTTCCTGTGCATTGTGCAGACTAGCAAATGACCAAAAGAGGCCTAGAACATCTCTTTTCAGACTGTGGCTGACTGCAGGTAATTGAGAGTGATCAAGGCACCCACTTTACTGGACATGCACTACAAGAATGGGTGCAACAATTAGGGATAAAGTGGAAGTTTCATATACCATAAAATCCTACCAGGGCAGGCATGATAGAGAGGTTAAAATCTGGTCTGAAGTCAGACACCAGTAGTCTATAGGGCTGGTCAGTCTGCTTATGGGTAGTGCTATGGCATTTGAATGAGAAGCCCCAGAAAGGGGCATTGAGCCCCATACACATGCTAACATACACTGCTGCCTTCCCTATTGTGGATAAAATGAAAGTTCCTGTGGCAAGGATTCTCACCGGGCCCTGGTTGGCTAGTTCACTACACACGTGTGGGCAATACATTGCTATTGACTCTATATAAAGAACTCTGCCCAGTGGTCTGGGTGACATGGTGGCATGGCTGCAAGGCTGCAGGAGAGCAGAGCAGAGGCTGGAGTGGTGGCAGCACTGAGGACAGAGGCCCAGACGATGGCTGTGTAGGATGACTGTGCAGGCAGAGAGGCACAGAGGATGGCTGTGCGGGCAGAGATTGACTTGTTGCATACAGTCTCTCTCTGAGTGGATGGGATTTTAGTGACTGACCTGCCACCATGGAAATAAAGTTGGGTATAAACCTTTCACCCCAAGAATGTTCTACCATCATTTTCTTTGGTCACACTGAATCCATAGTGAACTTGCCTGGGACTGAAGCCCATTGGCAAGACACCTATACAACTGCAAGTACAAACCAAGGAGGAATCTTTGAAGCTGGAGCTTAGTCACCAGAATAATATTTTGCTACCAGCACTGACTGAAGTAAACCCCAGAGACTCTGTTCAGTGGATGTGGTCTTGGTCATTTTGACACATGGACCAGCAATGGCTGGCCCTCCTGACACAGGACCTTGGGTACAAGGCCTGGAGGCTGGCCTCCTATGTATTCCTGGAGTAATGGCAGAGTGGCCCCCAAAGATCATAGTAATGTATCCTAAACGGGCAGAAGGTAAGAGCATCTTACCAGGGAGTTTTTTATTTTTATGGCCAGTGCATGCACCTCCAGTAGCACTATATATAGACCCCTCAGGAACCCCCATGGGGAGAGGGGTAAAGGTTTGGTATACTAGACCCAGACAGTACCCATTTCCTGCCATGGTCCTCTCACAGGGCCACTCTCTTGCATGCATCCTACTTGATAGACAAGATTTGCCTATGTTAGTGTCATTAAAACATGTATCTTAATACCCTCAAGGTTAATCTCTAAAGTCTTTGTGGATTGGGTACACACCCTAGCAAGAACTGCTACTTGCTGGGCATGCATGGAGCTCCCTATCAGTACTGCTACTGGCTTCCCATAGAAAGTGCGAATTGTGAACTGGGACCAGTTTGAATATAACTGGAATGACCACTTGATGGCAACTGATCTCTTTAGGCTTGAGGACAACTATTATTATTATAATTTTCCTGTGGGAAGTGTGAGTCAGGAACTCATCTAAGTAGAACTGGTTTGAATACAGCTGGAATGACCACTTTGTGGCAGTCCATCTCCTCAGGCTTGAGGATTATCATAATTTTCGTTATTGTCTGTATGTTGTTATCCTCTGTTGCTGTTGTGGAATCTGGTTATAGTGCTCCAGCTCCCTCACACAGGGACCATCATGGAAGATTGTGAGCTTGTAGATTGTGAGGTGAGACTCCTGGAGGGGTGGAGTGTGGGAAAAATGGAAGCTCCTATGACCAAGGTCCTCAACCTGACCCTGAACTACTTGATGATGTAATTGGCCTACTGCTAGGCCAGTGCTTACACACCTGTTGGCAATGAGCCATTATTGTTGGTGTTACTATATAGAGAGCTCCACCAAGTGCTCTCACCAAGGCAGAGATGGGGACAGATGGCAAACGCCACAGAGGCAGATGTGATTCCAGCATTTGACCTGCTGTGAGAATAAAACTTGGTATAAACCCTTTTACTCCTAAGGCTTTGTTGTTATTCATTCTTACCAAATCTGTAGTGAACTTGCCCTGAGGCAGTCCCTCTCAGGCGAGACAAGAGGAAAGGCAGTCTCCCCTGGAGAGCCATGGGAAAGCAAGCCAGGCTTCTGCGGGGAGGTAGAGGACAATAAACAGGTGGTTGAAATAGGGAGTCCAGAGAGCATTATGAGAAAGATTTAAGAAGAGATTTATCAGGGAAGAAAAATCCCACAGGGGAATGAGAGTAAAGCCCTTGGCCCATTTTAACAGTGGCTGTACCTATTACACTTGGGAGACTTAGCTAGCCTGCATTTTTCAAAGACTTCCTATTGTTCCCAAGTGGCCTTTATTTATTCAGGACAACACATTCCTTCTGGTAAAAGCTTCTCCTAACCATGTGTGGCATGTGGGAGTAATAAGCTTTTACAAACCCCTTCGCGATCACTGTGTCTAGGACAGGTGTGAGGAGAGGATCATGCTAGACCACTCCTAGCCCTTCCCTGGGAGTTTTGCCATTAGGAGCAGAGAAACCTGAGTCTCATTCCATTTTCAGGGCAGAGCTGAGGATGTGTGCCTGAGCATTGCTGGTGGCTGTGTTCCCTAACTAGGAGGAACACACAATAGGGGTTAGGAAAGCTAACTCAGGGAGGCCTGGTGGCATTCCAGTCACTTTCGGTCATCCTGAAGCCCTCTGCACCCTGGCCTTCCCCACACTTCGGTTGTGTGAACCATTAAATCACCCTGTTTGCCTAAGTTACTGCAACCAGTGTATTGAACATGCAGGAGACATCGGGGGCAGGGGGTGAGTAACCACAGCCACCTTCATTTTGTCCCCCTCTGTGCCCTTAAAATGTTTTCAGTGTGGGAGGTCCAGAGAAGTTTTTGATACCTCTGAGGTAATAAAAATCCCACAGTCGCACTGAGTCACGCGATTCCAAAGTTAGAGCATCCAGCTTTATGTAATAGTCATAGCTTTTAATTCATTCAGAGCTACCGTGACTTCCCCACCCTGAATTAGGGCTTAGTACCAGCAGGTGCCTGGCCCAGGGGCGGGGCTGTGCCGCTTCTCTTTCTCATCCCACCTCCCCCAAGCTGCTAGCTGCTGTTTCCAATCTCTCTGGAATTGGAGGGGAAGGGGAGAGAAAGAGCAGAAGAGACATAAAATAGTGTTGACACTCTCTGAACTCCAAGTATGAAAAGCCAACTCGTCAGGTGCTCTTGTACTATTTTGGAGGGCCCCTTCAACTGGGGCCTCTCCTCTGCAGTTCCTCTGAGGGGGGCGATGTGCTTACGAAAGCCTTGTCACTCACTCCTTCTGCTGCTCCTGGGACTCCCAACTTCTGACCCCACTTCTGTCCACTGAGGCCCTGTCACTCTGCTGGGCAGATCTTTAGGAAAGGACCTAGAATAACCCCACATTTAGGCATCCTTTTCTGCAACAAGTTCTGGAGGTACAGGCCAGTTCCACTGCAGTCCTCTCCACAGGCAGCCCATCTTGTGTCCTCGACGTTTGTCACGTGGAAGTCAGGCACCTGGCAGTCCACTGTGTTCCCTAATCTTTTAGGGTCAGATGTTAAGCTTCCCTCGCCAGGCTTGAGAGAGACAAGTGAAACCCATTCCACCCATTATGGGAGATTGAGTTCATAACACTACTCTCCGCAAAGATACTCTTCAAATTCTCTCTCTGGGAATCTCTCACAAGCAGTTACTTTGATGTGGGGAGGGCCTATAGAATTATGTGACAAGTTTTCAGATATTTCCTTTGAATATTTGCATCTTAGTGTAGAACTTCACTTTAGTGTTTGAAAGTTATCAGCCTAGAGGCTTGGCTGAAACATTTTTAGCACCCTGTTAGACTAATTTGATTTGAATTTATGACCATTGTGACCAAGTAATCCTGATAATAGCAGTCAACAAATATTTCTTCAGCAGCTACTGTGTGTAGCCACAAGAGAAATGCTTCCAGCCCTCATGAGCTTCCAGGCTAGAACAAGAGCTACAGTTATGGTTGATCCTCATAATCGATCCAGATTCTTGACTTTAAACAAATCAGAAGATGTAGTCATGCTGGCCCTGCATTGTCGCCTGGCACAGCTAGCTAGAGCTGGTACAGGGCTACCCCTTCAGATAGTGTGGGGTCTCCACATGGACTCCAGGCCCTCTTGGCTCTGTGCCTTGAAGCCAGTATCAGTTTGCCGTTTATCCTCACTGGGCTCATACAGTTACCTTTTCTTAAAGAATAAAGTGAAATGTTTCTGGTATTCATTTTTCTTAACAAAAGAGAGAAAACAACAAATAGTGTAAGAGAGCCATGGAAGGGACAGGTAACAAATGACTGTGTGAAACAGCTAATTTAATCAATGAGAATTTTACTGCTAAAAAAAAAAATCAAAAACAGTTTGCAAACTGCGGAGGTGTAGCCTCTGTCTATGAACCAAAAATATGCTGAGGAAACAGAAAGGGGGTTTTTATGCAAAGTTTCCACACAGATTCCCATTCAGGTGTGCTTATGCAAATGATTGGTTGATGCAGGTTGCAGCTGATTGGTTGACTTTCCAGCTGTTGTCTGTTGAGACTAGTTCTGCTTCAGGGAGCAGATGTCAGTTTGTGCTTCTTCCGAGGACACAGAGTATGTGTGTGTGGCCTCCTGTCAGTACGTGGCCATCTGCCTCCATTTTGTTTTGGGCTCAGCCTGACAGAATCCATCTTGTTTTCTGGCATATCTGGATTTTGGGAGGAGGTGGAACTCACTTGGTTTTGTTTTATCTTCACAGGACGTAATTTGTTTAGAAATGCAAAGTGTTCTTACATGTTTAATATGCATTTAGAGTGTGTTTGTGTAAAACAAGAGTCGATAAGCCATTGGAAAGTAACTCTTGGACGTAGTTAGGGTTACAATACAAAAATATGTGGTGAAAAAAAGACATTCCAGCAGGATTTGTTTTCAGTGCAATTAAAATAAGCTGTAAGGGAGGGTGTTGTGTTCTTCCATTTCCCTCATTTCTGTTGTATTCTTGCATGGCCCCTGACCTTTGAGTTTGCAACGAGGAAAACATTCTCTGGCTCAGCTACATTCTCAGCTACAGTGTGGATTCATTGTATGCCCAGAGTTTTAGCTCGGCTCTGAGGAGCAGTAGCAGGATAGTTGTCCCAAGGTTAAGAGCACGTTGGGGAAAAGTGACAGGTATCGGCAAGTTAATGCTATTTTCTTTCTCATGGAATGATAAAACAGGATGTTGAAAGACTATTAAACTTTGAAACTAACTCTCTTTGCAAATTGTGTTTTCAGTGTATTTTTTAAGTTGAAACCTTGTTTTTCTTATTGATTTTTATAAGTTCCTGATACTCAGCAAAGTCTCTCATTGATTTGTCTGAGTTAGAGCAAAACCAGAATTATTTTGAGGAGAGGCTTTCACTTGCCCAAGTGTACTCTCTTGGGAGGCAAGCCACCTGCTGAGTTGTGTGTCCTAATTGGTGTTTTCAGTAGTCAGTAGAGGAATTATTCTCTCACTGCAGCTCAGCTGCTTATGAAAACTAAGAAGTCTGGCCTTACCTGGCCTTGCAGAACGGCTCCTGCGAGATACGTCAGTGTGTAACTTCCCTCTCTTGGCCATTCGTTATTAAAGACCGAGTACCTTGAAAGCCTTGCTCCACGATGTGTCAACTGGCTGTCTGGTCTTCATATTGTTTTATCCTCAAGTTAAGCCAGGTCAACTGAGCGTTGCATTCACAGGCCACCTTATTCTGATGTAGCCACTACACACACGCAGCAATCATTTAACAAAGAGATAGGAAACAATCTTATGATACTTTCTATCATTTTCCTTATATAAATATTCTTGAGGACACAGAAGAAACTTCCCTCAAGTCTTAGTATCAGAAACAGCTGTGACTCTTCTGGTTTATTTTAGGGACACGGTAAACCTCTATATCTATCAGTGCTTTGCGTTTAGTTTTTGCTGTGAGAAATCTTGGGAGCAGATCTTTAATCCCCCTCAAGCAAGCACACAGGACCTTGGGACACCCACTTTTGGTATTCTTATCCTGGCTACATGTTATTATTTTTCATATGTTTATTTCCCTTTTGGCCCCAGATTTCTTTGTTTTTAAAATCCTGCACTTCGTACAATTATGTAAAACTGCTCCAATTTCATTTTAGAATGAGGGAAGATAAAAAGAATTTAAATAATGATTTATCATTTGTTGCGGTCTTAACAATTTGTTCTTGGATTTCATTTTAAATTTCCTATTCTTCACGTAATTAGACTTATTGTCTGATTGTCACAAAGAGGATCTTTGCTATGGATTTGAGGACACCTTAGCTGCTGTCTCTTTACCCCATAATTAATATGGCTGATTCAGCAAAAATAGGGGAAATTAGAGCTTAGAGGAAGAAGAGGTTGCTTTTGACCCTCTTACTTCTCCAGAGGTCCAGTTTGGTGGTTTACTAAGTGTTGGTTTCAAGTACCACATTTAAACAGGAAGGTAATTATATATCAGCATAGGGCTGGTTGGCTGGCCTAGGAGGCCTGGGCAATACCTGTCATCGGACCTGGTCATTCACAAAAAAGGCATTCAGCAAGATTTTTGTGTCTTAAATTTGTTGTGGCTTATATATTTGGATCTGTTCTTTAAAGCAGTTGTCTGTCCTCCCGGTCAAGATCTGGGGACTGCAATCTGCTACTGCCAGCAGTGATTTGACTTCAAGTGACATTCTCTGCTTTTCTTTTCTTTTTCAGAGTATGATCGGTTGGGCTTCCTCCTGAAGCTGGACTCTAAACTGTGAGTAGATTGAGGAAGTGCCTTGACTCTGGGGTAGATGGGCCTGTGAGACCTGGGGTCCAACTTTGAAGGGTCTGTTCTCATCATTGCCGTGGCTGTTGGGGATTTCCGGGGGCTCCTGTTCTCTGTCAGCAAGAATCTTGGAGCACGTTACAGCCTGCAGGGGCCTGGAGAGGATGGGATTGTGGGTGTAAACATAAGGACTTAGACTGGCTGGCCCAGGGAAGGAGCCACTGCCAGGAGTCTGAGGGACAAAGTGGAGGATGGTGCAGTCACAGAAGGAGGCAAGGGCCTCAGAGCCGCTCTGCAGCCTGATACACAGAGTCCACCCTCATCAAGCTTCCTGCCCCACTTTAGCTCCTGTAACTGCCTCCCAAGTGACCCTCCATTTCCCTCTGCCTTTGCGTGTACCTGTTGTCTGCACCTGAAATTCCCTTTCCTGTTTGTCCTGTAGGAAAACTCAAAGACCACCTCCTCCCTACACAAATGAATTATTCTTTCTCTATACTTACTGTGAATTTTAGCTGTCACCAATTATCTCATTGTACTATAATTAACTGTATAATAATTGTTAATTTATTAAAAGCACAGGCTCAGAGCCAGGCCAAGCTTGGTTGAAATCGTAGAATGCCGGTTCCTCTTTTTTGTGATTTGGGGCAAGCTACCTAACCACTCTGAGCCTCCGTTTTATCTGTAAGATGAGTACAATATACCTACCTCATAGGGCTGTCATAAAGATTTAATTGAAATGATTAATTCATAGGGACTTTCAAGCACAGGGTATCTAAACCTTTCAGAAGCCTTCCTGGTTCTGGCCTTGCTGGCCTCCTAGCACCTAAACTGTGAGGTATATGTTTGTTAGGTGCTCACTAAACCCAGAACACATGGCTGCACAGATGATGGCTGGGTGACTGGGCACTTCCCCCATTAGTCTGGGGTGTTTTGAGATGGTGATATACCCACTCTGTTCATGCCCTGCATAGGACCTCTCACATGGCTGATGTGCAATAAATGGCTCCAAACCTGTGGCTCCATTCTTATTTGTCATTTTTTCACACTTAAGTCCTTGTTCTGTATCAGACAGATGTAAAAGATCAGAATTGTGTCTCCTTTCTTCCCTCTCTTTTTTAAAGCCTTGATCACAGCTGCTTCTAATTGTAATGGCTGCACTACATACAAGATACCAGATCTGGGCCATTTGGTTTTCCCACTGAATTGTCTGGCATCCAGTCCCTCTTCCTGACATCTGGCTCCCTGGCTCTGGTGCTTCATCATACTATGAGTTCAGGCGTTGTAATTCTCCTAGTTTTTACACAGCATGAATGCAGCCGCAATTGAAGAATAGTGTGTTCTTTATGCCAGGCTAGTAGAGAGATACCAGCCACATGTTAACATCTGGAGAATGAGGCTTGATTATGCTAGAAAGCCACAGGCTTCACTTTGAGAAAATTCTTAATTTAATGCTCTGAGCAAAAAGCAAGTCAAGTATAAACTATAAGTAAGTGAAATGCCACCAGCACAGAAGAGATGTAGTAATTTACCAAGTTGAATCACATTGATGAACAAAAGACATGTTATCTAGGACATGTTAACTATAGTATTTAAACTGTCTCCAGCAGTGTGGGGAGGGGAATTAGGAGAACACTCCTGCCCTGCTGTCCTGACAGTTGGGTGGTACAAAGTAGGCTATGATGTAGCTTTCAGTTGTGTATCAGACTGGTTCCATGACCATTTGAGTCATTTTGTTTTTTAGCCCAGGGAATTTGCTTGGCCTCATTAGTTTAACTCACAGTTTAAGGTTACAAACAGAACTTTCCTGTCTCTTACTGCAAAGGCTTTTCCAATCCAATGATGAAAGCACAGATATGTGGGAAAGGTTTTTACCCCCTTCCAGGGAGGAGTTTCCAACTTAAGAATTCAGGATTTTAGAGGTAATTCCTTAGCAATGTTCCACTCTCCCATTCAGAAGTCTTTCTCTGCTGTGTTTGTTCAATTTCTGATGTATAGGAAAGGACCTGAACTTGGATGAGTACTGGATTTGAATTCTGCCCCTGCTGCTTAGAATCACATGATCTCAGATAATTCATTTTAGCTCTCAGAATCCCAATTCTCCCTTATGAAAAATGTAGATGATAATACCTACTTCTGAAGGTTCTTATGAAGAGTAAAAGAAAGAGTGCTACAAAGTATGAGTAAATATACAAATGCAAGGATTTCTTTTTATTTATATTGACTGGATTCATTTATCTTCTTAAATATTAAGAATTCATATGTTCTGGAAAATTTTCAGTCATTATCTCTTTTAAATTATTGCCTCTGCCTCTCTCTACTCCTCTTCTGAAACTCTGTAATAGGGGTTGGTCAACTTTTTCTGTAAATGGCAGGTAGTCAATATTTTAGGATTTGGGGGGCCTTATTGTCTCTGTTACAAAACTACCCAACTCTGCTGCTATACTGTGAAGGCGGCTGTAGACAGCATGTAGACAAAGGAGTGTGACAGTATTCCAGTGAAACTTTATTTATGGACACCGAGATGTTCATATGATTTTTATGTGTCATGAAATATTATTCTTAGGATTTTTTTCCTGACCATTAAAAATGTACAAGACATTCTTAACTCATAGGCCATACAAAAAACAGAAAGTGGGTTGGATTTGGCTCACAGATCATAGTTGGCTGACCCTTAATTGAGAATGCAGCACAGATATATCTGCATGAGAATTATCTCCCACCTCAGGTGCTTCCTAATCATAAAATCCTGTCATATAGAAATACTCTCAAAATATCTCTGTATCCAATGATACCCCCCAAATGTGGAAATAGATGTTTTGGATTTTTTTGTCTTGACTATATTCTTTTCATTCTCTTTGCAGAATTGTTTTCTATTGTCTTTGAGAATTCCCTAACGCTTGCATCTATATGGCAAATCTCTTGTCAACACTATGAAAATTATTCAGAATGTTTATGTGCAGAGCTATGCAAAACCTTGTCTTTTAACTGCAAGCTTTGTTGTTCAGGAAGGCAGCTGTGGAGATTAAAAACATGGGCTGTGGAGTCAGATTTTTAAGGCCCAGTTCCATGTCTTACTAGCTTTAATCTTGCATGGGTTACCTAACTGCTAAGCTTCAGTTTCCTCTATGAAGTGGGGATAATAGTAATTGGCCAAAGATGAGATTTAACCTGTCCTGGACCCTTGTCAGTGTCTGATAAACTGGGAAGGATATAGTCCCAAAATGAGTCTTGATCCTCAGCTTGCCTTCTGCTCCATGCCTCAGATTTTATTCTTCGCTCATTCACTTAGCAAATATTTCTTGAATACCAACTATGTGCCTTGTAATTGGAATAAAACCGAAAATTCTAAGCCATATGAACAGGCTTACAAGCTTAATTGAAAAGATGTCTTGTGAGCTAAAGTCTTAGTGAATGAGAAGGGAGTAAATGAGAACAGCAAGGGAGTGTAGGAAGTAGTATTTCTGGATAGCATGAGCAATGAATAGGTTTTGTTTTGTTTTTTAATAAGGAAGACATACTGGTGGCTTGGAAGGATAAATGGAATACCAAGCGGAGATGAGGGATCCTCGGATAAAGGGGGTATACAAGAAAGAGCAGCCTCCATCACCCAGGGCTGTAGAGGAAATGATGTTTTCAGGGGAGACCTGAGTTTCTAAAAGCAGAAAACAGAGGAACATTCACTGAAGAAGCTGAGGATGTAAAGAAACAGGGCTTCATAGCACACAGTGGAAAGTTAGAGTATGGTACAGGGGAAGAGAAGTGGGAGATTGGGCCACAGAGAAACAGAGCAGTGACTTGAGCATGAGAAAACTGAAGAGGATGCAGCTGAAGGAGTGAACAAGAATAGCCAGGATGTGAGGTGACAAGTATGTAACTGAAGGAGAGAGCAAGGGTAACCAGGATGTGAAGCTGGTGGTAGGGTTTTTCTGGCCTCAGGGTTGCCTCAGAATTAATCTTGCAGCCCCCCTAGGGGCGGGCACTCTGACTGCTGGGTACACTCAGTTACAGCCTGACTGGATTATACCTCCAGCGGGTTCAAGTCTGGTCTCTGGGGAGGTTTTGGGCTCTTTGAAAGGAGTCTGCTGTTCAAAGTTGAGGGGCCTAGGGAAAGGCTCAGGGTATCGGCTGCTGCCCCAACGTCAAGATAATTAAGCACTTCCTGATTCATTCAACAAATGTCTTGAGCAACTATGTGTTAGACAGTGTTCTGTGCTCTGAAGATACCCAGTAAACAAGGTGGTCAATAAACAAAAAGTAATAAGTAAGTAAAGCTTTCAGTATCTTGGTAGTTGATAAGTGCACAGAAGAAAATAGAGCTGGAGAAGAAATTTAAATTTAAATCGTATAGTCAGGGTAGAACTCACTGAAAGGTGACATTAAGACTCAAAGGAAGAGGGGAGGTTAGTCCTGCCAGCATCTGGAAGCAGAGTATTCTGGACAGAACTCTAAGGAAAGTTCAGTCCCAGTTATGAGGAACATGACACCAGGAGCCAGGACTGTGTCATTAATCCAGCAGAGTGAAGTGCTATCTGGAGCCTTGAAGGAGCCAGACCCTGGTGTCCAGGTGGGTTTCCTGAGCTGATTTAATTAATGGAGGTTTTATCTGTTTCTGCTGGGCATGGGTAGGTGCTCTGAGCTCTGGGAAAGCTCCTGTCTGCTGCCACAATGTGGTGTTTTATAGTTGCCATGTGGGCAAGAGCATGGGTACTTCAATGCTCACCCTAATTTCATAAGGAATTCTATGTGAAGACAAAGATATGATAACCAACACCAACAACTTTTAACCCCAAAGGCTTGTGAAAACCAAGTCAACTGTGAAAGGCCTGTAAACGTGGGGCAGTCTAAAATATACTCTGAGGCATAGTTTAGCCTTTCCAGAATAGCCTGCCAAGTTCCCTATGGCTGCAAGGGGAAAGTGTTTATTGAGCACCTACTGTACACCCAATGCCAAACTAGGTACTTTCTGTGTTACCTATTCTCACAGCAACCACTTAGATGATCTCATCAGTCTCATGGCTTCAAGTATCCCCTGTATGCTGATGACCCCAGATTTATAGTTCAAGCCCAGTCTTCTTTCCTCACACTCCAGACTGACTTATCCAGTTGCCTCCTTTACTTGGATTTGACACCTCACCCTTAACATGTCCAGAACCAAACTCCTGGGTCACACCCCTTGCCACCCGGAATCTCCCCTACCCCAGTAAATGGCAACTTTATCTTTCCAGTTGCTCAGGTCAGAAACCTTAGCATCATATTTTTGAAACTAATCACCAGCAAACCCTGTTGGCTTTATCTTAAATATCTTGAGATCCAACCATACTTGCTACCTCCACTGCTATCACTGGCCAGACATTCATCTCCTGCCTCATTATTGCACTCAATTGCTCTCCCTGTTTCACACTTAGTCTACTTCCACACTGAAGCCAAAGTGATCCTGTGAATGCAAGACAGATGTGGTTACTTGTGTGATCAGAACTCTCCAGTAGCTCCCCATTTCTTTTAGAACAAGTGCCAGAGTTTTTAACCATGTTCAGCCAAGACCCTCCAAGGTCTAGAGCCCTGTTTTCTTACTAGTCTCCTTGTTTATTGTTCCATACTGACCTCCATGCTGTGCCTCAGATAGTCCAGGCCCGTTCCTACTTCAAGCTCTTGGCATTTGCTCATTGCTTTGTTTGGGACACTCTTCCCCAGATACCTGCAGAGATTGCTCATCCCTCACCTTTTCAGATCTTAGTTCAAATGACCCCTTCTTAGTTAAGTCTTCCCTATGCATCTGTCTCACCTGAGGGGGACTGCCCCCAGGCAAGTTTACTCGGGATTTGGTGAGACTTAATAACAACAGAATGTTAGGAGTAAAAGGGTTTATACCAAACTTTATTCTCATGGTAGCAGGTGAGAATCACTGGAATCACATCTGCCTCTGGGGTGCTTGCAATCCTTCTCCATCTCTGCCTCTGGAGAGAGAGCACTGGGCAGAGCTCTTTATATAGTAACACTGAAAATAATGGCTCCTTGCTAACAGGTGTGTAAGTATTAGCCTAGCAATAGGCCAATAACATCATCACATAGTTTAGGGTCAGGTGAGGATCCTGGCCAAAGGAACTTTCATTTTTCCCTGCAGCATTCCATCCCCATCCTCCATCGATACTCCCTGTTTGCCTTATTGTGTCATTTTTCTCTAGGGTGTTTATCACTACTGTAATCCCATGTTTTACTTACTTGTTGATTATCTGTCTCCACCCACTAGAGAGAGAGGACAGGAGAGTTGTCTGCTTTGTTTCGATACTGCTTCCTAGCTCTAAAACAGTGCCTAGCACTTAGTGATTGCTCAATAAATATTTGTTGAATGAATGAATGAATTGGTGGAGTACTCAGGGAAGTAGTATTTAAATGGATTTCAACAAATGAGAAAGTAACTGTAGAAGTGATTTATCTGTGTTCACAGAACTCTATGTGATCAAGCCGCATTCATGCAAACCTTTCCTGCCTGGCTCCAAACTTTCCACTCATCCTGCTATTCAACATAGATTTCTGTTCTTCTAAATCTACACTGTCAGTTTTATCCTAAATTTGAACAGCTACATTTTAAGCTTTGTAAAGGCAGTAACCATCAGTTCTGCTCACCGATGTATTCCCAGTGCCCAGTATAGTGTTTGCGGTGCATAGTAAATATTTAATAAACATTTGTTGAAGCAATTAAGGACAGAGGAAAAGGGCATAAGAAAGAACAGTGCCACATTTAATAACAAAACCCAAATCCCCTATATATCAGTATTAGAAGATTTGAGGGGAATGGGAAATGCAGTATCTCTCACTTCAAGAACTGCTGCCAGTGGCACATTGACTGTTGACTTCAGACAGCACAGATTCTCTTTAATGTGAGAGAGAGGGGGGGAAAAAAACAAAACAGAAAAACAAGAAAACTTTTCTCTTGGTTCCTCTAAGCAAAGATAAAAATATTTCATTAGCGATTAAAAAGATGACAACAGATATGCTTCAGAAGATTGGAAACTGACGAGAATTAGGCTTGAGATGGATTAATGATTGTGCATTGAGCATTGACTCCCCTATACAGAATTTTATTGTTGTTAACAACCATTTGATCAATAAATATGAGAGATGCCCTCTCAAAAAAAAAAAAAAAAGATGACAACAGAGAAATAAACTGATTATTTCTTACCTAAGATTACACAACTAGTACGTGGAAGAGCTAGTTACTTAAACTCCAGTCTTTTACCTTAGGAATAAATGGCACAATTCCTATACACTAATGATGAACTAGCAGAAAGAGAAATCAGGAAAACAATTCCATTCACAATTGCATGAAAAAGAATAAAATACCTAGGAATGAACCTAACCAAGGAAATGAAAGACCTATACCCTGAAAAATACAAGACACTCTTAGGAGAAATTAAAGAGGACACTAATAAATGGAAATTCATCCCATGCTGTTGGTTAGGAAGAATTAATATTGTCAAAATAGCCATCCTGCCTAAAGCAATCTACAGATTCAATGCAATCCCTGTCAAAATACAAACAGCATTATTCAATGAACTAGAGCAAATAGTTCTAAAATTCATATGGAATGACAAAAGACCCCAAATAGCCAAAGCAATCCTGAGAAAGAAGAATAAAGCAGGTGGAATTACGCTCCCTGACTTCAAGCTCTACTACAAAGCCAAAGTAATCAAGACACTTCAGTACTGCACAAGAACAGACCCATAGACCAATGGAACAGAAAAGAGAGCCCAGATATAAACTCAAGCATATATGGTCAGTTAATATATGATAAAGGAGCCATGGATATACAATGGGGAAATGACAGCCTCCTCAACAGCTGGTGTTGGCAAAACTGGACAACTGCATGTAAGAGAATGAAACTGGATTACTGTCTATCCCCATACACAAAAGTAAACTCAAAATGGATCAAAGACCTGAATGTAAGTCATGAAACTATAAAACTCTTAGAAAAAATTATAGCAAAAATATCCTGGACATAAACCTGAGCATCTTCTTCATGAACATATCTCCCCGGGCAAGGGAAACAAAAGCAAAAATGAACAAGTGGGACTATATCAAACTAAAAAGCTTCTGTACAGCAAAGAACACCTTCAGTAGAACAAAAAGACATCCTACAGTATGGGAGAATATATTTGTAAATGACATATCCGATAAGGGGTTGACATCCAAACTATATAAAGAGCTCATGCACCTCAACAAACAAAAAGCAAATAAGCCAATTAAAAAGTAGACAGAGAAGCTGAACAGACACTTCTTCAAAGAAGAAATTCAGATGGCCAACAGACACATGAAAAGATGCTCCACATCGCTAATCATCAGAGAAATGCAAATTAAAACCACAATGAGATATCACCTCACACCAGTTAGGATGGTCACCATCCAAAAGACAGACAACAGTAAATGTTGACAAGGATGTGGAGAAAGGGGAACCCTCCTACACTGCTGGTGGGAATGTAAGCTAGTTCAACCATTGTGGAAAGCAGTGTGGAGGTTCCTCAAAAAGCTCAAAATAGAAATACCATTTGACCCAGGAATTCCACTCCTAGAAATTTACCCTAAGAATGCAGAAGCCCAGTTTGAAAAAGACAGATACATGCCTATGTTTATCGCAGCACTATTTACAATAGCCAAGAAATGGAAACAACCAAAGTGTCCATCAGTAGATGAATGGATAAAGAAAATGTGGTACATATACACAATGGAATATTATTCAGCCATAAGAAGAAAACAGATCCTACCATTTACAACAACATGGATGGAGCTAGAGGGTATTATGCTCAGTGAAATAAGCCAGGCAGAAAAAGACAACTATCAAATGATTTCACTCATCTGTTGGAGTATAAGAACAAAGCAAAAACTGAAGGAACAAAACAAACAAAACAGCAGCAGACTCATAGAACCCACGAATGGACTAACAGTTACCAAAGGGAAAGGGGCTGGGGAGGATGGGTAGGAAGGGAGTGATAAAGGGGAAAAGGGGCATTACAATTAGCACACATAATGTAGTGCGGGGGCGGGGATACGGGAAAGGCAGTATACACAGAGAAGACAAGTAATGATTCTATAGCATCTTACTACGCTGATGGACAGTGACTGTAATGGGCTTTGTGGGGGCGACTTGATAATAGGGGAGTCTAGTAACCATAATGTTGTTCGAGTAATTGTCCATTACCAATACCAAAAAAAAAAAGTGTGAACCAGTATCATAAAAGTTCTAAATAAATAAATGGCACAGCAGCTTTCTACCAAAGAAGGTAAGGACTTTCATGACAACAGAGGATGGGTTTTAGAGTCAGTTTCTCTTGTCAAAATGAGAATAATACCTTAGATACTCCAAGGGTGTGCAGAGCCCTGGCTGAATAAGTTTTTTAAGGCCTCCGCTGTATAAACAAGCTAGTGGGTCCATGTAAGAGATGATGATTTATTGATGAGGATTGAGAATAATTGTAAAAGAAGAGAGATTTATGTGTTTATTATCCAGTCAGTGCATATAAGGTCTTCATAGTATCCAGACTATCTGTTCAAGTTCAGGAACTATCTCTTCATGTTTTTTACTGTCAAGTGCATCATTCCTGGCTAATTTCACATTTCCCACAACAAGAAAAAGCTAGCAATACTGTTATTAACTTACAGTGCCATGGCTCTCTGTTACCTGTTTTGTAGAAACAATATAAATCTTCCTGTTTCTTCAGTTCTCCTGTACCATTTATTTCATGCTGGTCACATCATTATTCATTATCTTTATCCTTCAGGCTGCCTATGAATACTGGCTTCCAGTGACTCTCAAAGGTTGTGACTGCACTTTGTTGATGATGACCACTAATGCAGGTCTTACCTAGAGATGCAGAGAAATTGTGAATTGTAATTAATTTTCTGATCATGTTAAATTTACCATTTGAACCTACTAAGACTGAATCATGAAGATATAAAAAATCTGAACAGACCAATTACCAGTAAGGAAATTGAAACACTAGTCAAAAACCTCCCAACAAACAAAACTCCAGAACCAGATGGCTTTACTGGTGAATTCTACCAAACATTTAAAGAATGCCAATCCTTCTCAAAGTTTTCCAAACAATAGAAGAGTAGAGAACTACCAAACTCATTTTACAAAGCCAGCATTGCCCTGATAACAAAACCAGACAAGAAAACTACAGAAAAGAACATTACAGGCCAATACCCCTGATGAACATAGATACAAAAACCCTTAAAAAATTTTTAGCAAATCAAATTCAACAATACATTAAAAGGGTCATATGCCATGATCAAGTGGGATTTAGTCTTGGATGCAAGGATGGTTCAACGTCTGCCAATCAATGACTGTGATATACCTCATTAACAAAATAAAGGATGATAATCCTATGATTTCTGTGTAAAAAGATGCATAAAAAACATTTAACAAAATTCAACATCTACTCATAATAAAAATTCTCAGCAAAGTGGGTACACAGGAAGCATATCTGAACATAATAAAGGCTACATAAGACAAGCCCACAGCTAATACCATACTCAGTAGTGAAAAGCTGAAAGTTTTTCCTCTGAGATCAAGAAGAAGACAATGATGCCTGGCTTCAGAAATTTATTCATCACAGTACTGGAAGTCTAGCAAAAGCAGTTAGGCAAGAAAAAGAAAGAAAAGCCATCTAGATAAGAAAGGGAGAAGTAAAACTGTATTTGCAGTCCTCCTAAAGACCTCCAAAAACTGTTAGAACTATCAAACAAATTCAGAAAAGCTGCAGGATACATCAGTATACAAAAATCAGTTACATTTCTATATACTAATAATGAACTGTCAGAGATTAATCTCATTTACAATTGCTTCAAAAAGAATAAAATACCTAGGTATAAAATTTTTTAAAGTTTATTTATTTTTATCAAATGTACATCACAGTGATTCAACACTCCCCCTTCCCCTTCCCCTCTGCCCCCACTCATTCCCCTCCCTCTTGGTAACCACTAGTCCCTTCTCAGTGACTGAGTCTAATGCTGTTTTGTTCCTTCTGTTTGCCTTGTTTTTATATTCTACAAATAAGTGAAATCATATGGTATTTGTCTTTCTCCGCCTGGCCCTAGGTATAAATTTAACCAAGGAGGTAAAAGACCTGTACACTGGAAACTGTGAGACACTGATGAAAGAAATGGAAGAGGTCACAAATAAATGGAAAGATGTTCCATGTTCATGGATTGGAAGAATTAATGTGTTAAAATTTCCATACTACCCAAAGCAATCTACAGATTCAGTGCAGTTCCTATCAAAATTTATCACTGGAAATTTTATAGTGTAAATATAAAACAGCACATCTTCCAACCATATTTTCTCTTGGACTCTTTTAACCCACATGCCTGGGTCTAAGGACTGTACTGCCTTGGAGGATTATTGTAAAGCTAAATTAGATAATTAGGTCAATTGTCTGGTACATGGTTTATGCTCATTAAATGTTAGTTCCTCTTCTCTTTACTACCACTCAAAAAGGATGTATTTTTTTTTATTTTTAAAGAAGTGAAATGTTGAAAAATACTGAATTGGAATAGTCACAACAGAGTCCAGGTGGACGTCTCTGTGGGAATTGCCTATACAGCTCAGGCTAAAGCATTGCAAGAACTTTCTGGAGAGCAAGCTCCCAGCCAAAGTGAAGTAAATTATAAGACCCTGGAGAAAAGATAAATAGGAATAATGCCAGATCCAGACTTACTGATTAAACAGCAGAGTAGCCTGGTTTGTTGAAAGGTATTGCAATACCCAGTAGCGATAGCTGAAAGATAGCTGAAAGATGAGGTATTTCCCTCAAAGCTGAGAAATACCACAAATTCCAGATGACTCAGATCAAACAGTCCCTCTTCTCTTAAAATGATGGAGGAGTTGTGAAACAATGCTGTCTAGTTTATTTGACCACTATAGAAGTCCGTGTCTGCATTGGAGTTCCAAAGAGCAAAGGGTCAGCAACCTAGAACAGGATGGGCTGGCAATATCCCAGATGTGGGTGAGTGAAGGGACTGATGATAATGTAAGACCCAGCAGACATACAGTGATGGAGTGGGAGGGGAGAGGCAGTCAGAGGAGATAGAAATTGTCCCTTTTTTATTGGAATAAAGTTTATATACAATGTTTTATTGGTTTAAGATGTACAACATAGTGACTCAGTAATTATATACACTATTAGGTGCTTGACACAGTAAGTGTAGTTACCCCCCTTACCTTACCAAGATGTTACAATATTATTGGTTATATTCTCTATGTTGTACTTCCATTCCTATGACTAATTTATTTTATAATTTGAGTTTCTTCCTCTTTATCCCTTCCACCTATTTCACTCAGCCTCCCACCCCTCTTCCTATGGAAATCAACAGTCTATTGTCAATATTTATAGATCTACTTCTTTTTTATTTGTTTGTTATATATTTTAGATTCTACATATAAGTGAAATCATATGGTATTTGTCTTTTTCTGCTTGGCTTATTTTACTTAGCATGATACCCTCTATATCTATCCATGTTGTCACAAATGGCAAGATTTCCTTCTTTTTTATGGCTGAGTAATATTCCATTGTATATCTATACCACATCTTTATTAATTCATCTATCAATGGGCATGGGTTGCTTCCATGTCTTTGCTATTGTAAATTATGCTTTAGTGAACATAGGTGTGCATATATCTTTTCAAATTGGTGATTTTGTTTTCTTCAGGTAAATTCCCAGAAGTGGAATTGCTGGGTCATACGGTATTTCTACTTTTAGTTTTTGATGAACCTGCACACTGTTTTCCATAGATATTGTCCTTAAGGAGAAAAGTTTCCATCTTGGAAACTCATTTCATTCTCACAATCAGTTTCTTAACTCTACATCAGTAAACTAGTACATGGAATGAGGGAGGGGACAAAGCAGGGGACTGATCTACTGATCTGAGTTCATTCCTCTTTGAGAGGTTCTAGAAATTAGACCATTGGTTACAAGATGCCACTGTACATGGTTACAAGATGATCTATATTGTAGAGTCTCAGAATAACCCTCAAGTGCCTTCTCCATTCTCTGCAGCCATCACCACATCTCCCCAGCATTTCCTGTCAGTTAACCTTCCAAGTCCAGGAAACCGGTTGAGTTCATTTTGTTGGGTACTTCTGTACTCTGCCATCATGGGACTCTGTGTTATGCCCTATGCTCAGTTGTCGTGGTCTTGGAGAGAAAAGGTATTGAATGGACAGTTACTTTTTCAGTGTAACAAGTGCAAGGCCCTATCTAGTCATCATATTTCTTTGATCCCAGGCCAGTGTCTGGCACGTAACATCAAAACTGTTACAGTGAGCATATACTGAGAGAGAACTATGTGCCACACATTGTACTAAGCACTTGATTCTCAACATAATACAACAATTTTGTGAAGTAATCACTAGTATAAACCCAGTTTTAAAGATGTGGAATTGAGGTACAGGACCATGAAAAGCCCAAAGTTACACAACTAGTAAGGGCAACAAATCCAGGAAGAGTGGCTCCATTACCTCTAAATGTTGAGTGAGTGAATGAGTTAGAGGAAGGAAGGGAAGGAGATGGGTGAGAAAGGGAGTGTGACAGCAAGTGAGCAGCTACGGTCAAAGTCGGCTCTAAGTGCAGTGGGACCCACAGGCAGAATAGGATGGTTCTGCTGGCCAGGAGGGGAAGCAAATGTGAACAGCTTCATAGAGGAAGTGGTGCTCGAGCTGAATGCAGCTTGATGACCAGATCGTCACTGGCCCAGCAGGGCAGTGCACGCACAGCTATAGCAACCCTTCTATTTTTGTATGAGATCCCTTCCCCTGTCACCTACTCAAAGATATTTCTCCTACAGCTGTCCCATGAGTTTTCCTCTTACTCTAACCAGCTTGTAAACATGCTAAAATATTTCCTAGCCTCAAAAAACATCTTTCCCTGCTTCTTCCTTCAAGCTATTGCCCATTTATCTGTCTCACTTTTTAGTAAAACTCCTAAAAACAGTCTGTATTCCACAACTCCAGTTCTTCTGTTTTCTCTTAACATCATGAAATCAACATTTCATTCCCAAGTTCCAGTGAAACAGCACTTGTCTAGGTCAGGAGTAATTTTATATTATCTAATCCAGATGTCAGTCCTACAGCCACACCTTACCAGGCCTACCTCAGTGTTTAACACAGTTCTCACCTCCTTGAGATGCTTCTTCCTCTGGCAACTGAGACATCACCCTCTCTGATTATTTTTCTGTCTCATGGACTGCTCCTTTCAGCCTCTTGGAGTGCTACCCCTCACCCCACAAATGCCAATCCTTAAAACGCACAGCTTAAAGTGCCGTGATCAGGGCACTCTCCACTGGAAGCCATTCGGTGACTCCCTTATGGCAGAGTCCAAACTTGAGCCAAGTGTTCAAAGTCTCCACGATCTGGCTGCCTGCCTCTGCCATCTCATCTTTCACATTCATGCGGTGCTCTAGAGGATAGCTGGCCCCTCCACATGTGCTTTCTTACCACATCTTCCCAAGATCCCTGGGAATCAAGTAGTTCTCTGTGCAAATGAGGAAGCTGAGAATCAGATTTTCCATCACTTGCCCAAGGTCAAACAGCTTCCTAATGACCTCTGTGAAAATTTCTGATTACAGATCCTGTGCTCTTCCCATTTACACAACCCATTGCTCAGCCTGATTCCTTAAACTAGGTGCTTCTGAGTGAAGGAGTGGGGTGGAAATCTGGTTCCTTCTCTGGGGTCCATTCTGCCATCTAGATTTCCTCGGGGAGTGCAGTTGTTCACACTCTTCACCCCATGGGCTTGGTCGTCACGTTTGCAGGACAATGGGTGCTCTTACTGGTTAAAATGCTAAATCTCCCCAAATGAAAGGCCAGCTGGAGAGTATGAGAAGAACAAGGGCTGAATGATTTGATCAGACATATGTGGGGGCCTCCTGGCATTTGGAGTTTGAGTGCCTTAGAGAAACCAACCATTCTGGCCCGAGGGAGTTGACGACTGTTAATCTTGGTGGTTTTGACCGCTAACTGCCCCAGAGGTCCCAGCCTGCTGTATGACTCAGAATCCCCAACACTCTCCCTATTCTTCTCTCACTGGGACAGTCAGGAGGCCATTCCTAAGGCATTTTAATTAGGTAATAACTTGACATGGCCCACTGTACCCGCCCTGTGTGTTTCAGAAGTTATATTGCTTTCTAAATGCAGGGTTGGTTTAGAGCTGCTCATCCTTGGTATCTGACTACTTTGCACCTCCGTGGGAAGGGCCTTCCCTACTGGGTGCTGGCTTCCTTGTGCTCCAGCTTGCCAGTGCTCCCTCTCCTCCATTATAGATTACCTGAGCCCATGGATCCTGGTCTGTCTCATAACCCTTATCCCTGAAGCACCCTGCCAGAGGTTGATGGTGTAAACTAGAGAGGAAAGATGTGGCCACCTGTTGTGCATGTGTCTCTACAGGGCACTGTATTACAGAGGCAATTGCCACCCATCATCCATCTCTTCTCTTTGTGGAACTTTCTAGAATTCAGAAAGACCACAGGAACCCACAATACAAGGCGGGCAAGCAGATGGTGGGTGATTGGGAGACAAGGATATCATGCACTCAAAATCCCTCACTGCTTGTACACACGCATTCAAAGGGCCGTGAGAGGCCTTTTTGACCCTCTTCTCTACCACATCTCCTACTGCAGTGACCCCTTGTGTGCTGTTTGGACTCTGTGCTTACCTCTGTGATGTCACTTGCTATGATCCACACTGGTGGTGGTGCCATGGTAAGGGCTTCTGCACAGGTGTTAGAAACATAGGTGTTCTAATCCAGTATTTACCATTTACTAGCCATATGCTCTTGAATAAGTCTCTTCATCTTTCTGAGCTCATGTGTGAATTGTAATTAATAGCACCTGTTCAAATCATGGCTATTGAAAGAAGTAATTGAAATAATCTATAATGTTTTAATCTTTGCACCTCATTGAAAAGCTTCCAGTATGTTCAGTAATTGCACTGAAGTTTATATTTCGTTTCTGAAATACAGTTGTTTACATAAGAAAATATTGTTATGTAAATTCTCTTGTTAAACCTTTGACTTTCTTTTGCCTACCAAATAAAGTCTCCACTACACTTGTCACTCAGCATTTGCATTTGCATTTCCAGTTTTAAATTTCTTGGTAGGAAGACTTAAAAATGTAGATTTCTGGAAGAAATTGCACAAGGATAACAGATGAGTTTGTCTATATTTAATGAGCAGTTACTCTGTGTGGGGCCCTGGGCCAGGCCAGCAGGGGCACATGAATGAATCACATATGACACATGAGAGGCAGGGGCATCATCCTTTCTGGCTCTCCAGTGTCAGGCGCCACTGCCCTCCCCCCATACCCACCCCACCCAATTCCTGCAGAAGGCAGCCCCGAGGGCAGAATTGCCACTGGGCCCCAGCACAGCAGAGCAGCTGGGCATCAGAATGTTGGCAGCAGGCCCAAGGGTGGAGGCAGGGGAGGTTGGGACGAGAGCTGGCAGCCAGCCAGGGCTCCCTCAGGTGCCCCAGCCCGCAGGGCCTCCAGCCCTGGCAGTCACTGATGTGTCCTGTTCTTCCACTGTGGTTTTCTCTAAGTTGCACGGGGCAGAGTTTTTGGTGGCATGGCCATGACTCCAGCCCCTCACTGAACGCAGGAGGACCTTGAAGCTCAAAGATGTAAGGTGACTTGGCCACAGCCACAGAGCCACAGAGCCAAGGCTAGAGCACAAGTCTTCTGAAAAATGTTCAGCGGTCTCTGACGTGCAGATTCTTGAGATCTTCATTTCTAGTCTAACTGCACTGAGACTGTGAGGGTCATTTTATTCCTTCAGAAAATTATAAGGGTCTTCAGTGTGCCCATCCCTATGCAGGGGACTGGGGTTGCAGGGTTAAATCCGACCCTGATTTGGGGAATTTACATTACAATGAGGGAGACATAATGTAACAACTGCAGAACCAAATGGCAAGTGCTGATGGAGGTGAGCATAAATGTGGCAAGGGGTACAACCGTGAGGGCACAGAGCCCAATCTGGGGGTTGGTATTACTCCCAGGGAAGTTGACATCTGAGCTTAGTTGCAAACGATCAGTAGGCACAGCCAGGTGGACAAGGACAAGGAGGAACACTCCAGAGAGAACAGGTGAGCCAGGAG
Source organism: Manis javanica (assembly GCF_040802235.1). Lineage (NCBI taxonomy): Eukaryota > Metazoa > Chordata > Mammalia > Pholidota > Manidae > Manis > Manis javanica. The sequence goes on from NC_133159.1 coordinate 34,285,732, forward strand.
AGCATCATCTTTTAAAGGTCTGGTGGTTACAGAAATAGCCCCCCACACACCTGATCTGTATTCAGGGCACTGTGAGTGGCTCCCACTGGCTGGATCATAGTATGTGTGGAGAGAATAGAGAAAATGATGCTGGGCATATAAGAACACGCAAAAAAGGTTGAAAGGGCAGTGCTTTTGACTTTATCAATGTCTGAGCTGCTGTCTCCTTAAGTCTCTAGGCTCCACTGTCCTGACTGGGAGCCAGGGTGGACTTCCTAATTTCTTTGGTATCAGGCTTACTGCAAAGAATATTTGAAACCTTCTGAGTTCCTTTTACCATATTGCATTGAGGGACCTTGCTTATTTATCTGCCTGTTCCTTTAGGATTTATGGTTTGGAGATTTTTTCCCCTGAAGCCTTGGTGTGGAAAAGGGGCTGAGAGTCTGATTATAGGGAGTGAAACTTTATTTGAGATTAAAGCACATACAGCTCTTCATGCACTAATAGTCCACTGACTGTTCAGTGCCTGGCAAGCTGTGACTTTCCTTCTCTTCCCATAGGCCTGCTGAGTTAGCCACCAAGTACGCCAACTTTTCAGAGGGAACTTGCAAGCCTGGCTATGCTTCAGCTTTGATGACCACCATCTTTCCCCGGTAAGTGCTCTGGTTTCTTCCCACTGCCTAGACAACCTGGTCCATGGCCCAGGAGTCAGAAATGCTACCCTTGTGGCACACGATGTGCACCTGAGAAAAGAAGATTCTGTCGTAACTTCCTGTACCCTCGAGCCTGGGTGCCTGGGAAGGACTTTGCTTTTAGTTAGCCCCTACCACAATCACACTCTATGCCCTGCTTCCCTTTACTCCCTGCTGTCCTCCTGGACATTGCACCTGCCAGCACAACTGATTTCTGCAGAGCAGAGAGAGGAGGTAGGACCTACACGGCTGCCCCTCAGCAGTCAGACAAGGCCACCCAGTGCAGAAGCTCTCTGTCGCATACCAGGGGTTAGACTTTGTCGGGAGCTCGGACCAACTACCTGGCTTCAGGGAGGCACATCCAAATAAAGCAAGGAACAGAGTGTTTCTGAGGCTGGCTGTTTTGGCATCTTACCTCGCTGTCCATTTTGTATTCTGGAATTCCTGATTTCCTTGATATGAAGCTTGCTGAAAGAAGTTGTGCCAAACCCCAGGGGTTCCTTTTACCAAATGCTACTAAGGAGCCTTTCTTGCTTACCTGCTTTTTCCTTTCAGGTCTCCTGAAACCTTAGGGAAGAGGGGTCTTATGGGCTGAGATTGTCTTGTCTGCAGCCCGGAGTGTAGTGAGGCTGATGTCCAGGTCATCTTATTCCTTCAGAAAGTTATAGGAGTGTCTGACTTGGAGAGGCTGGAGGAAAGATTGTTCAGGACCCTCTGAGAGTCAGGGTACAGCAGTTGGACCACCAGAGGAGCCCCACGGGTTGCCTCTTGTGGTGGGCTTTGTTCACTGGGGGAAGGGCTTGCATCCCATCCCTTAGAAGGCTGAGGTTAGGGCACACAGTGTGCTTGCAAAGGAATGCTGGGAAACAGCTTGCCCAAAAGTAAATGCAGGATACTTGGCTTTTATGCTCCTTTTCTTTTTCTGATATAAGCAATCCGAGCTTAGCTCCATGGTAAAACAGGAGATCTGCTGGCTGAATATACAGTGTTCAGATAGCCATCTCTTTGTCCAGGGTCTGCCTTCTGAACTGATTCCAAATATTTTGTTCCCCTTATCTGTTTATTGAGTGTCTCTTAAGTATCTGGCACTATGATCCCCATTCTTACATTCGTTTTCTCAGACCTACACAATTCAGTCCCTGGGCCAGACACCTATGAGTTTTCCTTGACCTGCGTATAGGTTTCTTCTGAAAGTAATACAAGCATTCAGTTAAAAAGACAGTACCAAAGGGTATATATTCCCAGTCCAGACCCTTTCCCCAGAAACAGCCAATGTTATTATAAATGGGAACATACTGTATTTAATGTTCTGTATCTTGCTTTTTACTACTAATAATATATGGTAGACATTTTCTTATTATCAACATATATGGTAATCTTTTTCATTAAATGATTGCATAATATACAATTGTATGGATATATTATAATTGTATTACAGGTAAGGTTTATTGAAGTTTAATTTACATACAGTAAAAATTACATTAAGTGTAGTTGTATGAGTCTTGATAAATGCATGCCTTTGAGTAACCACCACAATAATCAATAGACCATTTCCATTATCACCCCCCAAAAGTTCCCTTGTGCTCCTTAGCAGTTAATACCTCTCCTGACCCCAGCCCCTGTCAATCCTTGATCAGTTTTCCATCCCTACAGTATTTCCAGAAGGCCATATAAATGGAATCATACTGTATATAGCCTTTTGAGTCTGCCTCTTCCATTTAGTGTAATACATTTGTGATTCATACATGTGTTGTGTGTATCAGTTGTTAGTTCCTTTTATTGCTGAATAGTATTCTATTGTACGGATATCACAGTTTACTCAATAGTTGAAAGATGTTTGTGTTAATTACAGTTTTGGGGGATTACAAGTAAAGCCACTATAAACATTTGTGCGCAGGATTTATATTTAACTTTATAAGAAGTTGCCAGTTTTCCAAATTGTACTGTTTTGCTTTCTTGCCAGCAATGTATAAGAGTTCCAATTGCTGTACATCCTGCCATCAGTCCTTTTAATAGTAGCTATTCCAGTAGATTTACAGTGATAACTCATTGTGGGATTTTTGCATTTTACCAAGGGCTGATGATGTTGAGTATCATTTTCATGTGCTTATTTGGCATTCTTTTATATTTGAGGAACTGTCCAAATCTGTTGCTATTTTAAAATTGATTCTTCTTATTGAATTATAAGATGATTTTACAAATTCTGAATAGAAACCCTTTTTCAGATAGATGTTGCGATACTTTCTTCCAATTGGTAGTTTGTCTTTTCACTCTTAACAATGCCTTTCACAGAGTAGAAGTTTTTAATCTTGATGAAGTCCAATTTACCAATTTTTTACTTTTATGGATTTTGCTCTTTGTGTTTTATCTAAGAAATCTTTCCCTAATCCAAGCTCAAAAGGTTTTTCCTGTTTTCTTCTAGAATTTTTAATAGGTTTAGATCTTACACTTAGGTCTATGATCCATTTCAAGTTGATTTTTCTATATAGTGAAAGCTAATGGTTGAGATTCATTTTTTGTATATGTGTGTTCAGTTATTCCCAGACCACTTGTTGAAAACATTCTTTGTCCATTGAATTACTTTGACACTTTTGTTGAAAATCAGTTAAACATATACATGTAGATCTGTTTTTGGGTTCCCTATTCTATTGTATTGATCTTTATGTCTGTCATCAGAGCAATATCACACATACATGGACAATCATTTCTTCTGTTAATAAAGATAGTTTTATTTCTCTCTTTCCAATTGGATCCCTTTTATTCCTTTTTATTCCTCATTGCACTGGCTAGACTCTTCACTACCATGTTGAATAGATGAGGTGAGAGTGAATATACTTGTCTTGTTTCCAATCTTAGGAGGAAAGCATTTAAGGTTCACCATTATGGTGTTAGCTGTAGGTTTTTCATAGATACCCTTTTTCAGAGAGAGGAGGTTCTCTTTGTTTCTAGTTTGTTGAAAAATTTTATAATGAATAATGTTAAATTTTGTCAAATTCTTTTTCTACAGGGCTTTTCTTTTTTAGTCTATTAATATGGTGAGTTACATTATTTTTTTCATTGATTAATTTTTGAATGTTAAACCAACCTTCATTTCTAGGGTAAACTTCATTTGGTTCTAATATATTGTTCTTTTTCTATAAATTGATGGGTTCAGTTTGCAAAGGTTTTCTTAAGAGTTTTTTGTTCATGAGAGAGATTGGTTTTCTTCTATATCTTTAGTTTTGGTATCAGGGTATTAGTGGGAGACTGTTCCTTCATCTGTAGTTTCCTGAAAGTTTTGTGTGCATTTTTCCTTAAATGTTTTTTTAGAATTTACCAGCAAAGACATCTAAGCCTATTGTTTTCTGTGTGAGTTTTTTTTTAAATTAAGAATTAAATTTCTTCATGCAACTAACAGGGAGAAAAAAGCAGGAGTTGCAGTACTTGTATCAGACAAAATAGACTTCAAAGCAAAGAAAGTAACAAGAGACAAAGAAGGACATTACATAATGATAAAGGGGTCAGTCCAACAAGAGGATATAACTATTATAAATATCTATGCACCCAACACAGGATCACCTACATATGTGAAAATACTAACAGAATTAAAAGGGGAAATAGAATGCAATGCATTCATTTTAGGAGACTTCAACACACCACTCACTCCAAAGGACAAATCAACCAAACAGAAAATAAGTAAAGAGACAGAGGCACTGAACAACATATTAGAACAGATGGACCTAATGGGCATCTACAGAACACTCCATCCAAAATCAACAGGATACACATTCTTCTCAAGTGCACATGGAACATTTTCAAGAATAGATCATATACTAGGCCACAAAAAGAACCTCAGTAAATTCAAAAAAATTGAAATTGTACCAACCAGCTTCTCAGATCACAAAGGTATGAAACTAAAAATAAATTACACAAAGAAAATGAAAAAGCCCACAAACACATGGAGGCTTAATAACATGCTCCTAAATAATCAATGGATCAATGACCAAATAAAAACACAGATCAAGCAATATATGGAGACAAATGACAACAATAATTAAACAACACAAAATCTATGGGGTGTAGCAGAGGCTGTGCTAAGAGGGAAATATATTGCAATACAGGCCTACCTCAGGAAAGAAGAACAATCCCATATAAGCAGTCTAAACTCACAATTAATGAAACTAGAAAAGGAAGAACAAATGAGGCCTAAAGTCAGTAGAAGGAGGGACATAATAAAGATTAAAGCAGAAATAAATAAAATTGAGAAGAATAAAACAGTAGAAAGAATCAATGAAAGCAGGAGCTGGTTCTTTGAGAAAATAAACAAAATAGTTAACCCCCTAGCCAGACTTATCAAGAAAAAAGAGAGTATACATAAAAAGAATCAGAAATGAGAAAAGAAAAATCACTATGGACACCACAGAAATACAAAGAATTATGAGAGAGTACTATGAAAAATTATATGGTAACAAACTAGATAACCTAGAAGAAATGGACAACTTTCTAGAAAAATACAACCTTCTAAGGCTGACCCAGGAAGAAACAGAAAATCTGAATAGACCGATTACCAGCAAAGAAATTGAATTGGTAATCAAAAAAGACCTAAGGTGCTTGCTTTGGCAGCACATATACTAAAATTGGAACGATACAGAGAAGATTAGCATGGCCCCTGCGCAAGGATGACACGCAAATTCGTGAAGCGTTCCATATTTTTAAAATAAAAAAATAAAAAATAAAAAATAAAAAAAAAAAAGACCTAAGATCAAAACCCCTGGACCTGGTTGTTTCACTGCTGAATTTTATCAAACATTTAGTGAAGACCTAATACCCATTCTCCTTAAAGTTTTCCAAAAAGTAGAAGAGGAGAGAATACTCCCAAACTCATTCTACAAGGCCAACATCACTCTAATACCAAAATCAGGCAAAGACACCACAAAAAAAGAAAATTGCAGACCAATATCCCTGATGAACATAGACACAAAAATATTCAACAAAATATTAGCAAACTGAATTCAAAAATACATCAAAAAGATCATCCATCATGATCAAGTGGGATTCATCCCAGGGATGCAAGGATGGTGCAACATTTGAAAATCCATTAACATCATCCACTACGTCAACAAAAAGAAGGACAAAAACCACATGATCATCTTCATAGATGCTGAAAAAGCATTTGACAAAATTCAACATCCATTCATGATAAAAACTCTCAACAAAATGGGTATAGAGGGCAAGTACCTCAACATAATAAAGGCCATATGTGGCAAACTCACAGCCAACATTATACTTAGCAGCAAGAAGCTGAAAGCTATTCTGTTAAGATTGGGAACAAGACAAGGATGCCCACTCTCCCCACTTTTATTCAACATAGTTCTGGAGGTCCTAACTATGGACTCAGACACACAAAGAAATAAAAGGCATCCAGATTGGCAGGGAAGAAGTCAAACTGTCCCTGTTTGCAGATGACATGATAGTGTACACAAAATAACCCCGAAGAATCCACTCCAAAACTACTAGATCTAATATCTGAATTCAGCAAAGTTGCAGGGTACAAAATTAATACACAGAAATCTGTTGCATCCCTATACACTAATGATGAACTAGCAGAAAGAGAAACCAGGAAAACAATTCCATTCACAATTGCATCAAAAAGAATAAAATACCTAGGAATAAACTTAACCAAGGAAATGAAAGACCTATACACTGAAAACTATGGTACACTCTTAAGAGAAATTGAAGAGGACACTAATAAATGGAAATTCATCCCATGCTCTTGGCTAGGAAGAATCAATATTGTCAAAATGGTCATCCTGCCTAAAGCAATCTACAGATTCAATGCAATCCCTATGAAACTACAAACAGCATTCTTCAATGAACTAGAGCAAATAGTTCTAAAATTCATATGGAACCACAGAAGACCCCAAATAGCCAAAGCAATCCTGAGAAGGAAGAATAAAGCAGGTGGAATTATGTTCCCTGACTTCAAGCTCTACTACAAAGCCACAGTAATCAAGGCAATTTGGTACTAGCACAAGAACAGACCCACAGACCAATGGTACAGAATAGAGAGTCCAGGTATAAACCCAAGCATATATGGTCAATTACTATATGATAAAGGAGCCATGGATATACAATGGGGAAATGACAGCCTCTTCAACAGCTGGTATTGGTAAAACTGGACAGCTACATGTAAGTGAATGAAACAGGATTATTGTCTAACCCCAATACAAAAGTAAACTCAAATGAATCAAAGACCTGAATGTAAGTCATGAAACCATAAAACTCTTAGAAAAAAATATAGGCAAAAATCTCCTGGGCATAAACATGAACATCTTCTTTATGAACATATCTCCCCAGGCAAGGGAAACAAAAGCAAAAATGAACAAGTGGAACTATATCAAACTAAAAAGCTTCTGTACATCAAAAGACACCATCAGTAGAAAAAAAAGACATCCTGCAGTATGGGAGAATATATTCATAAATGACAGATCTGATAAAGGGTTGACATCCTAACTATATAAAGAGCTCATGCACCTCAACAAACAAAAAGCAAATAAGGCAATTAGAAGATGGGCAGAGGAGCTGAATAGACACTTCTCCAAAGGAGAAACTCAGATGGCCAACAGGCACATGAAAAGATTCTCCACATCGCTAATCATCAGAGAAATGCAAATTAAAACCACAATGAGATATCACCTCACACCAGTAAGGATCGCCACCATCCAAAAGACAAACAACAACAAATGTTGGCGAGGATGTGGAGAAAGAGGAACCCTCCTACACTGCTGGTGGGAATGTAAGCTAGTTTACCCATTGTGGAAAGCAGTATGGAGGTTCCTCAAAAAACTCAAAATAGAAATACCGTTTGACCCAGGAATTCCACTTCTAGGAATTTACCCTAAGAATGCAGCAGCCCAGTTTGAACAAGACATATGCACCCCTATGTTTATCGCAGTACTATTTACAATAGTCAAGAAATGGAAGCACCTACGTGTCCATTGGTAGATGAATAGATAAAGAAGATGTGGTATATGTACACAATGGAATATTATTCAGCCATAAGAAGGAAACAAATCCTCCCATTTGCAATAACATGGATGGAGCTAGAGGGTATTATGCTCAGTGAAATAAGCCAGGCAGAGAAAGACAAGTACCAAATGATTTCACTCATCTGTGGAGTATAAGAACAAAGAAAAAACTGAAGGAACAAAACAGCAGCAGACTCTTAGAACCCAAGAATGGACTAACAGTTACCAAAGAGAAAGGGACTGGGAAGGGTAGGTGGGAAAGGAGGGATAAGGGGGAAAATGGGGCATTATGATTAGCACACATAATGTAGTGGAGGCGGGCCGGGGGAACACAGGAAAGGCAGAATACACAGAGAAGACAATAATGATTCTATAGCATCTTATTACGCTGATGGACAGTGACTGTAATGGGGTATGTGGTGGGGACTTGATAAAGGGGGAGTCTAGTAACCATAATGTTCAAGTTATTGTACATTAATGATATTAAAACAAAATATAAAAAATATAGAATTAAATTTCTTTAATAGATCTAGGGTTCTCCAATTTCCATTCAGGTTTTCTTGTTCCTTCTTTGGTCTTTCAAGGAATTTGTGCATTTCATCTAAGTTATTAAAGTTGTTGGCATAAATTATGTATAGTACTCTCTTTTTGTTCTTTTAATGTCGAGGATCTCTAGGGAGGTGCTTTATTTCATGCCTGACATTAGTAATTTGTATTTTTCTCTTTTTTTTCTAATCTCTCTGGTTAGTTGTTTATCATTTTTTTGATTTTCTCAGAGAACTAGCTTTGGAGTTCAGTGATTTTTGTCTCTTGGTATTTTTTCACTCTATCATTGTTTTCTGCTCATTATCATTTCCTACCTTCCACTTATTTGGGGTTTAATTCATTCTTTTTTGTTTGTTTCTTGAGATAGAAAATTAGACCATTGATTCAATTCCTTTCTAATATAAACATGTAATGCTATAAATTCCCCTCTATAAACTTTATCATCTACACCCCACAGATTTTGATGTTGTGTTTTTGTTTTCATAGAGTTAAAAGTATTTTCTAACTTCACTTGTGATTTCTGCTTTGACCCATGGGTTCTTTTGAAGTGTTTGCTTAATTTCCAAGTATTTGAGGATGTTCTAGCTATTTTTGCATTATATATATCTGACTTGTTTTTGTTGTAACTAGAGAATATACTTTGTATGATTTTAATACTTTTAAGATGATTGAGACCCAAGTTATTAGGTAAAATATTGTCTATCTTGGTGAATATTCTGTGTGCACTTGAAAAGAAAATATTTCTGCTGTTATTGGGCGTTCTGTAAATGGCAATTAGATTAAGTTGGTTCATAGTGTTTGACAAGTCTTCTGTATCCTCACTGATACTCTGTCATTAATGACACAGGGTTGTTGAAGTCTCCATTTAATAGTTTTTGCTTCATGTATTTTAAAGTTCTCCCATTTAGTGCATATGCATTTAGGATTATCTATTCCTAAATAGATTTTACTAAATAGATTTATTAAACCCTCTTATGAAATAGATTTCTTCATTATTTAAAAATATCCCCTTTTCCCTGGTAATAAACCTTGTTCTGAAATCTTCCTTGTGTGATACTAATGTAACCTCTCCAGCCTTTTTAAAATTAGCTCCATCATGGTTTACGTTTTTCCATCCTCTTACATTTTTTGTTGTTGAGAAGAGTATATTTATTTGTGTTTACCCTTGAGCCTCAAAGAAGTTGGATATCAGAGCTGGTTAGCAGCACTCTATCTTTTTTATATGTAACCTATCTGTGTCTTTATAATTAATGTGAGTTTCTTATAGATAGCACATAGTTGAATCTTGGGTTTTTTTTCTCAATTTTATTCATTTCTGCTCTGCTCTTTAGTATGTCCCTCCTTCTATTAACTTTGGGCTTCACTTGTTCTTTTTTAGTTTCTTTAATTGTGAGTTTATACCATTTGGGATTGTTCTTGTTTTTTGAGGTAAGCAATACACTGTTTACTTTTCTCTTAGAACTGCCTTCACTGCATCCCACCGGTTTTGGGCTGTTGTGTTACTGTTTTCATTTGTGTCCATGTATTGCTTTAATTCTGTTTTAATTTGATCCTTGATTCACTGATTATTTAGCGTGTTGTTTAGCCTCCATGTATTTGTAGGCTTTTTTGTTTTCTTCATGTGATTTATTTCTATTTTCATACTATTGTGTGAGAAGCTGCTTGATACGATTTCAATGTTTTTGAATTTATTGAAGCTCTCTTTGTGGCCTAGTAAGTGATCTATTCTGGAAAACATTCCATGTACACTTGAGAAGAATGTACATCCTGCTGCTTTTGGGTGGAATGTTCTGTAGATATCTGGTAAGTTCATCTGATCTCATGTATTGTTCAGTGCCTCTGTTTCCTTACTTATTTTCTGCCTTGTTGATCTGTCTATTGATGTGAGTGGTGTGATAAAATCTCTTAAAATGAATGTGTTGTAGTCTATTTCTCCCTTTAATTCTGTTAGTATTTGTTTTACATATTTAGGTTCTCCTATGTTGGGTGCATAGATATTTATAATGGTTATATCTTCTTGTTTGACTGACTCCTTTATCATTATGTAATGTCCTTCTTTGACTCTTGTTCTTTGTTTTGAAATCTATTTTGTCTGATAAATGTACTGTATTCCTGCTTTTTTCTCCCTATTATTTGCATGGAATGTCTTTTTCCATATCTTCACTTTTAGTCTGTATGTCTTTGGGTCTGAAATGAGTCTCCTGTAGGCAGCATATATATGGGTCTTGTTTTTTTATCCATTCTGCCATTCTGTGTCTTTCAATTGGTGCATTCAGTCCATTTACACTTAAGGTGATTATTCATAGATATGTACTTATTCTCATTTTATTAATTGTTTTCTGGTTGTTTTTATAGTTCCTCTGTGTTCTTTTTTTCTTCTCTTATATTCTTGTTATTTGATGAATTTGTTCAGTGTTGTGATTGAATGTTTCTTTCTTTCTTTTTTTAGATCTTTTGTTGTCTTTAATTTTGTGGTTACCAAAGGTTGAAGAATAGCTTCCTTACTATGTAACAGTATTTTTAATTGCTGATTACTCTACTTCAAACACAATCTAAAGGTACTTTTTCTTTCTTATTCTTCTTCTTCCTCCAAACTTTATGTATTAGATGTCATAATCTGTACTTTTTGTGTATCCTTTTTCTAATTTTGTGAGTAGTTGATTTTGCTTCTTTTGTTTTAATTTCATACTTGCTTGGTAATTAATTGGTCTACTACCTTTACTGTGGGTTTATTTTCATTGGTGAGAGCTATTTAGCTTTTGGAACCTTTACATCTATAGCAGTCCAGTCCCTTTAACATATCCTGTAGGGCTGGATTAGTGTTAGTGAATTCCTTCAACTTTTGCTTATCTGAAAATTGTTTAATCCCTGCTTCAAATTTCAGTGATAATCTTGCTGGGTAGAGGATTCTTGGTTGGACGTCCTTTTTTATTACATTAGATATATCATGGCACTCTCTTCTGGCCTGTAAATTTTCTATTGAGAAGTCTGCTAATAGCCTGATGGGATTTCCTTTATAAGCAATCTTTTTTTTCTCTCTGGCTGCTTTCAACACTCTCTCCTTTTCCTTGATCTTTGACATTTTAATTATTATATGTCTTGGTGTTGTCTTCATGGGATTCCTTTTGTTAGGGGCTTTCTGTGCTTCCATGACCTGAGTGTCTGTTTACTTCTCCAGATTGGGTAAGTTTTCAACAAATATTTCCTCAAAAAGACTTTCTATCCCTTTGTCTCTCTCTTCTCCTTCTGGTACCCCCATTATACAAATATTGTTCTGTTTCTATAATAGGGCAGGCTGGGTAGGTATTGTCCATCTGCCCTTTCTCCTGAGAAGAGAGCTCCCTCCAATACTCACCGCTCTGGCACCCCTCCCACTGCTGGGAAGTTTTTCAAACTGCCCACTTTGCTTTTGTCTCAGGGGGACCAGTGGAGCATGCCTGTTCTCCACAAGTGGCTGGGATCTCAGGCTCCCTGAGTGTTCCACCTGTCCTTGGTGTCCAGCCTTGCTAATCACCAGAACACCATGTAACGTGGGCTCGTGCTCCCAGAGCAGATCTCCAGGTCTACGTACTCAGCAATCGTGGGCTCCTACCCCCTCCCCGCTCCATTCCTCCCTCTCCTGCCTGAGAGCTTGGGTCCTGCTAGATCTGGCTTTGCCACTTTACCCTTTTTTGTGAGGGATTTTCTTCTTCCCCAGGTGTAGGTAGTCTGTTCTTCAGTCTCCAGGTTGTTTTCAGGTTTTCAAGTCTTGCTTTTTTAAATCAAATCTGACAGTGTCTTCTTATTGAGTGCTTATACCATTTACATTTAATGTAGTCATTTGGCTTGGTTTAAATCTAACATCTTTTTTTTCCTTTCTTCTCCTGCCTCCTTTTGGAGTTTGAGTATTTTTCATGGCTTCATTTTACTTCCATTATTGGCTTAATAGCTGTACTGCTTTGTTTTTCCAAAGTTTATAATATATATCTTTAATTTGTAATCTATTTTCAAGTAATATTATATATTCCCTTAGAGTTAAAAAACTTTACAAGAGTGTACTTCCATTCTGCCTCCTGTCCTTTGTGCTGTTCTTGTCATACATTTTATATCTCTATATATTATAAATGCACACAGCATTGCTCTTATTTTTAGTATTAAACACTCATTTGAAGCAGTTTCAAAGTGAGCAGGAAAAGGCAACTTGTGGAATGGGAGAAGATACTTGAAAATCATGTATCTGATGTGGGGTTAATATTAAGAGTATATAAAGATCTCCTACAATAAACAACTGATTTAGAAACAGGCAAAGGACTTGAATAGACATTTCTCCAAAGAAAATATACAAATGCCAAGAAACACATGAAAAACTGCTCAACATCACTAATCATTAAGGAAATACAAATCAAAGCCTCAAGGAGATGTCACCTCACACCCATTAGGATGGCTGCTATCAAAAAAGAAAAGAAAATGTGTTGCTGAAGATGTGGAGAAATTGGAACCCTTGTGTACTGTTGGTGGGAATGTAAAATGGTATAGCCACTATGGGAACAATATGGCAATTCCTCAAAAAATTGAAAATAAAATTACCATATAATCCACAGTTCCATTTCTGAGTATATACCCCCCAAAAATAAAAGCAGGATCTCAAACTGATATTGATACACCTGTGTTCTCATAGCAGCATTATTCACAATATATGAAGCAACCCAAATGTCCATCAATGGAAGAGAGGATAAATAAAAATGGTATATCCATATAATGGAATATTATTCAGCCTTAAAAAGGAAGGAAATTCTGACATGCTACAACAGCGATAAATCTTGAGGACATTATGCTAAGTGACATAAGCCAGTCATAGAAAGTAAAATACTGATTCCATCTATCTGAAGTACCTAGAGTAGTCAAATTCATAGAAAAAAGAAAGGGAGTTTCCAGGGATAGGGGGAAGGGGAAATGGAAATTGCTTGAATGGATATAGAGTTTTAGTTTTGCAAGATGAAAAGAGTTCTGGAGACTGGTTGCAATGGTAATGTGAATGTACTTAACACTACTGAATTGTACACTTGAAAATGTTTAAGATAGTTAATTTTATGTTATATGTATCTTACCACAATTTAAATTAAAAATATTTTTAATGAGGGGAAAGCCTTTTATAGTTACCCATAAACTTATTTTTACTGTTGGTCTTTCTTCCTTTGTGTAGGTACATATGTCTATATAGTATCTTTTTCCTTCTGCCTGAAGTTTTTTTTTTTTTTTTATGAGACAGGTCTGATGGCAGTGAATCTTTCAGCTTTGGTTCGTCTGATAAAGTATTTTATCTTAAGTCTTAAAAAAAATTTTTTTAAACTGAATATATAATTGTAGGTTGACTGTTTTACCTATATACACACAGAATACTTTAAAGAGATAACTTAATTTTCTTTCAGTTTACATAGTTTCTAATGAAAGTCTCTGTCATTCTTCTCTTTTTTACCTTGGATGTAATCTTCCTATTTTCCTCTTACTGTTTGAGATTTTCTTTTTATCACTGGTTTTCAGCAATTTGATTATGATGTGCCTTGTTGTGGTTTTTCTTTTTATCTGCTTATATCGACGGGGGCAGAGTTTTGTTTCTTAAATCAAGTTTGGAATTCTTTTGTACTTATTTTTTCAAATATTTTTTCTGTCCCACCTCCCTTTCCAGGATTCCAATTACATATATATTATACCATTTGTCCCACAAGTTACTGAAGCTTTTGTTTTGTTTTGTTTTTCAATCTTATTTCTCTGTGCTTTTATGATAGTTGATATTCCTATGTTTTTCACAGCCACTGATTTGTGTAGTATCTAATCAGTTGTTTATCCCATCTGGCATATTTTCATTTCAGATATATTGTGTTTTTAATCTCTAGTTCCATTAAGTCTTTTTATATCTTCTATTTCATTCCTTATTATGCTCACATATTCTGCCTCCTTGAATATATGGAATTATAGCTGTTTTAACATCCTGTCTGCTAATTCCATCATCTCTGTCATTTCTGAGATGGTTTCTATTGATTGATTTTTCTCCTGGCTATGGACTATATTTTTGACTCTTTGTATCCCTGCCCAGTAATTTTTTATTAAATTCCAGACAATAGCCTGGAATTTTCATATTAGATTCCAGAAAATAAAATTTTACAGTTTTCTCTGCTAGATTTTGTTGTATTCCTTTAAATAGTGTTGGATTTTGCTTGGGCATGATGTTAAATTATTGAGAATCAGCTATATCACTTTGAGGCTTGCTTTTAACATTGTTATTGCAAGTCTTGGGCAGCCTTTTGTCTAGGGCTAATTTATCCCTATTAGTAATGCAGTACCCTTATGAGAACTTGAACCAATACTTCATGAATTATGAGGTATTTCTACTCTGGCTGATTTATTTCCACTCTGGTTTGTGTAACTACAAAGAATCCCCAGCCCTGTTGAGACACAGAGTTATTTGGTCTACTGCTTCCTGGTGGTCTTTCCTTTGCCTCAGAGTTTCCTCTCAGGTATACGCAGATCAAAACTTAGCCAGAGGTCTGAGGGGCCCATTTGCAGGTCTCTGGAGCTTTGTGCATAGTAGTCTCTCCACAAATTCTAGCTTCCTTGGCCTCCCTGAAGTATCTCTCTTCTCAACTCAGAAAGACCAGTGGGCTCTATTTGGTTTCCCCATCCTGAACTGGTGTGAAAACTGTTGTTTTATGTATTTTGACTAGTTTTCTTATCATTTACGGGAGGAGAGTAAACCCCATCTCTGTTACTCCATCATGACTGGAAGCAGAAGTCCCATATTCTTTTTTACATAGCATTCCATTATAAAGATGTACTATAGTTGATCAATTTCCTATTGATGGACATTTAGGCAATTTCCAATCTTTAGTATTACAGATATCACATCAGTGAATAACCTTTTCTGTACATCATTTCCTACACATGTGAAATTATCTAGAATAAAGTGATATTTATGGATCATAAGTTATAGGCATTTGTAATTTTAAGTTATTGACAAATTCCCTCTGTAGCAGTTTTTAAATTTATATACACACATAGTAGTTTATGAAGGTGCCTTCCTCTGTTTTCTTCTACTACTTTTATAGCTTTGTTATTTGTATTTGAATTAGTAACCTATTTCAGGTTTTATTGCTTGTTTTTTTGTTTTGTTTTGTTTTGTTTTTGGTGTTAGGAGTGATCCCTGGTGCTGGTTTTGTTTACTTTTTTCCTTGTAGGTAGATAGTGTTTCTTGATATTTTACCTACATCTACTATGTAAATTCAGGATTTTTATTTTTATAGCATCAATATTTTGACACAAAAGGTCTTCATGCAATTCTTTTGATGTGTTAGTTTTGAGACAGTTTAATGAGCATAAAACCTTACATCTTTATCTTTTTTTCTTTTACCAAGTGCTTTGTAAAGCATACTTTCTCACTCTGTTGCTAAGCCTCATTCCTTGAACCTGCCAGTCACTGGGTCCCACACCTGGGCACAGAGAGGGTTGCATGCAGTGACAATGGAAGGGATGCTGATGTGTCAGCCTGCTGGTAGAGCCCTGCTTCTTTGAGAAGCCTGCCTGTTCCCTCTTACACCTTTGTGCTGTTTGCTGGGAAGTCTTCCTTTTCTTCCTCGAGACTTGCCACCTGCCTGGATACATCTTCCTCTAATGAAAGAGACGGAAACAGGGGGCATAAAGCCCAAAGGAACTCAAATTTATTGAGCACCTGCTCTGCTCTAAACATTGATTAGGGCCTTTTATCTGTTAGTCTCATGGAATAGAAAGCTATCCGTGACTTCCACCCCTTTGCGCAGACCCAGCTACTCTTTCCTCACCCTGGACCACCACAGTGCCACACATGTAACTCTGTTATTATATTTAAAATTTGTATTGATATTTCTTCTACCGTAGCAGGCTCCGAGCTTCTTAGCATGGAGACATGGTCTTGCTCATGACTGCCATGTGTAGAAGGGACTTTAGCAGTTAGTAGATACTTAATATTTGTTTTATAAGTGAATATTAATTTCTTCCCTCAGGAGATTAGGAATCTGACAGTGTAAGGAATGTTGATAAAACACTCTTTCATTGGAGAGAGTGAAGAAAAACAATTATTTTGCTGAAGAAAAATAATAATCTTGACATATGCTAATACATGATAGATTGGAAAGAGATGAGAAGACATCTCTCTTGGAGACAGGAAGTTCTCATAGCTTTCTCGCTTAACAGATTGTATCATCTTAGAAAAGTCTGAGCTTTACCTAACTCATTAGTCAAGAGAATGAAACAAGATGATGTATTTTGGGGCTATAAATGTTAGATCATTCCAGAAAACTTTAATGTTAGACACTTAGTAAGTAAATATTGTTTTCTCAATGACTTTCATTATGATCAGATTAAGTTTTTTCAGGAAGAAATGAAGATTCCAGAATAGGTCATGGTAAACATTTAAAATGCAGGATTAAAGAAAAATGTAACTCATTTGTGAAACTTTGATTGACATATCTCATTTTCTGGAAATTCTTTGCGACATGCATTTGAGTGGTTTTTTTGTGCTACAATGAAGGATTAAGTATCATGTCCTTTAGATGGTGGCCAGTGGAGCCACTCAGTTTTGGGAGCAAGCATGGCAGTCACAGGTTAAGCCTGTGGTAAACAGTTTCAGCTGTATGCTGAATCCAAATCCAGGCCATGGCCATGCTGCTGAGCAATAACAATAGCACAACAATGATAGCCAATACCTACTGATGTATCAGTATCAATGTATCAATCAGGTCCTGTGCTAAGACCTTTCCTGTTTGTTCTGTTTTAATCCTTCCAACAATCTTTTGAGATAGGTATTGTTGTTAATCCAATTTTAAATAGGAAGAGATGGAGGCATAACGAAGTCAATCAATTTGCCTGAGGTCACACAGATAGGATGTCATTAAACCTAAGGCCTTGGAGCACATGGCCCACTTGCTAACTACTGCATTCTACCTCCTCTCACAGATGCTATCTCGGCAGGCTGGCTAGTGGCTGTCATACAAGGTCTACCATGTATCTGGTGGTGGCTAATGAAGCAGTGGTATAGAAATTGTCCTCTTGCCCAGCTCTGCAGAGGAAAACCTCACTTCTCTTAGTACTTTGCTTCAGAAGGCTAGGGTGCATGGTGCAATAACTATCTGTGACTGTGTGTGTCTGTGATTCTCATACCATTAAGGAATCATTGCCATGGTCGAAGCTGGCTGAGTTCCTGAGAGGGCAAGGACAGCCTTTGAAACCTTGCTGAGCTCTCTGAGGCAGGACATCTGGAGTATTGACAGAGTCCCAGCTGTCTATTTTGGAACCCTTGCATGAGAACGTGCAAGAGGCCTATTGCACTACCCTGGGGATTTTGAAAGCTTGTGGGCTCGTGGCCAGAATAGTTGGGTATTTGGTATCCCCACATTCCAAAGCCCCTCCCACTCTGCTCTTCCAGAGAAAGATCGTGGGGCTTTTATTACCTACACCAGGGAAGGGTGGTAAGATTGAGAGGCATCCTTGTTATGCTTTGTCCCATAACATAAATTACAGAGAATAGAGCACCATCCACCTCTACAGAATTATTGTCCTTCCAGACTGGGAGCAAGTTGAGTGCCCCCACCCCAGTCAGGAATGCGCAGGAGACTGGTTCCAGTTGTGTTCTTCACGTCTTCATGTCCCTATAGCTCTCTTCATCTCTGAAGTCTAGCTTCTGCTCCCACTGCTTCCCTCCCTGAAGTGCTCTTGTCCAGACCACTCAAAAGAGTAACTAACAAATCTAGTGGATAGACCTCTTTTTTTGACCTCTCTGAAACATTTGGTAGTATTGATGTCTCATGTTGAAACTCTCTCTTCTCATTAATTCTTTGTTCAAACTCCCTTCCAGTTCTCCTGCCTCTCTGATTGTCCCTTCTCAGTCTCTTCTACAAGCAATCTACTGTGCCCACCCTTAAATATTGATGTTTGTCAGGGTTCAATTACGGCCCTCTCTCTTCTTACTCCACTGCTTCAGCTAACACATATGTGCTGATGACTCCCAAATCTGATGCAGCCCAAATCTCTCCTGATCTCTAGACCCAAATACTCAGCTTCCTGCTGGACAGCTTCACTTGGATGACTCCAGAGCATCTCAAACTCGACATGTCCAACTCGCTGAGTTTATAATAAACCTAATCAGTCTACAGTGCCTATTTCAGTGAATGACACCACTATCTACTCGGCCACCTGAGCCAACAATCTGAAAGTTACTTTCTCCTTCCTGTTGCAATCAGTTAGTCACTGAATCTTGACACTTCTGCCATTTTTATCTCTTCTCTGGTGCCAGTCTCTTCCCCTGTGCTCTGATCCCCAGCCTCTCCTGATATTGGACCTGAAGATCCAGATACCTTTACTGACTCCTTCATATCACTGATCATACTCAAGTCTCTCCTGTCTCGTAAAAATTGTCACATTGACTGCACTATCCTATAAACCTAATGAAAATAGCTACCATTTCATTCATTTTACAAATCTTTACTGAGCAACTACTATGTGCCAGACACTTTTCTAGGAGGTAGAATTTCATTATATAAGATACATAAAATCTCTTCCCTCAAAGAATTTGTACTCCATTGGCAGACATAGACAGCCTGTGTGTATAAAATGTCACAGTTTTATAGAGCACTTTCTGTGTGCCAGCCACAGTGCTGAACACTGTATATTCATTACTTCATTTGGTCTTTACAATGACTCTGTGCTATAAGTGGTATTATACCCACTTTATAGATGAAAAACTGTAACTTGCCCCAGGTCACAGAAGCAGAGAACTAGGATTTAAACCCACCAACCCCACCTTCCATTCTGAGTCTTGGCTCCAAGCCATGAGCCTGCAGGGGAATGAAAATACCTTTGGTTGAGAATGTTTTAAATATTTTAAGTAGGTACCCTGGCCATGAAATCCTTGGGTGCTGGGCCTTTCCAGGAAGAACAGAATGCTCAATAATTAAAGCCTCTCTGAAGAGTACCTAAGGGTAGACAGCACTGCATGGGCTGGGCCGACTAAATGCCTGTCCTCGACCTGGAGTCCAGCCTGAAACTGGGGGAACTGCCATCTGTGTACTCTTGGTTTCTTTTTTTTTTTTTTTTCATGTTTTCCTCCCAGTTGTTCTGACCTCCTCTGGATACCTATCCATGATCTGCTTTTAAATTAACTTCAGCCTACCCCTTCTACCTATCCCATCCTTCAGGAATCAGCCCCCCAGTACCCTATAGCTTATACCCCATCTCCCACCTCTGTGCTCTGTGTTCCAGCCCTGATAGGTGAGTCTGCAGTAGATGACCAGAAGTGGTGTTTTCTTTGGAAAAGTCTCCTTCCCTAGATGACTAAGGGTCCACCCTTCTTTGTGTAGGTGAGTTGCAGAAACACCTGTAGAGTTTGCTCTGGTCATGAATTCATCTGCTGCAGGTAAAGTGCGAGGCCTCAGTCTTCTAACTGCCCCAGATGATATCAGAGCGTCTTTTCTCTGCCCCAGTTCAGGACCTGAGGAGTTATATCTTATTTTCTCTCCAACTTTTCCTGAATATGAGTGCCAAGTGGAAGCCTTAAGTAAAGGGCCCTGCAGGGCACCAGTTAGTTGGAAGCCTGTCATGTGCTATGGAATCAACAGTGATGTGAGCTGGTCTGCAACAAGGTTTTGAGAAATTGAAAATGAAGCTATAGAAATGTCTATAGCAGTTAGAGTAAGTTTACGTCAGTTGAATCTAATAATTAAAAAATGGAGCTTATATTTTATATGTGTGTGTGAATTTTTCTATGATTTTATTTTCATTATATTTTATGAAAGTATCACTGCAACAGACTTGAAATTTAAAAAGCAAAACAAACTGGTCCTTCTCACAGATGGTTTGAGAAGCATTGGATGGTAGTGATAAGAGCACAGGCTTTGGAAGTGAGCAGGGCTGGGTGGCTTGACCTCTCTGAACCTCCCTTTCCTCATCTATACCACAAACCTCAGGCTTAAGGGGCAGCGCATGGAACAGACACATATCCGAAATATGTCCTTTGAAAGGTGAGGACAGAGGGTTGTGAAGGCGCAGAGGAAGCTTTTTGGCAGGAAGGGTGATGAGAGATTGACTGGGGGAATTCCTGGGGCAGGTGGTGCCTGAGCTATGCCTGAAAGGATGGGGCTTCAGTAGCAAGGTCAGACACACTGGCTTGGTGCAGCTTTTTCCCTGGCAGGCCCAGCGGCAGGCTCTACCCGGGAGCAGGAACCCTGGAGGTGCTTAGAAGCACAGTCCCTGGTGAGAGCAGGCAGGCAGGCTGCATTCCTGTGGGATTGAGGATTGATCTTGTCAGATTAGCAACTTTGCTTTTCTTGGTTCAGGTACAAGATCCCCACGTGGGGAGCTCTGCTGCTTGTGAGGAGCAAGAACTGGTGAAAGCATGGGACATGATCCTGGCCCTTCTCCCAGGCTGTGAGAGGCTCCAGGCTGGAAACAGCCCTGCATGGGCTCCTCAGTGAGAGTCAGGGCCCAAGTCTGAGCTCCACCCACACACATCTCAGCACAGAAGCTCCGCAGAGGAGCGTGCTGGCGTTTCCAGGACTCACTCCTGCTCTCCCTACTCTGTCTACACCCCAGCTGGGTGGGGTGGTCACCAAGTGACTGGCCTCCCCAGATAAATAGCCAGGGATAGAGAGCAGAAGCAGGGCTGAAGTCTCACCTCTTCCAGGTGGAGGCAGGTCACCAGTCCCTGCCCACCTTTCCTCATGAGAGCATTCTGCTCTGTCCCTACACCATGCATGGAGCCCAGGCCAAGGCAAATGAAGTAGCCAGACGGAAGCCTCAGCCAGGAGCCAGAGTTCAGTGACTCTCTCAGGAGAGAGGTCTAGACAGGTGGGATGGGGGTGGATTTGCAAGTGATCCATACACAAACTTCAGAGAGTGGGGGAGGTTATCCAGGGGGATGAGAGTATTGGGCAACATGGTCTCTGCTCTTGGGAGAGCCTGAGGGGGGAACAGCCTGACTGCTGACAGCTCCACAAAGGCAGAACTGTTGCCAGCTGGCCCTGTGACTTCTCTGTGTCCCTTGTGTTGGGATAGACCCATCCTCCCTCTCTGCGTTCCAAAAGCTTAGTTTGGGGAAGTTTCTAGCAGCAGGACAACTTGAGAACACACAGTTTGAAAAACAGTTGGACAGAACAACAGGACCCCCTGCCTGTTGCTCAGCCCCTCAAGGACGTCTGGGCCAGAGGCTAACTGCAGAGCTTGCCCCAAGAAACACACCCCCAAATGGGCAAGGCCCTCAAATGGAGCTAGGCATGGGTATGTGGGCTGTGCTTAGGACCTTGCTCTGTGGGGCCTGATTAGGAGTGGCTCCATGCCTGCTGTCCCCAGTGGCCTTGCTCCCATGTGTCCAAGGGTGGCTGTGATCAGCCAAATTCTGACCAGGTAAAGGGCTGTCTCCACTTCATTTGCTATCACCCCCATCCACTCTCCTGCACACCCCCAGGACCAGCAAGAGGGATTAAGGGCAGGATGTTGCTCAGCTCTGTGTTTGCCCTTAGGACCTTTTGTACCCACTCTAAGCTGCTACCCATACACCTGTGCCTTCCTCTTCCTGCTCAGAGGCTGTTGCATGCACAGGTGTGCCGATATCTAGGGCCCTTTTCCCCAACAGGCTTGTCTCCACTCCTCCCCTACCACTGAGGTGCCTGAGGGAGGGCACAATGAGAATGACCACTGGTTTGATTAGGTCCCATGAATTCGTGGGGTTCCCTAAGGGAAAGAATCCTTCCTTCCTCAGAAGCAATAGCCTTTTTAAATATGGTCGGCAGCTTCTTTGGGTGTAGCCAGTTCTGTTGGTAGCTGGTCTTCTTGGGGAAGGATGAAGACCAGTGCCGCTAGCAGCAGAACAGAGCCCAGCGAGCCAGGCCCACGGCTTGGGCTGGGAAGATGGCTCATCTGGGAGCCTTGCGCCCCGGCCCAGCACTGGCCCTGGGGGGCTCCAGCAGAGGCACATGGAGATGCGTTCCTTTGCTGCCAGTCGGATTTTTAGGAGGGAACAAAGAGTTTGGGGGCTGCAGTCTAAACAAGGAGAGCTGTCAACATAAGCACAGCTGCGTGTGGGGTGCAGGTTCAGGAGTGAGCGTGGCTCCATCTCCCTCTGTTCCGGTATCACTCAGACTCCACAGTGGAGGATTTGCTAAAGGAAGACCGAGCATTCTCTGCCCTGTGTCTGGGACCATGGAGCCAACCTCTGTGAGCAGCAGGTATAGTCCTTGTCTAGCCATGGGGCCCTTTCCAGCATGGCTCGGGAGCTTCATGTTGGCAGGGTGGGCAAGGACGTAGGCTACGTCGTGGCTGCAGCCACATGTTCCCGCAAGGTGGAGGTGGCTCATTTTTTTCCTAGGCCGGGATTGGGCCTAATTACTGTCTATGTTTTTCTGAGGGGTAGCCTGGATTTCTGCAAGTAGGGAGCTTTGTATCTGGGGCAGAAGTGGGCTAACCACACTATCATTGCTTGCTGCTGAGGTGAAGTTAATCAGAGGATGCGAGGAGGAGGCTTATTGTCCCCCTGGCCGGGTCAGTGTCCCTTTGAGGCTGGGACCTTGCTGATGCCCATGCCAGGATCACAGTATCTCACTCATGCTATCTTAGCAAAGACTGACGGGGCCAGGACTCTCCTCCTCAGCCTGGGCAACTGAACAGAGCTTGGGTTTTAGAGTCAGGTGTTTGTGGGTTTGGTCCCACTTTAGCCAGCTCTGTGACCCTGAGCAGCTCCTTGGTCAAGCCCAGCTTCTGCGTCCTCATCGCTAAGTGGGAATAACAGTCCTACCTCATGGGCAGTCAGGAGGACTCTGTGGGCCACCATCCATGAGGGGCCAGCCTGCAGTGAGGGCCTGGTCAGTGGCGGTGACTGTTGGTCTTCTGTCCTCACACCCTGACCACCCCAGCTTTCATCGAGACCTTCCAGTAATGTGTCCCGGCTGGGAGCCACCAGGACTTGTACAGATGTGTATACATACCCAGATGATTGGCATTTGTTGATACAGGAATGCCTCCACATATCGGGAAGTGTGGCTTTTGACAACTCCAGCCACAGAGGATGCAACTAATAACTTTTAATTTAATAAGAAGGCCTCTGACCTCCTGACAGATCTGTCAGGACACCAGGGAACTGATGCCTCCTGGTGCCTAACCCCTGGGTGGCCTGGCCCTACTCAACAGTAATTTTGTACATCTTTGTGCCATGCACATGCTGTCTTCCCAAGCTAGAATGCCGTTCCCCAAATTCTCTGCCTTCAGATCCACTACTTCTACTTCAACAGGCAGCTTGGTGTCACCCAGCACGAGGTGCGGCAATGTTTGCCCAAAGAGTGGAAGGGGCCTGGGCGAGGTGTGCGCTCAGCTGGGTGGCTAGCCACATGCAGCTGTTGTCTGGAGTGTTCTCCACCTTTCAAACCCCAGCTCATATGTGAACTCTTCTGTGAAGCTTTTCCCTGGGCCCCCAGCTCTCCGTGTATCTGTGTAACGCTTCACACATTGGGATGTAGGTCCTCCACTAATCCTCGTCTGACTTTCACCTTTCACTTACCCTGTGTCACCACTTACTGAGAATGAACTGGAAACAGCTCCCCTTTCCCTTGCCATTATTGGCAAAGCTAGCTTTGGCTTGGAGAAGGAAATGAAAGTGGGTATCCTGCTGGCCCTCTGTGCTACGTCCAGGCCCACTGTGCCACAGGACCCGGCCCCTGGGCCTCCTTCCCGACAGCCACACACCAGAAAATCAACAGTGGGAAGAGTCTAAGATGAGTCTAAGAATATATTAAATTCTAGATAATTCTTCCTGCACAACATTGAGTTTGATGATCTCCCTCAATTAGCTCAAGTAATTGGGAATTGCATGTTTATTTGTTTATTCATTGAATGCATTTTTATTGAGTGCCCATGTTGGACATTGGGAAAATAGTTTTGAAAAAGGCTGGCCTGGTGCCAGATCACCATCTGGGGCACATAAGTTGAAGTTGCACCTCAGGGTACTGGTGACATTCGGCCAGGGTGACAAGTGCGTCTCTGCCAGAAGCCCCATCATCCCTGCAGCACATGCCCTTGCTGGTGTCACGCGGCAGCTTTGTGGGCTGTGGCAGAGCTGGGAGGATGCTACCTTTAGAGACACAGAAAAACCTGCTTGTGAATGGCTTTCATGGAGCAGGGTTATGTAGAGACAGAAATGACATCTGAAAAGACTCTTCTGAGCAAGTCTTCTTGGCGTGTGCCCCCAAGTGAAGCCTAAACAAAAGGCTGTTTGATGACATTTCTTCTGCACAAGTCACGAAAAGCTTCAGACTGGGAGTGAGCAGTTTCTGCTTTTGCTATTGACAGACCATAAAGAATGAAGAATGGCTTGGGGAGAAGCTTGGCTCCATCATTAAGCCAGCTCAGCCCCTAGAATTGGGCATGTCTGCACACCATGTGGCCTTAATCCCTGGAGCCCCCTGCAGAGGCTCCTGTGTGGCAGACAGTGCCCTGGGGAATGAGAGAAAGTCTCCTACATCACTCACCTCTGTGAGGGCCAGATCCAGGCCTCAAAGATCCCCTTCTGGACCCTGCCTGTGGTGACTGCTTGCCCCACCCCTGACCCCCAGGGACCTAAGGTAGAATCTGCCCCTGCCCTGGCGCCTAAGAACCCCCTCTGCCAAGCCTTGTGTAGCGCTTTGGGGCCAGTGGTAAGTAGGAGGTAGTTGCTGCTTCCCGGAAGTTTACAGTGCATGGGTGGGAGAGACAGACAACAGGGCAGCGACTTCCAGACAGAGCAGGCCAAGCAGCTGGGCATGCCTGGATTAGGGGCACCTGGCCATACTGGGTGGGGGTGGGGGGACAGGAAAGGCTTCCTAGAGGGGGTGCACCTGTGCTGACTGGAAGGCCAGCTAGAAACTGGCCAGGCAAAGAATCTAGGAAAGCAGTCACCCTGAGGGCAGGAAACTCACTGGCAAGTAATTTGGGCTGTCAAGTACAGGCCCTGGAGGGGAGGAGGCCTTGAATGCCATGCTGAGGAGTTTGCACTTTATTTTGAGGTCAGAGATGGTTCTGAGGCAAGGAGAGAGGGACAGCATCACACTGTGCCTTAGAAAGGTCATTACCTGAAATGGGGAACTGAGGAGGGAGAGAGACTACAGGAGGCAATGGTAGGAACAAGGACAGGTTGGTGAGGTTAGGGGAGGAGAAAAGACATTGGGTTGCTGGTGTAGGGGTGAGCGAGGAGTAACAACAGAGCCCCGGGTTCTGCTTCAGGCAGCCACTCCCTGATCTTGAGAGCACAGGGAGAAGGGCAGGTTTGGGGGCAGCTATTGAGTTCGTTTGTGGAAATGCTGACCTTGAAGTTCCTGTGGAGTATGTCATGGAGATACAGCATACCAACATCCTTTTAGGTTTTCTTTTTTTTCCAGTTTCTTTCCATTATAAACAACATTGCTATGAACAATATTCTTATAAGAATATTCCTTAGGCTTATTGTTCTTTGATGATTTCCTCATGTCTTTGACATAGAAAACATTTTTCTTGATATTGCACTTTGTGGTATCTATCCCATTTTTTATTTTATTTTGGTATCATTAATCTACAATTACATGAGCAACATTATGGTTACTAGACTCCCCCCATCACCAAGTCCCCACCACATACCCCATTATAGTCACTGTCCATCAGTGTAGTAAGAGGCTGTAGAATCACTACTTGTCTTCCCTGTGTTGTACAGCCCTACCCATGCCCACCCCCTACATTATGTCTGCTAATCGTAATGCCCCTTTTCCCCCCTTATCCCTCCCTTCTCACCCACCCTCCCCAGTCGCTTTCCCTTTGGTAACTGTTAGTCCATTCTTGGGATCTGTGAGTCTGCTGCTATTTTTATCCTTCAGTTTTTTCTTTGTTGTTATACTCCACATATGAGTGAAATCATTTGATATTTGTCTTTTCCCACCTGGCGTATTTCACTGAGCATAATACCATCTAGCTCCATCTATGTTGTTGCAAATGGTAGGATTTATTTTCTTCTTATGGCTGAATAATATTCCATTGTGTATATGTACCACATCTTTATCCATTCATCTACTGAAGGACACTTAGGTTGCTTCCATTTCTTGACTATTGTAAATAGTGCTGTGATAAACATAGGTGTGCATATGTCTTTTTCAAACTGGGCTGCTGCATTCTTAGAGTAAATTCCTGGGAGTGGAATTCCTGGGTCAAATGGCATTTCTACTTCTAGTTTTTTGAGGAACCTTCTTACTGCTTTCCACAATGGTTGAAATAGTTTACATTCCCACCAGCAGTGTAGGAGGGTTCCCCTTTCTCCACATCTTCGCCAACATTTGCGGTTGTCTGTCTTTTGGATGGTGACCATCCTAACTGGTGTGAGGTGATATCTCATTGTGGTTTTAATTTGCATTTCTCTAATGATTAGCGATGTGGACCATCTGAATTTCTTCTTTGGAGAAGTGTCTGTTCAGATCCTCTGCCCATTTTTTTTTTGATGTTTTTACAACAATGAAAATTTACTGAATGCCAGAATTATACACATAAACATGGTTAAAATAGACATTTTTATGTTTTGTAAATATTGTTACAGTAAAAACATACATGAATTTTATTGTGCTTCAAGAAGGCTTTGCAATTAAATCTTAATTGGATATTCTTTTACAAGTCCACATGAACTATGACTTCATGTTTATAAAAAGAATTCAAAATATACATATAAAAAGGTGATGTGCAAACACACATGGTTATTGATTTTTTTCTACAGTGTTTTCTACAATGAATATATATATATATTTTTTTTCCTCCAATAGTTTTTATTTATTTATTTATTTTAATTTTGATATCGTTAATATACAATTACTTGAACAACATTATGGTTACTAGACTCCCCCTATTATCAAGTCCCCACCACATACCCCATTACAGTCACTGTCCATCAGCGTAGCAAGATGCTACAGAATCATTACTTGTCTTCTCTATGTATAATGCCTTTCCCATGTCCCCACCCCCACTACATTATGTGTGTGCTAATCGTAATGCCCCGTTTTCCCTCTTATCCCTTCCTTCCCACCCATCCTCCCCAGTCCCTTTCCCTTTGGTAACTGTTAGTCCATTCTTGGGTTCTGTGAGTCTGCTGCTGTTTTGTTCCTCAGTTTTTACTTTGTTCTTTTACTCCACATATGAGTGAAATCATTTGATACTTGTCTTTCTTCACCTGGCTTATTTCACTGAGCATAATACCCTCTAGCTCCATCGTGTTGTTGCAAATGGTAGGATTTGTTTTCTTCTTATCGCTGAATAATATTCCATCGTGTATATGTACCACATCTTCTTTATCCATTCATCTACTGATGGACACTTATGTTGCTTCCATTTCTTGGCTATTATAGGTAGTGCTATGATAAACATAGGTGTGCATCTGTCTTTTTCAAACTGGGCTGTTGCATTCTTCGGGTAAATTCCTAGAAGTGGAATTCCTGGGTCAAATGGTATTTCTATTTTGAGTTTTTTGAGGAACCTTCATACTGCTTTCCATAATGGTTGAACTAATTTACATTCCCACCAGCAGGGTAGGAGGGTTCCTCTTTCTCCACATCCTTGCCAACATTTGTTGTTGTTTGTCTTTTGGATGGTGGCCATCCTAACTAGTGTGAGGTGATATCTCATTGTGGTTTTAATTTGCATTTCTCTGATGATTAGTGATGTGAGGCATCTTTTCATCTGCCTGTTGGCCAACTGAATTTCTTCTTTGGAGAAGTGTCTGTTCAGCTCCTCTGTCCATTTTTTAAATGGGTTATTTGGTTTTTGTTGTTGAGGTGCGTGAGCTCTTTATATAATTTGGATGTCAACCCTTTATCAGATCTGTCATTTATGAATATATTCTCCCATACTGTAGGATGCCTTTTTGTTCTATTGATGGTGTCCTTTGCTGTACAGAAGGTTTTCAGCTTGATATAGTCCCACTTGTTCATTTTTGCTTTAGTTTCCCTTGCCCAGGGAGATATGTTCATGAAGAAGTCGCTCATGTTTATGTCTAAGAGATTTTTGCCTATGTTTTTTTCTAAGAGTTTTATGGTTTCATGACTTACATTCAGGTCTTTGATCCACTTTGAGTTTACTTTTGTGTATGAGGTTAGACAATGTTCCAGTTTCATTCTCTTACATGTAGCTGTCCAGTTTTGCCAACAACATCTATTGAAGAGGCTGTCTTTTCCCCATTGTATATCCATGGCTCCTTTATCATGTTAATTGACCATATATGTTTGGGTTAATATCTGGACTCTCTATTCTGTACCACTGGTCTGTGGGTCTGTTCTTGTGCCAGTACCAAATTGTTTTGATTACTGTGACTTTGTAGCAGAGCTTGAACTTAGGAAGCGAGATCTCCCCTGCTTTATTCTTCCTTCTCAGTATTGCTTTGGCTATTTGGGGTCTTTTGTGGTTCCATATGTATTTTAGAACTATTTGTTCTAGTTCATTGAAGAATGCTGTTGGTATTTTGAAGGGATTGCCTTGAATCTGTAGATTGCTTTAGGCTATCTATCCCTTTTTATTACTGGACTTCTCAACTTGAAATCTGCTTAAACTTCCTTCCCCCATTTTTTATCTTGTAAGCATTCCCATAAACTGGGCACCATCCTGGGCTCTAAGGATACAGAGTAATATATACCCTAGAACTTCACTCCGGAGAGAGAGTCATGTGAAAACAGAATTATAATTTAGAGCGTTGACTTCATGGCAGATGAAAGTAGAGGAGGCCATGAATACATGGAAAAGAGACACCTAATTAAGTTGAAGGGGTCAGAGGAGGCTTGTTTTTCCATAAGCTGGATTTCTAGGTGTCTTGCCAATGGGTTTCAGCCCCAAGCAAGTTCTCTATGGATTCAGTGAGACCAAAAAATGACAATGGAATGTTCTTGGGGTGAAAGGGTTTATACCCAACTTTATTCCTGTGGTGGCAGGTCAATCGCTAGAATCCCGTCCAGTCAGAGCCAGTCTGCATGCAGCAAACCAGTCTCTGCCTCTGGGACCCTCTACCCCCTGCAGCTGTCTCAATCTCTGTCCTTGGCGCTGCCACCTCTCCAGTCTCTGCTCTCCTGCAGCCTTGTAGCCCTGTGCAGCAGCCGTGCAGCCGTGCCACTATATTGCCCAGAGCACTGGAAAGAGTTCTTTATGTAGAGTTGATAGCAACATATTGCCCACACACGTGTTGTGAGCTAGCCAACCAGGGCAGGCTGAGAATCCTGACCACAGGAACCTTCACTTTATCCACACCGGGCTTACTCCTGTCATTATTATTTATGGTACCTCTAGACCTTCATTCTAATTTGCTTCTAGTATTTAAAAGCCAGAGATGATCCTCTCATTGGTTCACTGGTGAGTGGTGTCTCACCTTCATTCAGATGAAAACTTTCTTTTATTTTTTGTTTTTGTTTATTTTGTGTGTGTGTTTGGCAGGACTAGGTGCTACAGATGTTAGTGGGTAGGAAAAGATCATATCAAATCTCCTTAGAATGTGTGGTCTGTGGACCTGAAGTGTTCCTGAGCCCCTTAGGGCCACACCAACCAGGGCCAAAGAGCTGTGCCTTTTCCTGGTCTGCTGACCTCCTCTGGAATCTCTCGCTATCTGCCCCATACCCTGTACTTTCTCAACACTACCTGTTCTCAAAAAGTCATCCAAGTAAGGACATGGCACGGCCCCCTTCAGCAATCTGGGCAGAACTTGGAAGTTCCTTTCCTTCCCCCGCTGCAAGCCTGCAGCATGGGGAGGGTGTGTAATGGAGAACACCTGGAGAAGCCATCTTTTTTGGGTGCAATGGTCAGAGAAGGAGTTTGGAGGAAGTGATATATTTTGTCCAAGTCTTAAAGATTACATAGGAATTAGCCAGCTGGAAAATGATAGGGCAGGTATTCTAGACAGAGGGAATGCATAAACTAGAAGCATACAATGTACAAAGGTGTTTAGATACTTGTGGATGGTTTGGCATGTTGGAGCCAGTGTTATGTCCTAGAATGGTGGACATTCTAGGTGGACAGGGCTGGGGAGGTCATCCAGGGCCAGGTCCTGGGAGACCTTACAAATCATTCTAAGAGGGTTTTGATTCTATCATGAAGGACATAGGGAACACTGACGTGTTTTAGACAAGAGACAAAGAATGACATCATCAGATGTGCTATTTAGAAAGATTGCTCTAACCCAACATGGAAGATGAATTGGAGAGGGGATCTTGGAAATATGGAGATCAGTTAGGAGACTGTTGCAGTAACTGCTAAAGGCAACCCCATATGAATGAGAATAGAGACTATCTGAGGGGCACTTAGGAAATAGAATCAAAGGGTCCCTCCTCTCCTCCAAGGACGCCCTGTGTGGCATTTGTCCTGACATCACCCCCACCACATCCAGTCACGACATTGTTATCTGTGCTCCCCTCCAGGATACATATACCATTCTTCTTTGTGGCCAGCCCTCACTCCTAACAGTACCTGGCACTAAGTAGGTTCTCAGTACATACATGTTATACCTACTGAATTGACTTAATTAACTGAGTATGGAAGGCTATAGAGAGGGAAGAATCTGGAATGACTCCCAAGTCTCTGGTTTTAAAGATAGGAAAAATCAGGGTGCCATGCACTGAGGTACAGAACCTAAGAAGAAGGGCAGTTGTTTCTGGTTCTAGAATTCTGACTTTCATCAGGATGAGAGGAAGGAGCAGAGATCATGAATTTGGTTGTTGACATCATGAGTTTGACATACCTCTGGAACACTTGGGAGATATAGGTTAGTCATCTGCACATGTGGGTCTGGAGTCCAGGAGAAGAGGTCAGGGCCAGAGAAGATGCAGTGGCAGCTGTCAGCATATAGATGAAGTTTTGGCAGTGGGTGAGGTGATGTAAGGCAAGTGTGTAGACTAGGTCCCAAACCGGCAGCTCACACGCTAAATCCACCTGCAGACATGCTTCGTGTGGCTGGCTCCGTGTTCTATAGACGTTTTTAGACGATATGTGCACTCTAGCTTGATATAAATCCTGCCACTTCTCGGTGTTGTACATCTGGCCAGTTCCTATATCTACAGTACCTTCTTGCCTTTTGTAGGCATTTGAGTTCATAATTTTTGAAGGAAGAAGAAGAAAACAGAAGAACATAAATCTAGGGAATGCCAACACATAAGGGAGGAATATGAGGAAGGATCATGAAGGAGAATGGGAAAGAATGGCCAGAGAGATTGGAGAAAGTCATGAGAACAGTATTTTGTTCTCTCCAAAATTATGGGAGGCAGTTATAGGCAATGTGTAATAAAGTTTGAAATGTGGATTCTATTTGGTCCAACATTTCCACTTCTAAATATTTAACATAAGGAAATAATGATATCCATGCACGCAAGTTATTGTAATATGGTGCTTGTTGCAACCTGTTTGTAATAGCAAAAAATTGGAAATAACATAAATGTCTCGTAGTTGAGAATGATCAAATCAATATAGCATGTCTGTATGATGAAATAATATGTAGTCATAAAAACAATGATGTCAGACTATTTACTGACATGACCCTGCAATTTATTGTTAAATTTTTTAACAAGTTATGGAACAGTACATGTAAGACAATTCCATTTATGTTAAATGTCTAGTTACAGAAGGGAAAGACTGGAAGCCTTCACACACAAATCACCAGAACCTCCTAAGAGCTAAATCTAGTAGAACTTTCTCTGGCCTCTGTGGCTTTTGACATCGTTAACCTTTCTTGGCTTCTGTTCCTTGTCGTCATTCCCTGACATTTGTCCCACAGGCTGGCATTCGGGACTGAAAAATGGCAGACTCCATCCTGGGAGAGCCCTTCCAAACTGGCAGCTTGTTTATATCCTAGGCACACCCAAATCAGGGCACTTACTGGGCAGGTCTCTGGAAAGAAGCACTTAGGGACAGTACTTCCCTGGTCCTTAGTCCCTTTGGGTCTACATGACTCTTCTGTAATAAAATCCTTCCCAGGGTCTCCAGGCACAAGTTCCTCTGCTTACCCACCACCCTACCCTCTAGCAAAATTGCCTGGCTATCCCCTCTCCCACGCCTTCTGTTCAATCAAGAGGTTATTTTTAACAGTGTTGTGTATACCATGCTTAAATCCTGGCAAAACACCAGAGCTTCGGAACAGACACTGAGATGGAAATAGTCTCCCACAACCTACCCCTTTTCTAAAGTTTTTCCTTTTAAAGAGAGAAAGTAAGTTATCCAAACTGTAGTCAGCCCTACCAAGAAAGTCCCTAGACACTAGCACTGAGTGCCTGGACTTACAGCCTTGGCCACAGAGCTTGGGCTAGAGGCTGGACCTGCCACCACTTTGGGCCTAACTTCAGCCCAGGGGGCCCCAGGTAGGGATGGTTCCTTCCATTTTCCCAGGCTCAGGGGGTCTGCTTCCCCTGTGTCTCAGAATTACAGAGCTCACCTAGTCCATCCCCCATTCCCAGAGCCAGAGGCTCTTAACCTCCAGAAGCTTCCCATCCATTTCAAGATATTCAGGAAGTAGAGAGTTTTAACTAAGAAAAGCCAAAATCTGCCTTCCTGTAACTTCCACTGGTGGGCCTAGCTCTGCCTGCCAAAGATGCACAGACAAGGCTGAGCCTGTTCTCTGCCAGAGGTCCAGAGGTCTGACGTTAGTGATCATGTGCCCCTAAGTCTTCTCTGGCCAGACATCTCTGCCCTCATGAGGTGTTATAAGGCCCCTCGCTGTCATGGTGGTTCTCTTCCCTGGGTTACCTCCACTTAGGTACCCACAGTGGAGTTCGGGCTTGCTCAGAGGTGGCCTGACAGGCAGAAAGGATAGCAGGATAAGCATCTCCCATGTCTGATGCGCTTTGTAGTGACTGACACTCAGAAGACACTAGTAGTCATGTCACACGGACCATAGCCTGTTCTTGACATGATGCTGCCAAGTCCCATCCCCTTCCCACTCAGCATGATGAGGGAATTTCTGTGCCCAAACCAGGCCTGGCCATATAGCTGCCTCTCTGGAGGTTTTGGGATCCTCCTTGGGCCTCCAACTTAAACTCTTTCTTTCTTTTCTCTTTGTCTTCCATAGACTTGATGATTAAGTCATTCTATCCTTGTCCAAACAGTATACATAAAAACAGTGACCAAGGTAAGCCTAAAACAGAATCTTGTCATTGACATGGTAGGTGTGAGCATAACTGTTCACCAGCTACCAGACTCAGGAACCACCCTGCTGTCCAGTCCACATTGCTGTCTATCTTTCATGCCTTGTTAAATCCACCTGCGGGAACATTTGCCATGTGTACCTGTCACAGTCCACATGTGGTACCTGAGGGCTCCATGCACAGGGCTCATCCCTTACGTGAGCACTGAGAGTCCTAGAAGGGGCACTAACTTTGAGATCAGAAATCCAGGTTTTAGACCTGGCCAAGCACCTTCTCACCATGGACGAATCACATAAACTCTCAGAACCTCAGTTTCTTCATCTGTATATTAGAAGAAATGCCCACTCTGCTTACTTCAAATGACTTTTGTGAGGATGAAAGGAAAAACAGTAGGTAAGATTTAAGTGATGATAATTATTTCATAAACATTTTTTTAAAACCTAGCAGTATGTAAGCACTATGAGTGATACAAACAGGAATCACATGAGCCCTGTTGAGTTTTGCCCCAGCAAGAGGTTTGGATTTGCCACCAGCCCATAACAATCACAGGCCATGCTGGGAGCAAGGAGCCAGAACCTGGGGCCGGGAAGTCAGCACTCGGGGACTTGGGGCAAGGCAGAGAAGGGCTTCTCAGGAAGGTCTAAGATCAGGCCAAGAACAGTCAGCTTTTGCTAATCTGTTCTGGTGTCAGAACATGCATGTTGAGAATGAGAGGCTTGGAACCTTTGGGAAGCAAGGCAGGAATGGGACCTCAGAGGTTGGAACTAGAGATGAGGAGGTCCTTGGTGAGAGCTGTGTCCCTGGAGTGGTGGAACTGGAAGCCAGATGACATCAAGCTGAATCATGAGGCAAGGACCTGTGGTCAGTGCATGTGGACTGCCCCTGGGAAAGCAGGCCTGTGAAGGGAAGAGAAAGGCTCTTGAAGCTGTGGGGAGGGTGTGACCATGAGGGTGGAAAAGACACCTTGGAGGATCCTGCACACAGTGAGGGACGGTGGACATGCAGAGAAGAATGATGCCGTAAGCGACACAACGAGGTCCAATGAGGGGAGGGATTGGCCCTTGATCTCAAGAGAGGGCTTTTTCCATTCTGCAGCTGGAAAGGGTGGTGGAAGTGGAGGTGGGCTTGTAGATGCAGTACACAGGTGAACGGGGTCCCTGCTGGTGGCTCTTGTTTTCTCTAGGAAGCAGGAGGTGGGACTGTGTGCTGAACATGAAAGGCAGGGTGTTAGGACAGAAGTTTAAGGAGAGTGAGAGCATTTGTAAGGCTACCGTGGAGACTGGAGGAGACTGCTTACTGGGATAACCCCAAGGTAGTCAAGCAGTGGAGCAGGCCAAGTGGGACACCGCGAGTCTTCAGTGGCCATGGTCTGTGTGCTTGTGTGGGTTCCTCCAGCAGGCTTGGTTGCCCAAGTATAGGGACAGGGATTCTAAAAGAAGTACACCAGACCAGAAATCTTGGCCCTGATTGACTGGCTTCCTAGGGGTCCACCCGCAGAGAACAGCCTTTGTTCCTAAAGTGGGGGGAAAAGTACTGGAATTTGGGGCAGGGACTCCAGAGGGAGCAGCCACGGCCACGGTGGATTGTGCCAGGCAGACAGCTGGCCAGGGATGGTTAGTTCCCAAGCCGCTCCCTGTGTGCAGGAAAATGGTAGTGTCTGGTATATAGGGCACTCTGGCCTCCCTGGAATGAGGTGGCCGAACACCTGGGCAGGTTGCACAGTATATCGTGAAGGGGCCCAGAAAAATCCTGGCAGAGAACTCTGGACAAGGGGGCCAGGGAGACAGTAAGGCAGTGTTGCTGCATAAACCTGTGAGGCCAAGACATTGGCCCATGGGTGGGGCTGTGGGAGCTGCGTTGGTGGGTGTGAGCAAGAGGCGGGGGTGTGGGGCACAACAGTCCCCAGCTCTTGCTATGAAGATCAGGTCTGAGGACAGGACTTCGGAAAGCCTCACTCAGGCATGTGGGAGCCTTCGGCTTTCTGAGCTGCGCCAACATCTACCTGGAGAAACTGATGTCTGGGAGCAGGGCCAAGCCTGGCCCAGTACTGAAGGAGTCCTGATGGGCTTAGAGGCTATTGGTAAGGCAGCTACTGCCATCAACCCTACCTCTGACCTGGCACTCCCTGAGGGAGGAGGGCATGGCTGATACCAAAACTGGGAGGGGAGGGAGGGAGGTGGAGGAAACTGATGGTATTGAGCAACATGATGTACCACGAACTTTGCATGCCTTATCTCCTTTCATCTTCACAATAATCCATGAGGCAGAGGTATTATTAGCCCCATTTTACATTCATGCATTCAACAAATATTTATTGAGTGCCTGCTAAGTGTCAGGTACTGCTCTCAGAGCTTTAAGGATTTGCAACTTCATCAGTGATAACAATAATATGCTTCTGTAGATCTTCCGAGGAAGAAACAAGATGGGTTGGGGCTTGCTTGTCTCCAGGACCCTCTACTCTACCAGACATAGGCAATGCCATGTCTTGGGAAGGTGCCTAGAATCACAGTAAGTCTGTGGTCCTGCTTCCTTGTGGTTAGCTGGATGGCTGTGAAGGGCTGAGTGCAGCAGGGAGTCAGGGAATCAGGATGGATGGGTGTGGAGGGCTGAGTGCAGCAGGGAGTCAGGGAATCAGGATGGATGGGTGTGGAGGGCTGAGTGCAGCAGGGAGTCAGGGAATCAGGATGGATGGGTGTGGAGGGCTGAGTGCAGCAGGGAGTAGGGGAATCAGGATGCATGGGTGTGGAAGGCTGAGTGCAGCAGGGAGTAGGGGAATCAGGATGCATGGGTGTGGAGGGCTGAGTGCAGCAGGGAGTAGGGGAATCAGGAAGCATGGGTGTGGAGGGCTGAGTGCAGCAGGGAGTAGGAGAATCAGGATGCATGGGTGTGGAGGGCTGAGTGCAGCAGGGAGTAGGGGAATCAGGAAGCATGGGTGTGGAGGGCTGAGTGCAGCAGGGAGTAGGGGAATCAGGATGCATGGGTGTGAAAGAGGAAACTGAATGCTGCAGCTCTGTGGTTTATGATTGTGGCAGATCCCTGCCCCATGTGCAGAGTCCATTGTTGAGGTTGTTCATTCATTTTTTTTTTAAATTGACTACCTGCAACATGCTAGGTGTTGCTCTAAGTATTAGGAATGTGTGGTAAAGATAAGACATAGTGATAAGGCAGTCTGTTTCTCAGAGCACCTCTCAGTTTGTTGTGAGTTCAGATGTCAGACTTTTTGGATTTTCAGGAGCCAGGATATCTGTGTGGAGGTGAAAAATGGCAGTAGTGGGAGTAGCAGCATCGGTGTTTGTATGGGAGCTGGAATTCTTACTGTAGGCCAGTTCTCCCTGGGCATCTCCACAATAGGGCTGTGACAGGTGGGGTTCCCATCTATCACCAGACTTCATCCATTCCAGTTGCCAATTGATCTGGTATTTGGGGAGAGAGAATACTCCCCCTGCAGCCTCACCCAAGGTCTCCCAAGTCAAGAACAATACTGGCCTAAATCAGGCAGTCAGAGTACTTCCCTAAAGGGACTGCCAGCCAGGCCAAGAGGGACGTGCATAGGAAATTCTGCATTACTGCATTGTCCGCCCTGTGGCTTTGAAGAGGCATGTGATGTAGTCCAGCCACAGGGGTTCAGGGGCTCTAGGCTTCCCTGGCCAGCACAGTTGGCCCTGCAGAGAGAAGCAGCTGGGCCACACACAGGCGTCAGAGGTAGCCAGCAGCCAGATAAGGTTGCCCCTTAGTCTGAGACTTAGGGGTTCTTCACTAGAAAAAAGAGAGAAGGAATAGGTTAAGAGGAGATAATGGGCTCCTTTTTTTTAAATTCAGGTGTCATTGATACATAAGCTTACGAAGGTTTCACATGAGCAACATTGTGGTTTCAACATTCACCCATATTACCAAGTCCCCCCTGCACCCCATTGCAGTCCATCAGCGTAGTAAGGTGTTGTAGAGTCAGCTAATAGGCTCCTTTTAAAAAGATATGCTGAACCTAGGTTCCTGTGAGATATTTGGGACAAGATAGTTCATAAGTCTTGATTTCAGGATATAGGTCTAAATCTGAGATGGAGATTTAGCAGCCACCATTTAGGCACAGGTGTCTAGATGTTTGGAACTTGAACCCTCCTGAAGCAGTCAGTCATCACTGCTTCTCCAGCCTTCCTTTCCAGTCCTTCCTGGACTGTGAGCAGTAGGGGGATGCGGAGTAGATGGGGTCAGTGATGACTGCTCTTGTGCCCTCCCCTGCACTGCCTTCCTTGGCCTCCTCCTCCGAAGGCAGTGGGTCTCATCTGGCAGGACAGGTTCTGCCCATTCACTGTCATGTCTCATTCCTGAGCAGAGGGAAAAAATGGCTGAACCCTTCTGGAGATTCTGTTTATCTGTGAAGCTCGGAAAATAATGTACCTGTATTCCTTTCCTGTAGTTGCTGGAACTACAGACTGCCTGATTTAGGCCAGTATTGTTCTTGACTTGGGAGACCTTGGGTGAGGCTGCAGGGGGAGTATTCTCTCTCCCCAAATACCAGATCAATTGGCAACTGGAATGGATGAAGTCTGGTGATAGATGGGAACCCCACCTGTCACAGCCCTATTGTGGAGATGCCCAGGGAGAACTGGCCTACAGTAAGAATTCCAGCTCCTCCTGTAGAGGGGGTAATAAATTATCCCCTCATAGCTCTGGAGGCCAAAAGTCTAAAATCAGCATCCCTGGGCCAAAATCAAAGTGTCAGCAGGGCCACACTCCTTCTGATGCTCTGGGAGGTCACCCATTTTTTGCCTCTTTCAGCTTCTGGTGGCTGCAGACACTCCTTGGCTTGTGGCCACATCACTTCAGTCCCTGTCTCTGTGGTCACATGCTTTCTCTTCTGTATATGGTAAATCTCCCTCTGCCTCTCCTGAGGACACGTGTGAATGCACTGGAGCCCACCTGGATAAACCAGAATCATCTCCTCATCTCAGGATCCTCCCTTTGTAAAGCTTTTTTTTCAAGCAGGGAAACACAGACAAGAAACACTGATAAGCAAATGATTTAGTAAATTAGAACAAGATACATACTGTGGGGAGAAAAAGAAAGAGTATGACAGGGTGGGAGGAGGAGGTTGCAGTGTTCAGTAGGATGACCCGAGTTCATCTCATGGGAAAGGTGGAATATGAACAAAGACCAGAAGGAGGTGAGGGAGTACACCAGGTGAGTATCAGGAGGAAGAACATTCTAGGCAGAGGGAAGAGCTAAAGTAACAGCCCTCGTGCATCCAGGAGCATGGCTGCAGTAAAGTGAGCAGGGAGAGTAGTAGAAGTCGGGATGAATGAGAAGGGCTGTCAGGGCTCATGGGTGGCCCTGTAGGCCATTGTGGGGACTTCACCCTTTACCCTGTTTGAGATAGGAAGCCGTCGCACATGGAGAGATTGATCTTTGATATAAGAATGGGCACGTCCTCAGTTTTATCCAGAGGGAAGGAGGATGAAGAGCAGAATGCAGGTGGTTTTGTAGATTTGGTAGGAGGCAGATCTCTGATCTCACCTAGCAAATATTTAATTCAGCACCTGCTATGGCAGGCACAGTTCTAGGTGCTGGGGGATATGGCAGGGAACAAAATAGGCAGATCCGTATTTACATAGAGCTTACATTCTCCATATTATAATGAATACGTACACATGAGAGAGAATAAGCAAATGAACAAAGTAATTTTAAATAATGCCAATTGTCTATGAGGAAAATAAAGCAGGATGAGTAATAGGGACAGGGGAGGAAACCCACTTCAGTCAGGAGTCCGAGAAGACCTTTCCGGGGAGGTGACATACCAACGGAGATCTGAGTGAAAACGGAGACCAGCCTTGGGAAGATGTGGTGGTATTCTGGAAAGGTCCACATACAGAAAAAAGTTTGTTGTGTTCAAGGACTGAACAGAAAGCCTACACACTGCAGGAGATGAGTGAGAAGGAGGGTCTGAGATGAGACGACAGGTGGGTGAGGATTAGGCCTGGTCGCCTGTGGTTTGGTTTTATTCAGAGGGTAGTGGGAAGGTCCTAGGCATGGGATGGTTGATAATTTAGGAGTGTCGGTCTGGCCTTTCTGGAGAATGGATTAAAGGGCAAGACTGAAAGGAAGCTGGTCACTGAACATTGTATTAGTCAAGAGATGATGGTTTGAACCTGGGTGGTAGCTGTGGAGACAGAGAGGAGTGGATGCATTTAAACATGTTTAGAGATTAACAGGATTTGCTGATACACTGAATGAGAGGCAGCCAAGAAAAAAAAGGTGAGTCAAGAATGACTCTGAGGGATACTATCCGGTTGGCAAGATAGAGGTTTGTTCGTAAAATAGGTATTCCTCTCTGTTGAATGTGATGACCCTGGGCAAAGGGGGCTGAAAAAGACAAAAGAATGACTTGTAGGTTTGCCTAGCCTCGCCTGCCTCACCATCCCACCCCCACACCATGGAGCAGTGCATCACTGCTATTCTCGCCTTTTCTCTGAGTCCCATCACGTTCCTGTGCTGCCAGCTAACCTGCTAATGCCCAAACTTGGCTGATTACACCCAACCACATTTTCTGCTTCTGCTTTTGCTTCTGGGCTGCTGAACAGTTGATGGGAAGCACAGACACATGCATTGGCCCCGCTGTGGCTTCACAGTCTCCAGCCTCTGCCGTGTGCTCAGCACTGCTCAGCAATCCTTGTCCCTGGTTGACTCAACTTGGTGACTGTTCCAAACCTTTGCCATTCGTAAGTTACTATGGTCCACCC
Organism: Manis javanica; assembly: GCF_040802235.1. Taxonomy (NCBI): domain Eukaryota; kingdom Metazoa; phylum Chordata; class Mammalia; order Pholidota; family Manidae; genus Manis; species Manis javanica. The sequence continues at coordinate 34,325,826 of NC_133159.1, forward strand.
CTCCATACCCACAATCCCTGACCCCAGAGATTTCCCAGAGACAAGAGTGCCTATCTGCTGAGCATTCACTCAGGTTCCCCTACCTGTAAAGGCACCTATTGGAGTAGCTGTTTTCATGCACATCCTCACCCCTTCATCTGGGGAAGAGGTAGCCTGCCTTCCCTGTCCCTCCATCCTACTCTGGATCCCGTCCTCTTCCCTTCCGTGGGCCTCACTCACTCTCCACCCTGTCTCTTGCACCCCCTCCCTCTTCTCTGCTTGTCTCCCTCCTGACCAAATGCAAACAGGCTCAGACCACCACCACCAGCTTCACCGTCCAGCTGCCATTCCTTTTCTGTCCTCTTCTTCTCTACCGAGTTTCTTAGAAATCGCCTGAGCTCTCTTGAACGCCTTCTCACTTCTCTCACTCCTTGACTTCCTGCAGTCTGGTTCTGTCCTCCCTCCACCCCGGATAGTATGCTTCCCAAAGGGGCTGGTGGCTTTCATCTAGTCCCAAAGGCAGTGCAATAAATAAAAACAGGATATAAGTAGCGCCGATCCATGAGGTTTTTGTGAGGATGAAATAAGGTAATTTGCACAGAGCACTTAGAACAGAGTAAGGGCTCAATAACTGTAAGTCACTATTATTACTGTGGTTATCATCACGGCATTTATCAGCTATTCCACAATTGCCTCTTTCTGTACTTGGTTGCCTCCTGCATTATCCATGAAGGCAGGGATTCTGAGCTATGTACTGTCATATTCCCAGTGACTACTGCCATGCCTGGGATGAGCTGGACTTGGCATATGTTGGAGAGATGGAACACTCAGAGGCACTGAGCACAGACAGGACCATGCCCTTGGGCTCTAGGTTAGGTGGCCTCTGTTGACAGCCCAGCTGTTATCCATGCTCTCACTGGGAGAAGGGTGCATGCCTCTCGCAGCAGCTTCTCAGCTCACAGTTCTCTCCTCCACCTCCCCAAGCTTACCCGCCATTGGAAGTCCAGGCCCCCTCCCTCCCTCCCTCCCTCACCCACACTAGGCAGAGGCTGTCAGCAGTCAGTGGGAGCCCCGTCAGCAGGAGCCAGCCACTGCCCCCTTGAGGGCCTCTGGCTCAGCTTTCCCTCTGCTTCAGTGTAGGACTCCCTGCCTGTCATACATGTCATGCATGTGGCTCCAGCCTGTCTGGCCACAGATGTGGCCACAGCTGGCAGTATTTCACACCCGGGAGGGGTTTGGTGTGAAACAGTGGAGACACCGCTGGAAGCCTGGCCCTTTGGAGCAGGGAGATCAAGTGTACATGAGGAGCCTCACAGAGGCACCCCCCAAACCTCCACAGGTGAGCAGAAATTTGGCCTGGGTTATCCCAGGAAGATCCATACTGTGTAGCCTGTGACCCCAAGCCGCTCCTCCCTCTTCCAGCCTAGGAGCACCTGCTGAGCACCTGCTGTGTGCTTAGCTATGCGCTAGGGGTGCCACAGAGTCCAGTGGGGAAACAGACGGTCATGTTGGTGTGCGGCAAGCGCCACGAGGACAGAGTGCAGGAAGAGCGGTGGAGACCCAGAGGAGGGCTGGGTCAGCGCTGGGTGGCTCAGGGAAGACTCCTACCTTTAGGGAGGTAGGGACGCTGGAGTCCAGTTGGAGAGTGAGCAGAAATTCAGCACATGAATGAGAATGGGGAGAGAATTCCAGGCAAAGGAAACAGCGAGTGTAGTGGCATGGAAGCATTAAAGAGTCTGGCAGTTTCCAGACGCTATAAGTAGTTGAGTATGGCTAGAGCTTAGGGAACCGGGAGAGAAAAGACTGTGTATCTGAGGCAGGAGAGGTAGCCAGGAGCCAGATCACAGGGCTTTGTCGACTAGACCAAAGAGCTTCAACTTTATCCTCCAGATGGCAGTTGTACTCGGGAGAAGCCCATATCAGACTAGTTCAAGCAAAATGGAATGTACCCGTTTATGCAGCTGTAAGGTCAGGAGGGAAGTGTCTTCAGGCCCACCTGACTGCAGGCCTCAAACAGTGTCTCTTGGCTCTGCCTTTGTCTGGGTTGACTGTTCTGTAGACAGTTTTCCCTGTGTAACCACAGACAACAGCTTCAGCAGGGTCACACAGTTTTCTCTTAAATGTCCAGATAGTAGATATTTTTGGCTCTGCAGGCCACCAACTACTGTCATAACTACTCAGCTCTGCTGTTACAGCATGAAAGCAGCCATAGACTTGAGGTGAATGAATGAGCGTGGCAGTGTTTTGATAAAACTTTATAGAAACAGGCGGCTGGCCTATGGGCCATAGTTTGCACAAGTCCTGTTGTAGGCTTATGTGGTCATTACAGCTCGCTATCTCAGAGGAAAAGTGAGACTCTCACATCCCCCAGTGTCCAAATATTAACGCTCAGAGGAGAATTTGGTTCATCTTGCTCAGGTCAGGGACCTATTGTTGAGCCAGTTACTGTGGTTCCAAAGAGTGAAGCATCTTGATTGATTGGCCAGCCTAGGCCCTGTGCCTGTCCCTGTAGCAGTGGTGGGGTCAGCGCCACTAGGACCACATGAAGTGAGAAGCAGGATGTGCTGACAGAAGAAAGGGGAAGGAATGCAGATATCCGCGGCAAGATGCCAACAAGAAAGAGCATGAACTGGGTGCCTGAATGTGCCAGTGATGGTCCAGCTTGAAATTGGTCCTGACACAGCCTCAGGGCACCAGGCCAGCCCTGGCAGCACTAATGCATGCCCATCCCTGGCCTTTTCCCTCTGCATGGAGACTGCACCTCAGCTGCTTTATTTGCACGTAGTCAGAACGCACTTGCCCACTCCTCCCTTCCTTGCACTTTGCTCCCCCTGCCTGGCTGGGACTGGAAGGCAGATTCACCGGGAGGGGGTACCAGGCTGCACTCTGCCCAGCCTCAGCACCCTCTTCTTGTCTTGAAGGGAAGGGGCTCTCCTCTTCTGTGCCTTTGCCTACATTACCCTTGTCCTCGAATCCCCTTCCCAACAGTCTCCACCAGGCTCACATTTACTTGCCTTTCAAGGCTTTCAAGGCTTAGCTCAGTTTTGTCATCATCTCCCTCAAGAAGAATTTCTTATACCCCTGAGTTGGCCTAAGACCTTTGTACCCCTGCCTATTCTCAAACACAGGTGTGCAGATGTGTTTTCTTGCAACCATTTGTTTACCTGTGTCTCCTTGAGGGAAGGACCAGGCCTAATTTACCTCTAGGTCCCCAGCTGTCACTCAGCACAGGACCTGGCACTGGGTAGGCGAGTAGTTATGGGATGGGGCTGCCTTTGCAGCCCCATCTAGTCCCACAGGGGCTGTGGAGGCAGGAGCCCCATGCTCACACCTGGAACAGCATTTGTTGGTTAGTACCTGCTCTTTATCTTCTCTGCCTCTGGGCTGCTTCTCCCTTCTGCTCCCACCCGCTCTACACATTTCCCACCCTTTCCCCTGCTCTCCTGTTTTCCCGCAGGAGCTACTCAGGTACTCAGCAAGGGCAATAGCAGTCAGACATAAACTTGACCAGGCGTTAGGAAGTACTCGTCTTACTGTGCCCGGCCACTTACAGTGGGGCTGCCACAGCAAGGTCACAAGTGAGGCCAAGTGGATTCTGGAAAACCTGTGTCCCTCTGCTTTGTCCACCCCACCACTTCCCAGAAAAGGTTCTAGGAAGGTGGATCTGTGGGGTTTGATTTTCAGCTATTGGATGGCAGTCTCACTTATTTTGGGCCAGGGCCTATGGCTGACTCTAACAGGCTGGTGTGCTGTGCTCCCTTGGCTCTGCCTTTCCTTTGTCTCCTGGGACACTTTGGCCACTCACACATTTTGGGAAAGGTGGTTATAAAGCTGGGTGGGTAGCTGCCCACACCAGCAGCTACCCACCCCCTATTAAGATCCAGTCAGCTATCCTGCTGGTCGCAGGGCACAGGCTGATGTTCTAGGCCTTAGGAATGGTTTAGGTCAGTGAGCCTGAGCTGGGTACATTCATTCACCTTGGACACTGCACCTCAGCCAGATCACTGGACAGTCAGTGAGCTGGAGGATCCCTTTGGAAGGTCCTGGGCTGCCCTTTCTGGCTGGTCAGAGCCTATAGGTCCATGGGCAGGGCAGCCTTGTGGTCCTGCAGTCCCAGCCTCACTGTGGGAGGCACAGGGGTCAGACCCACCCTCCTAGGGCCCCAAGTCCCCAAAAGACTACATTCTAGGAACTAAGGAGAAAGATGGGCAGGTCCTAGGGCACTTCCGTCTCCTCCTCCCCCTGTTCCTTCTCACGCACTCACACACACCCTCCTGAAACCCGATCCTGAGGCTGCCTCGCATGCTGGGACTCTTGGCAGGGCTGGCGGGCTGGGGCCTGTCTTCTGGAGCCTGCCTCACCCTGCCCTGCTACCCCATAGGCCAGGGCAAGCAGGTCAGGCAGGCATCCCACACCTTCACTAGTCTGACCAGTCATTCTGCACCTCGAGGGCTACCTCCACCCTGGCTAGGTCCCCAAACTGGCACACTGTCTCCAGACAGAAGCTCTGGATTCTCTTCCAGGTATAGCATGGGGCTCTGTCCAGGCCACCTGCAGAATCAACACAAATACACACACACCACCTCTACCATCACCCCACCCCATTTCCTATTGTTTATGGCCCCTGGTTCAGCTTCCAAGGCCTCTGCAGTCACTGAGCCATCTCCTGGGGGCTGAACAAAGTGCAGCGGGAGCACTCGAGGAAGAATGCAGGTCTACCTGGGGGAGCCAGGGAAGGCTGTCCAGAGGAAGTTTCATTTGAACTTTAAGAATAAGAAGGGGTTTTCCAGACACAGAGAGAGGAAAGAAAGTTGGGGGATAAAGTGGGGGTAGTGGGGAGTACATCTCAGACAGAGAGACTGAATGTGTAAATTTATGAAGACCAGCATGTTCAGGAAGCTACCATCGGTGCACGGTCGGTAGGACATAACAGTAGTCTCACAGGAGTAAATCCAGATTGTGTCAGACTGAGGAGTGAGTAGGAGATGGGGAGGTCTGCTGCTCTTTCTAGAACTTCTACCATGAAGGAACAGAGAGAGAGAGAGAGAGAGAGAGAGAGGTTGGGAGCTAAAGGGGGTACACGGTGTGGAAAGTTTGTTCAATGTGTATGTTTTCATGTAAGAGAGACCTGAACTTGACTGAATGCTTAGGGGAAATGAACAGGAATGGGATCCTTAGCATGATGGGAGATGAGCTTTGGTAGATGTAGGGGTTGGGTAAAGAAGCAAGAAGTTGAAGGAGTTCCTATCTGATCGTCTTGGGTATTTTTGTAAAGTGAGAGAAGAGATAGCTGCTTAGAGAAAGTTGGGAAGGATAGACAGTTTTTGGAGAGTGGAAGAGGTTTGGAATAGCTACTGAGCTAAGGTGCGGGTCTTACTAAGGTTCAAGCCCATTGAATTTGTAGTGGCATCAGTTCATGTAAGTGCACGCTTATTTGTGTATGTGTGTGTTTGTGTGTTCTAGCAGCACTTTAAGTAGAGAAGTACAAGAGTGTAGTAGGATTAAATTAATTTCTGATTGGGTTTTGCCTAATGGATGGGACAGAAAGACAATGGAACAAGGGGGTAGGAGGTGCAGCATCTTGACAAGAGAGATTGAAGAAATGGATGGGATTTTAACCTGAAAAGAGGTATAACCTGGGAAAGAGGAAAATTTTCTAAGACTCAAAATCCATAAGTCATAAAGGGAAAGACTGATAAATCTGACTACATTTTTAAAAAATCTATTGCAAAAAATGGAAGAAAGAAAATACCATAAGCCAAGTAAATAAATATATAAATTGGGAGAAATTTTTGTAATTCTGTCTCAGTGGGTTTATATATTTAATATATAAAGAGCTTCAGAAAAATAAGAGAGAAAACTATTAGCTAACACTGTGCTTATAATCACATTGCAGTACACAAAGGTATCAAATCAATACCTTAAACTTATATGATGTTATATGTCAACTGTATCTCCAAAAGAGAAAGAGAAGAAAAGGACCAATAACTGTAAAAAATGGGCAAGAGATATAAACAAAGTTCACAGAAAAATAACTGCAAATGGCCCTTCCGTATATAAAACAACATTCAAGTCCACTTACAATGAAAGAAATGGAAATTAAGACAACACTGATTTTTCTCTCCTATCAGACTGGCAAAATTACAATGTTTGACTGTATTCTGTGAGGCTGTGGGGGAAATGGCATTTTCAAATGTTTCTGGTGGGTTTTACAAAATGGTACAATCCCTATGGAGGGGAATTGGGCAATGTGAAGAAAATTACATATGTGTTTTCCCTTTGACCTAACAAATCCACTTACAGAACCTATTCCAAAGATACATATGCAAATAGAAAAGATGTATGCATGAGGTTATTCACTGTAACCACCATTAAGTGGAACCATTACAACTTTATAAAAGATTGGAAACAACCCAGGGGACTGATTGACTAATACATGGTACATAACCATAAAGGAGTATTAAGTACATATTCTATATACTATGGAGTGATTTCACACTGTAGAGTGAAAAAAATCAGTAGGCAAAACAGCATACTTAGTATGTTACTTTTTTATTGAGTAAAGAAGGGAATAGGAATATACACACACATGCACACATATGTATTATACATTTGCTTACATAAAAAAAATGAAGGATAAAACAAAAACTACTAATAATGAATACTATTTAATTAGAACAGAAGTAACAGGAGTCAAACACAGAGATAAAAGACTCCTCTGAGTATATGTTGTTTTGTGAATTTAATTTTGGAACTACATGAAGTTTTATATCAAGAAACAAAGAAAGTTAAATTAAATGAAGGATAAGAAGTCTCTGAAAAGCAAAAGCAAAATGAAACAAGTGAACCTAACTGTGTATCATTGAATTTCAGCACAGCACTATTACTTCAGGTGGCAAAAGCAGAGTGATTTGTCTGCACTTCTCTAGTGGGGTGTACCCTGAACCTGAGGCAAAAAGAACTGTAAAGAAACTAACAAGTTCTTAGTAATGATAGCATTAATAATGCTATTGTGAAACTATTATATATATTTTGTATATCTATAAAGAGAAAGCAAATAAGTACTTGTGTTAATACCACCATAAACAAGGATGTCTGCTTAAGAGAAAAGAGATTCAAATATAAAATCAAGGAACTTAAGTAAATAATGACTTTTATGGTTTGTGGATGATATCTCAATAAAACTATTAAAGAAAGAAAAAGAAGGTAAATGCAAATCTTGCAATCCTGAATTTGAATTGGGAATGCAAATGCAAAACCTACTTTCTAGCTTTGTGTCTGTGAAAAGGCCTGGAAACGGTGACTAGCACATCGTGGCATGAGCACCCCCAGCCCTCAGATGGTGGTCTCTAGATACCATTTCCAGTGGAGAGGAACCAGCGTTCCCTGGGAAAATGACTGATTCCAGGCGGAGGCAAGAAATGCACAAGACAAGCCTGGAACATCTTCATGTACCAGAAAGCAAGGACATTATCTATGATCCCTGGGGAGTGTCAAAAGGATCCAGGGGCCAAGATGAAAAGGCCAAAGTGGAAATAAGAGAGGAGGAAACCTATTGATTAAGGGAGACAGAAATATGCCAATTCTTGTTTTTATTTTGATCTAAACAAGCCAACTATTAAACAACAACAACAGACATTAACAAGCAGGAGAAATCTGAAAACTGACTGGATATTTTACTGCTACTAAGAAATTAGAGTCAGCTTTTTAGGTGTGGTATTGGCTTTAAGAGGAGTCGTTCAGGTGTGATTATGTTTTTTAAGATGCCCTTATCTTGTAGAAATTAATTTTTAAGTATTTTATGGATGAAATGGTCATTTCTGCGATTTTCAAAAAATAATACAGAAAGAAAATGGATGGGGTATAAAAGAAACAAAATTGACCATGATTGAGAATTGCTGAATCTGAGAAATGGGGGCCATGGGGGGTTCACTGTACTATTTGTTTCCAATTTTGGTACATGTTTGAAATTTTCCCTATTAAAAAGTTTTAAAAATATATACACAGATACTTACCTGGCAGGGGAAATACCATGATCATGAAGGTGGTTTTCCCAGGGCGAGGCTTATCCATTGCACTCTGGATGTGCTGACCCCTGCAATTTCCCCAAATGTGGGAAACTCGGCTGCATCATTTCTGGTGGTGGGGGACTGCGTTCACGCTTTCCCCTTAAAAAATAAAAAAATATATATATACACAGGAGAAAAAAAGGTACCATTTGCACCAAGGGGCACCCATTTTACAGAAAGAAATGTTAGAAGAGGGCTGGCACAGTCTTTTCAGGGAGTATAGAGGGTCTACAAAATAAGCATCTAAAACATGAAGACCCATTAGGAGAATGAGGTGAAATGGAAAAATGTTTAAAAACAGAAAATAAAAACAAGAAATAGGTTATACACTACAGTTAACACTATGTTTTTAAGAAATCCTTATCAGGCCCATTTAAGGGTTTCTGCCATGACCTCTTCCATGAATTATTTTTGGCTATTAATTATTGTCTTAGCTCTGGCTGCTCTAACAAAATACCATAAATTAGGTGGCTAACCAACAATTGAAATGTATTTCTCACTGTTCTGGAAGCTGGAATTCAGGTCATGGTGGATGGTCCTCTGTCTTGCAGATGGCCAACTTCGTGTATTCTCATACGGCAGGAAGAGAGCTAGTTAGCTCTCTAGCCTCTTCTTACAAGGGCACTAATCCCACTTCTGACCTAATCACCTCCCATAGGAAGGCCCACCTCCAGATACCATCACTTTGGGGATTAAATTTCAACATACAAATAGGAGGGGTCACAAACATTCAGTCCAAAACACTGATGCTGCAACTCCTACTTTTTAGATCATATTTTCATTTGTGTATTTTGCTCATACGTTTGATTTTTTGGGGGTCGACTTGTGTCAGGGTACCAGCAGCTTACAGTTTTTGCTGTTTGACCCATTCTCTGTGTCATGGGAGAAAATTGCATCCATTTGCATAGCAACGTTTTCATAATATTATAAAGTAAAAAAATAGTCTACAGAGCAGTCTAAAACATAGTATGGGTAAAGGAAAATCAGTATGAATATGTACCAAAAGGACAGTTGTCTCTACATTGTAGGATTATGGGTATCTTTTATTTATATGTGTGTGTGTGTGTGTGTGTGTGTGTGTGTGTGTGTGTGTGTGCACCTATCTCTGTTTTTTCCAAAACTAACACATATTACAAGCAACACCAAAAATGTTTGCTTTTTTTTTTTCAAGAAATAAAAATTAACATAATGAACTTTATAATCATCTGAAAAGAAGAAAAGGAAAGACTTTTGAGACTGTTTGGCTAGATCTTAGGAGATTTTTTATTACCATATGACATCCAGTTCATATTGGGAAGCAGATAAAATCCTGTCTGAGCCTGACTGAGAGAACTGCAAAAATTTTATAAGCGCGGTTCTGACACAGAAGGAGAGGTTCTTGCTGCAGGCTTATCCAGGATTTTTGTTTCCTTTGCTGTTACACACAGACTATGGCCAGGATTCTCAGTGCCTCCAGTAAACCATCAAATATATTAATTCACGTAGATTTTACATAGCAAGCATGAGAAACATGCATGACCCTTGCACACAGAGGGAAGTGTGCTAACAAGAAGTCCAATGGAAAGCTGCTATAGAAGCGCAGCCTTCCATGCTCTCCAGTGTTGACAGCTTCTTCCAGCAGCAAGTAATGGGGGAGGGAACAAGATTGAAAGCTTTCCACCTCTTTCAAGTTCACTTCAACATCTCTAATAATATTAGACCTCAAAGTGATTACTGATATTTTTCCTCCCGGGTATAGTGATTATAGTGGTGTAAGTGATGACAAGAATTAGAAAGGTATGCTTGAGTTAGAGTCCATTAGGAGGGGTTGAATTCTAGCTCCTGGGGTTGGAGGGCCTCTCCTCCAGTCTTCAGTTTTTTTCAGTGGCTGATTCAGGTAGAGTTAGAAGTAAAGAGAGCTACCAAGGCCTAGGCACCCGCACATTCATTCTTGGCCAGGAAGGCCCTAAGCAGGCACTATAGCAAGATAGCACACAACAAGTAACCGGGTGCTGGCCATCTTTGTGCTGCCAGGTGCCCTGAAAAAGGTCTCAAAACCAGAGTTCCAGTGAAGTCCTGTTGTCCAACCATCTTTGAAGAGCATGGTTCCTCCTGTGCTCACTCCCTTCTGCACCCCTCTGCCCAAGCCTGCACTCTGCCCTGGCACACTCCTCGGCTTTCACCAGAAAAGGGAAACTGGTCTCGTCCCTTCTCAACTCAGCATCACCTCATCCTTCCTTCTTGCCATCTTTCCCTCCCACCTTTCCTTAAGGCCCAGATGGCCCTGAGGAGTGAAAGTTCCCTCTGTCCTCCTCTCTGCCAACAGATGTGCTCAGGCTTCTGCTCGCCTCCGGTCAGCCCCGCCTCCCAGCCACAGGATTCTGGGATTTCCCTTCTCGGCCAAACCTTTGTCCCCCATGACTATTCACCTGCTTTGCCCTCCCATCCTGGATTCTCCTTCCTCCTCGCCCTGGGGGTCCACCTCCCAGATTTCCCTCTGGAATTCGGTCTCCCTGCCCTAGCTGCACTTTGGGGTATTTTTCTGCTCAGCTGGACAGTGGCTCATCTCCATGTTCCCAGACTGCAGAACAGTGTAGGCAGCAGTGACTATTTGATGGATGCATGCTGGAAAACTTGCCAGAGAGCCTCCAGCTCTGAATTACTGATCCCTGCTGAGTGGATCTTCTCTCTCTACTCCTCCAGCTGGCCACATAAGGATTGGCTAGGCATACTCCTTCAAACTCAGGCTCCACTGAACAAGATCTGACCTCACACAGCAGCTACCCATGAGCAGGCTGCGGTAGGGAGGGTGTGCTGGAATGTGGAAGATGGCTGAGCAGGCTGGGGTAGGGAGGGTGTGCTGGAATGTGGAAGATGGCTTCCAGCAGATCCATAGCCAAGACAGATGTACAGAAGAGCCAGCCAGTATTCCAGCCAGTTGCATTTTAGGATCCTCAACATCCCTGTTGTATTCCAGGTTCTCCAAGCCAGCACCCATGTTCCTGGATGACTCCTTCCGCAAGTGGGCCAGGATCCGGGAATTTGTGCCGCCTTTTGGGATCAAAGGTCAAGGTACGCTGGGAACCCTGACCCACTCTACGTTAACATTTCATCCTCCAGCTTTCCTACACTTCAGGACAGGACTGTACACTCTGAAGTCCCTATGCTAGGCCTCCACCTACTTTTCCCCACTCTTAACAATGCCCTGCCTTCTCTCCATCTTTCCCTTCCTTTGTCTTACTTCTACCATTGAATATTTACTTGGATACCACCACTTTGCCAGAGTTGGGTGTACAAGAATGGGGTGGACACATGTGGTCCCTCTCCTCCAAAAGCTCTGCTCTTAGAGCCAGACACTCAGCACACGGGACTGTAAGGCACTGGTGAGGGAAGAGCACAGTGCTGTGGGGTTGCAGAAGAGGGTTCCAGAGCCAGCTGCTACAGGACTAGGCATGGGGATCCCTTAGAAGAGGCACCCTGCATGAATGCCCTGGACTCCTCTCTCATCCCCTCCTGCTGTGTTGTACCTTAACTAAGTCTCCCCTCCAGGCCTTTTTTAATCCTGTCTGAGGCTAACCTTTTCACCCTATACCCTCAAAACTATCCCTGCCACTGCTCAGCCTTGAAGGTCCCTCCTAACTTAAGACTTTCCCACCCTTGATAGTTAAATAGTTCTGCTTCCTTGTCAAGGTCTTGCACTATTTTGTGGTATGGTAGAGTTTGGGCTTTAGGTTCAGCCACTGAACAGTCAGATCTCCTTACTAGCTGTAATCTTGACAAGTTACTTAACCTGTCTGTGCTTTAGTTTCTTCATCAGTTAAATGGATAGAATAATACCAATATTAGGTCGTAGTCAGAATTAAATAGGATACCTGGAAAGGGGTGATATCATTTGGCTCGGGAACTCGAATACCTGAACCCTCTACTCAATCAGCCCACCCTCCCCGAAAAGAAGACAGTGGCCAGTAAAAGGGCACTCCTGAGCTGGGGCTCTGACAGACCTCCACAGACAAATCTAATGGGTCGGACTGAAGTGTATGAACAACTCTTTCTTTCCTGGGTGCACGTAGCCAAGCAGCCTATTTTTTTCTCCTAAATCCTCTCAAGACTCAGATCCTACTAAGCCACAAAGAGGCTGGGAAAGGCTGATACACAGCCCATTGGCCAGCAAGAACACAGCAGCCCCTAGTTTATGTCCTTTTAGCTAAGGTTTCCCTTCTATAAAAAAAATGCCAAACCCATATCCTTGACCTTGGCCAATTGGTAGCAATATGTTTTTCCACAGAGGTAAAATCAGAGGTGAGAAAAGGTGGCCTTCTCTGAAGCCCACTATAAGGTATATCTCAGGACATTTAGTATAGAACATTCTTTAAAGGCTTGTTTCCGTACCCTGTTCTCATTTAACTTGTACAAAGAGTAGCTATGCCTGTGGTCTCTTTCTCACCATTTACTCTTGAGAACATCTCCCTCCACCATACCAGTGAAACCGCTCAGTGCCCTCATGAAATCCAGAGGATACTTCTCAGTCCTTACCTTGACCTCTTGGCTGCATCTGACAGTGTTGTCCACCCCATTTTTTTAAAAAAATTATGTTACTTTGAAGTTTGGAGGTATCCTTTCTTTACATGAGATATTTCAGGCATATAAAAAAAGCACAAAAACTAATATAATGAGCACCCATGCACTTTCTACCCAGCTTAAGAAGGAAAACACAAGATTAAATTAAAGCCCTATGTGGGCCTTCTCACTCCATTCCCCTCCCTCCTCAGGAGACCATTCTAGTTTTGGTATTATTATCCCAATGCCTATTTATATATTTCTATGACATACTTATTTCTATTTCATAGCCCCTGAAAATATAGCATTGTTTTTGCATGTTTTTAAACTTTACAAATGGTATCGTGTGTGTGTATGTGTGTGTGTAGTTTTCAAATTGATTTTCTTGCTTATGCTTTTTAGATTTATATGTATTGGTACACAGATAGCTCTAGATCATTGATTTTTTTTCTTTTTTTACTGCTGTGTAGTATTCCATGTTCACATTTCATCTATTTTCCCTTGGTGGACATTTAAGTTGCCTCCAATGTTTTGCTATTAAAAACAGTTCTGCAATGAACATTCTTATCCAAGTCCCCTTAAACACATGTGAGTGTTTGGATGCTGTACACCTAGGAGGAGAGTTGTAAGGTCTTAGTCTATGCACATCTACATCTTTACTTGATATTATTAAGATGCTTCCATTGTGGCTGTACCAATTTACTTAATCTTTACATCTTTACATATATTATCTTTTTTTATCTCCCTGACAACTCTGCAGAGTAGGAATTACAATCTTCATTTGAAAGATGAGGAAACAAGGCACAAAGAAAGTAAGTGACTTATCTAAGGTCACAGAACTCTTAAGTAACAGAGCCAGGATTTGACTCCAATGCCAATACCATCATTATACATTATGTTATAATGTTCTCATTATACCAGAGTTTGAAAGTAGGGAAATCATCATTGCCAAAGTCAGAGAGAGGCCAGGAAGAATGAGATCTGAACAGTGATCACAGGATCTAAGAGGTCATGGGGCCCTTGCTGAGGGCAGCCTGAGTGGAGTACAGGTGGGCAGGTGTCAGCCCACAGGAGCCAAAGAAGTAGAAGGTAGAGACAGCCTGGCAAGAACAGGATTAGAGACTGGCAGTGTTAGGAGGTGGAAGTCAGGGGAAGATGGAATCAGAAAGTAAAGCAGAGTGGTCTGAGTGGGGATCTGGCTGGGACCACTCTAGCTCTTCATCATTGGTCGTCTCCTCATTTGCTCTCTAATGTCTGCTCTGTTGGGCCAGGAGGTAAACACAGTGGGGTCTCTGTCTCTGAGCAGTTACTCCCATTCTGGGCAAATCCTGACCTGGGGATGCATGTCCTGGGGGAATGATTGCAGAGCCTCTGAAAGCTAGATGAGACTCCCAAGGAAGGGCAGGAAAGCCCTTGGGGAGCAGCTGCATGCCAGCGCTGGGGACTGACCCAGGCAGAGCTGAGTGCCTACCTGATCTCCTACCAACATCTCCTTTCTCAGGGAGGAAGTGAGGCTAGTGGCCCAGCTGACCTATGTCCACTTCAGCCCCAGCTCATGTGTACCTTCAAATCAGCTCATTGACAAACATTTCATGGGAACTCAGTTGACCCTCTAATGGTAACCTCCCTCCTCTGTCCACAGACAATCTGATCAAAGCCATCTTGTCAGTCACCAAAGAGTACCGCCTGACCCCTGCCTTGGACAGGTGAGCCATTCATTGCCCAGCCTCCTGCCCCTCGGCTCCCCATGGTCCCAGCATGTATGAGGTGTTGAGGCCTAGCTGGCCTGGCCTGGACATGAGCAGATGCCCCAGCATATCCACATCTGCACACACAGTACACACATGGGTGGGTGAGCAGATAAACAGAGCCATCCAGCTGGGCTTACACTCTGGGGGCTCTAAGCCCTGGCAAGACATCTCGGTCCTCAGATACCAGGTCTGAGGGTGAGAACTGAAGACACTGAGACTGAGGGGCTGCAGGGTGGGGCAGTGGAAGGGGCCAGCGCTTAAGTCCACAAGGCAGTGACAGTTCTGTAGCCACTAGGCCCTGGAGCGGGGAAGCCCCAGGGTCAGAGGGAGGAGAAGCAAAATGAGTGGGGTTCCTGATGGCTCCTGGAAGCATGGGAACCCAGCCTTAAGTGCTGGAACCTCCCAACCCATTCCTCACTTATGGCTTTTCTGGTATAGCCCTCAAGCTTAGCTCACTTTCTCCTCTCTCCTGCCCAAACCCTACACTAAAGCTTGGGGAGTCTTTAATGCAGAATGCCATCTTACCAGAGCCTCCTTCCTCACTGCCCCAGAGCCCTCTCCCTACCCACATTGTCCTAGAGAAGTGTCAGTGTCTCGGGGTGTCTGAAACCCCCAAGTGGCCAGCTCCCTGCAGTATGGTCTGGCCTCCTCTCAGAAATGCTGCCAGAAGCCCATTGGTCTTCCTGTCCCAGCCTGTGCCCGGCCAAGAGCATGGGGTCAAGGGCTGAAGGGGCAGGGGAGAAGGAGGCCCAGTAGACAGCCCCCCAGACGACCGTGCCTCTCTCCCCTCAGCCTCAGCTGCCGCCGCTGCATCATCATGGGCAATGGAGGTGTCCTCGCCAACAAGTCTCTGGGGTCAAGAATTGATGACTATGACATTGTGGTCAGGTGAGCTCCCCAAAGCAGTGCTTGGGCACCTGTGTGTCCTGGCCCAAATCCTGGTCCCTGAGCCCAGTGAGAACTGTCTATCCATCTGGTCAGTTGGGCTGGAGGTCAGCAGAAGCCTCAAGAAGAACCCTGGGTTAGAGGGCTCTGGAACAGAAAGCTAGGTGGCACCAGGTGACCTAGGCTCCCCATTATCGACACCTTGGGTGTTCTGGGGTCATGGTGCCTTCAAACAGGCCCACAGACCACTCACGATGAGACCAAGGCAGGCTCTGACCGGGCCCACTCTTCATAGACTGAACTCAGCACCAGTGAAAGGCTTTGAGAAGGACGTGGGCAGCAAGACCACGCTGCGCATCACCTACCCTGAGGGCGCCATGCAGCGGCCTGAGCAATACGAGCGTGATTCTCTGTTTGTTCTCGCTGGCTTCAAGTGGCAGGACTTCAAGTGGTTGAAGTACATCGTCCACAAGGAGAGAGTGGTGAGCTCCCTGTGCGCCAGCTCCTTCCCCTCCTGCCCTGGCCTTGCCCAGCTTCCAAGTCAGGCCCTTCCATGAACCCAGCAAAGATAAGTAAGAACCTTTCAAAAGGAGCATTACTAACCCAAAGCTGAAAGACTCCCAGATGCAACCAAGGGTCACAAGGTCAGGAGATGCCAAGGGTCACTGGCCCAGACCCCTGCAGCTGATATGCCTGGTATTTGCCACCCACCTCTAGATGCCCAGGCTGCTGGTTTTTCTCAGCCTTCTGCAGCCAGACCCCAAGGCCCTTCCCAACTTAGGACCCCCTGTAAGGAACGCTGTTGTCTGGCTGAGGCCCCGTGTTGCTCCTGATCTTCCTGCCCTCCTGCTCTAACTTTGCAGTTGCCCCCCCAAGCCCCTCTCGACCTGTGTAAAGTCTCTCTGACTGTGATCATGTGGATCCAGCCCCATCCTCAGGGGAGGAAGGCTTTGTTTGGACCCTAGGCCACTCTGCAAGGACAGCAGACCTCTCAGTGAGTTTGAGGGGGCCAGTCCCAAATTCATAAGTCCTGGCCTCTCTCCACTTTGTACTTTTACTGCTGACCTGCAGTTGGGTCTCCAACCTGCCACTGAGTCTGCTTCCACTCTGGGAATGATCAGATTCTGTACTCGTTGTTCTAGGCAGACAGGGTCTGGGCCCATTTCTTTAGGGGGCTTATGTTGCCAAATAGGGTCAGATTGTTCCTTAGTGGACCACCCACTGACCCCCTCCTGAGTCCTCTGTGTCTCAGCTCTAGGCCTACAGGGACACCTGTCAACTTGTCCAGACCCATTCCCTCTCTTCCCTAACCAGCTTTCACTGGCCACCCCAGGGGAAGAACACTGCAGAATTCAGACCATTCATCATCCCATACCAGGCCTCTGATCAGAGGAGGATGATAACAGACAGCCTCCGCCTCCAGTGAAAAGCTAGTTGTTCTTTGTGGAGGTTTACAGGAAAGTTGGGGGAGAAGGTGGGGTGGGAACAGCTTAACCTGCCTATGGAGGTCTCAGTGCAGTCTGGTTTAACTCCACAGCCCTTTCCCAAGCAAGGCCAAGTGCAGACAGTGTCAAGTAGGTAGCAAGCAAGAGAGAAGACAGAAGTCAGGCCCAGAAATTCAGGTAGGTGGGACAGTGGGAAGGGTAGCCCACCTCCAAGCAAAGAGGAATGAGGCAGCCAGGTGCCACTGGGTCTGGCCCAGCTCCCCAAGGGAGAGGAACGGGCTGGGTCTCAGCCAGCCCCAGCTGCAAGAAGGCCCACTGCCCACACAAACCAGGCGGAATGGGGGCTGAGAGAGCATGCCCAGTTTTTAGACCCTGGTGTCGTTATAGTCCTTCCCTCTGCTTTGAAGGCAAAAGAATTGGGATCACAGGTAGGCACTTTTAAGGGAGAGTGGGAGGAAATGGAGTCTGCCTTGGTAAATCCCAGGGAGCCTGGGGCTGCTTTCTCACCCTGGCCCACCTGCCCACCCCCTCCTGGCACATCCTTGCCTCTGTTCTTGGACACCTGTCAAAGGGGCTTCTAGAGGGCAGAGCCCTGATCCCATTTGCTGTTTCCACCCCTCAATGCCCAGTCATCGTAAATGATCTGGATTGGCTCAAACAGCAGGTCCTGCTTCCTGCCTGGCAGACTGGGGTAGCACAGGCAGCCCAAATCAGGCAGCCAGGCCAAAGGGGCCAGGGCTGGCCAGGTGAGTGTTATCACCTGTTTCTTCCAAGAATACCAAGGTCAGTTAATTTCAAGGCTCTTACAATTTATTCAAGGGAATAAGGAAAGAAAAAAGAAAAGGAAGAAAGCCCTTCCCTAGTCTAGGAAGGACTAGAGTCAGAAGACTCACTGCACTCAGGCCACTCAGGAAGCAGGCAGCAGGGCCTCACTTTTCCCAGAAGACTGAGGAGCTCGCCGCCTGGCCTGGCCTGGCCTGGCCTTGGCTGCTGGCTAATCGAAGGTAATGAGAGTGGTTGTGATGAGGACGTGTAGGCTGTGCCCAGGCACATGCTCACCCATGCCGATGTCTGGCCTGGCCATGCCCAGGAACTTAGGACCAGCCATGTATTGATAAGAACTCCTTTCCGGTGTTGGTGGGGGTGAGTGGGAAGGAAAGAGAGATGGGGAGGAGTTGATGAGCCTTCCCTGGCTCCGAACGCAAAGATAATTTGGACATTGAGAGTAACTGCCAGAGGAGAGACCCTGATGCCCATGGCCTCACCAACCCCAGCACCCAGAGTGCGCCTGCCCAGGCCCTTTTGGCTACCCAAGGAGCCTCTTTAGTACTGGTTTCAGCCCCTGCCTAGGGCTAATGCCTTTGCAGCACCTACCCTATGCTTTACTTCGGCTCCCCAAAGGGAATATCTAGCACTGAGACCCAGGTAAATGTGGGAGAGGCTGCTTCTCCAACCCTCCTCCTCCCTGGTGCCCATTCACAGGCTTGTCCTGATCTTGCAGTGATGTTTCTAACCATGTGGCCTCTGGGCTGCTGGAGAGCTCTCTGCACCTGTCTGGAGGCTCACCTGTGGAATTCTGGCAGGAGTCAGCTCTGTGTTCCGGAGCCAAGGCCTGGCTGGGCAGGGCTGGAACAGGTATTAGGCCTCAGCTATGGCTGCTGCCTGCCACGTAGTATATGAGCAGTTGCTCATTGTAAGTAACTTCCTGGTACCTAGAATACTGATGGGATAGAACGGGGAAAGATGGGTGAAAGGAAGACTGAACACCACCAGACAGCCTATGCTAGGGCTGGCTGTACTTTCTTCATCCATAGGGGAGCTCTCCTTGTCACCATTTATGGCCATTTGGTTCCCTGATTCACTGGACAGCAGCACAGATAACTCCAAACAAGTTACCAAAAGGCCCTTTATCTCCCAGGCCCCAGGGGCCCTCGGCAAGCCAGAAGCTAGGTGGAGTTGTTCCCAGCAGGCCATGTGTGCTTGGAGCAGCTCAGAAGAGCGCCAGTGGACTCCCGAATGGGCAGGCGGAGGTCGGGAGGCAAATGGAGGTGTATGTAAGTCCATGGCGGGAAGGGGCGGCCTCCAGCTCTTGTGAAGTCCTTCTCAGAGGCCCGTCTGCCTCCATGCCTGCGCGTCCTCACTACCTGGCCCTGTTCTCTGTGCCAGCGCGGCCCTCCTCCCTGGGACCACAGATGGAGTAAACATGCTCCTGACCCAGAGTCTCACGCTCTTGTGGGAGAGACAGTCCAAAACCAGGATGTGAAGCCATATGGTAGGTGCTCTGGCCTGAGCATTCTCCCTGGTGTGTGATGAAGGCCGCAGGTGCCCATCCTCTGTCCTGAGGGAGGAGCCCTGCGGCCTGCAGAGGGCAGGACGTGGGAGAGGCAGAGCTCCACACGCACTCACTCAGGCTCCATTCCTCCGGCCTCCGCCAGCCTCCCCACCATGCCCCAGGACGCCTGGTAACCCAGGGCCCCAGGGACCCTGGGGACCTGTCCAATCCCCTTGGCTGCCTCCTCCTTCTGCCCCCCATCCTCACTCCTGGAAAGTGAACATTCCTCATGCTCTGGGAAGCTGGCCTCACTGTGAGCAGCCTCAGACTTGTCATTCGGCAAGGCCCTGAGGCCAGGGCTGGGTCGGTATGAGTGTGGCTCCAGCCCAGCAAGGGGAGGGGAGAGGAGAAGGGCAGGGTTGGCCCCTGCACAACCTCAACACAGGCCTGTTGTTCCAGATGTAGACAGTCTGTGGGGAAGGACTGGCTGGGGCCCCACATCTGTGCTCGGAGAATTGTGCCCCAGAATTTTAGAGAGACAACATGGTTTAAGAGGATAAAGCAGTGTGGAGTCATAAAGACTTGGGTTTAAATTTAGACTCTCACTTACTAACTGGATTACTTTAGGCAAATTACCTAAGCTCCTTAAATTTAGTCTCATCTATAAAATAGTAGTAGTACTACCCATCTTTCAGGATTGTTTTAAAAATTAAACCAGACCAAACACAGAAGCACCTGGTATAGTGCTTAGCACTTAAAAAGGGCTTTGTGTGGCAATTATTAATGCTATTTATTATTTTATTATTATTGTTACTGGTGTTGTTGCTGTTAGAAAAGCCCAAATGCACTAGAGTAAGGTGCTTGTCTGTCTAGGCTGTAGGACCTGAGCTAGGACTTGACCTAAAAGCAGGGGTCAGAAGCGAGGCCCAGAGGAGAGATGGACACCCAGAGGGGCTTCCTGGGAAAGGCAGCTGGGGCAGGCTAACTCTGGGAGATCTATGGGGCAAACAGGGCTCCCAGGTCTCCATATATGAGGCTGTTAATCCCATTCCTCTGACACCAAATGATTTTGTGTATTCTTTTTCTACATATATATATATATATAACAGTAACAATATTATACACAGCAGTAATTAACTCCATTTGGGTTCCCGGACCCAATTCCAATGTGTGTAAGTATGTGGGAAAGGGTCTTCCTGCACATGACACCAAGCAATTCTCGAACACCAGCAGGGTGTCCAAGAACTATCTGCTGCTATCTGCCCGGATAGTTCCGATGCTATCTGCCCGGAGGTGGCACCAGATTCCCAAGTTAAGGGCTCCGTCCTGTAAGACTGCCCTCCACCCCCAACTTCCCACGCTAAGCTCAAGCCTCAGGCACATTCCCTGTGCTTCTGACCTACCGGCTACAGATTGGAGTTTCCCACGACCTCCCCTCTAGGTTCGATTAATTTGCTAGAGAGGCTTTCAGAACTCAGGGAAACACTTTTACCAGTTTAATAAAGGATACAAGTTAACAGCCAGATGAAGAGAGACATGGGGCAAGGTCCCCAATAAAGGAGCTTCTATCCTTGTGGAGCTTGGGGCCTGGCTCAGTGGCACGTGGAGGTGTTCTGGTTTCCCAAGCATAGAAATTCTCCCAACCAAGAAGCAAGATCCATATGAGCAGAGAAGAGGCAGCAATAAGTTCTTCTCAGGGGTTTTTGTAGGGCTACATTGCATAGTCAAGATTGAATTGTTGGCCACTGGCTGATTCACCTCCAGCCCTCGCCCTTGGGTCGGGGGTCCAAAAGTCTCTCATTAACATGACCAAACACCCATTTCACCTTTAAGACTCTGCAGTGTTTTCAGGAACTGTGGATGAAGACCATATGTACCTGGGAAATACATATTTGGTCATATGAATGACTAAATACGTTTCTTATGACTCACTATATCGCAGAGGCCTTATTGGCCCAGCCCAAGATGGGGATTGACAGTCCATCTGCACCTAACCTATAATCTGTTCCAGGCCTGAGACAGATACAAAGCCTTAGCATGGGCTCTGCCCAGAAGGAGCTCAGTATAGACACCACCTCACTGCAGGGAAGACTCAGTGCAGGGCCCCTAAAAAGGGCAGTGAGGCTGGCACACACTGTGCCCTCCCTCTGCTTGACGAGGCTTCTGCTGAGCCAGCATCTGTGGTCCCCGCCCCACAGTCTCCTTTCCCAACCTCTGAGACAAGGTGTCCGGGGTACTGTTTCCTTGGCCGATGTCTCCAGTGGACACGGCTCCTTCACGCATGCCTCTCATCCCGAGAAGGCTGGGAGGGAGCCGTGCTCATTCCCCGCAGCTGCATCCTAACATCACCTCTCCTCCCTCACATAGAAAATGCTCAGGGATTGGGGATTGGCACCACCCTCTGCTCCTCTGCATCACTGTCATCTGTGACCTCCTGGTGACTGTGCCTCTTAATCATTATTATCATTGTCATCTCCTCTTACCCCCTCTTCTTCTTCATCCTCCTGCTGTCCTTCTCTTCCTCTTCTCCCTCCTTCCATTATCATTATAGCTGTCACTTGTTAAGCTCTGTTTACTAGTTTTCTTAGTTCCTTCATTCAATTCTTGTGGTGACCATATTAGATAGGTATTGTTATTATCCACATTTGGGGATTAGGAAGCTGAGGCACAGAGAGGATGAGTTACTTGCTTATGATCACACAGCTAGTTAAGTGGTAGAGCTGAATTCAGACTCTGTCTCAGGGATCTTCCTACAAAATAAATCTGACCACATCACCTTTCTGCTTAGAATCCTCCATCCATTAGTTCCTACTTCCATGGTCTAGAAAAATGTTAAGGGCTCTTCCACCTGTCCTTATCATTGACATGCACTATCTTAGCCACCTCAACAACCCCATAAGGCTGATGCTATGAGGACTAAGAGGAGGTAGAGCCACATTTTGGACCAAGTGGGTCTCACTTTAACCATCGCATTGTATTGCCCCTCATTTATTCACTGATTCATCTATTCAGCAAATCCAAATCAACCACCCAAGTCACATGGAGTTCTATGCTTCAAATACTGCCTCTCTCACTTGACAACTCCCTCTCCCCTGGCTTTCTCTACATCCAGCCAGTCCAGTACCAGGCAGTCACCCATGGAGAAAGAAGCTACAGCTGAAATAGTAACATTTGTGGTGTTGCCCTACCAGCATCTCGATGCTGTTTGCCCCTCCTGTGTCCTGTCCCTGGTCATAATTCCTCTTAGAACCTACCCTCACCATCATCTTCAGTTCTGTACCTCCATCCCTACCCTAAGCAGAAACCTTAGAGCCAGCTCTGCAGGGAAAATGAAGGTCGTCAACAGTCGAGGACTCTCAGCTTCCCAGCCTCCAGCCTGTGAACTTAACCTGCAGCCCCAACCCTAGCTTCCCTCCTCCACCATCCATTCTATGCTCCTGCTGGTCAGTTTTCTCCTAGGCTTTGGACACCAGCTCGTCCCACCCCCTCAGGAGCTGTCTTCCTTCATGTTTCTCTTTTCTCCTCTCTTTACTGGATCCTCCTCTCACATCTATAAATTTGTCCAGGTCTCTCTCACCTTAAAAATAAAGGCCTTGTCTCCTTCCCTTCTTTTTCAAGATTCTAGACAGATTCATCACCTGTCCTTGATGCATCTTCATGTTCTCCTTTGTTTCTCAACTCTCTGCAGACTAGCTTCCAAACCTCTACCAGTGGTGACCTGCATCTAAATCCCACAGATTCAACCTCTGCCTCCCTTTAAAGGAACAGCTTGTCAGCAGACCTCCAGTGGGCATTTACTGTGTCCTGGGCACAGCACTAACCTCTAGGCATAGCCCTGATTCTTACAAGCTCATGGCCAAATCCTGGGAAGCATGCTTGGTGTGCCACCATCTCCTTTACCTTCTGCATTCATTTAGTCTCCAAATCTGTGACTGTCGTTTTTAAAAATGTCTCACTTGGATTATTTCAGCAGCTTCCTCTCTTCCCACCTCCAGTCAGGTCTCCCTTCAATCCAGTCTCCCCATCTGTGCCAGAAGCCATCAGCTGTCTGAAAGTGTCCGTCTGGTTGGTTCATTCACCTGCTTACATTGCCTGCATGCGTCATTCTCAAAGTGTCGTCTCATACCAGTAGCATCCATATAGCCTGGAAACTTGTCAGAAATGCATTTTAGGGCCTTATCTTAGACCCTCTGAAGGAGAAACTCAGAGGGTGGTCCCAGAGGTCTGTCTTAATGATCCGTCCAGGTGATTTTTGATAGAGGCTCAGTTGTGAGAACCACTGACCTGCAGGATAAAATGCAAACCCTGTAGCAGAGCACCCATGCTGTGGCCATTCCGAGCCTTCCTTGCCTTTGCCTCTCCTTCTTGAAGCCAGCATGTACTGTCCACTCTGACTATTCCGAAACAGATGTCCTACTTCACACTTCCATGCCTCACCTGCCCCCCTTCCCAAGGCTGTAGGAGCCACTCCTCCTGAGTCTTGTCCATTAATGCTCATCACTTATTACACGTGAGGGTTTACTTACCCATCAACTCTTAGAAGCCCCTGGAGGGCAGGAACGTCCTGTTATCTCCGTAAGTCCATCACCTCCAGCAGTGTTTGAAACAGTGGGCATACATAAATGAGTAAATAAATGTGCAAACTAAGGCCCAGAGTAAGGCAATAACTTCTGGCTGGGTCAGGACCCTGCCTGAATGACTCTGAGCCGAGGCTCCTTCCTCTTAGCTAGGCTGCCTCTCTCTCCCTGCCCCGGGGGATCATTCTTTCAGATTCAGACCCTGCGCCCTTTCACTCTCCTTTTGCCTCTCCTGGGCATCTCTTTCCTCTTAGCCGTGTTTGATCTTCTTTCTCCGGTTCCAAGATCATTCTCCTTGATAAAGAAATGAAAGTAAACAGTCCCTGGCGCTTGGCCTCTTTCAGCTGTCAGTCAGCATCACAAAGTCGGCCCCAAGCCGACTCCTATTTTTGTTCATTGCTTTGTCCAAATATAGCTTTCAAAGAGGTTTTCTGACCCTCTCTTCATAGCATATATCAAAATAAATTCCAAATGAACTAAAAAGTAAAATGAAAAAAATACAACTAAAGGAAATTTCGAAGAAAGTTGAACAGAAATCAAATCCCTGGAAGGAAAAGAACTTTCAAGGGACAGAAGTGCTTGGAGAATTCAGATTTGAACATATATGAAAATTTAAATTAACAACAACAACACAAAAGACTGGATACACAAAGCTTTGAAAGTATATTTAGGAAATGTGACAAGTTGTTATTATCATAGAAGTTGACAAGCAGACCATTAGAACCTCAGCAGACAATGGGCACGGGACAGAACAAACCACACCGAAGGAAGCACAGCTAGTGAACAGCAGACACATGCTTAACCTTCTCAGCAGACAGAGGAAATCATATGAAGGCAACAGGATGCCCTTTTCACCTACCACATCTTTAAAGAGTGTGTTTAAATTATAATGCATGATTCTGGCAAGAGTTCAGTGACAGGTGCTCTCAAAGGCTACTAGTCAGGGTGTACATGGGAACAAGCATTTTGGAAAGGAAATGACACTTGGGCACCAAGAGCCATCAACCAGAGGAAGGAAAAGCCTTAACGCAAAGGTTTTATTATAGTGTTATCTATAATGACCAAACCCAAATATAACCTACAGGGTTTATTATGTAAATTATGGTTGGGCTACTTGAGAGATTATAAAGCAGTCAGCAGCCGCAGAGGCGCCCTCACCCTTGCCTCCTTCATGCAGGAAGGTTGGTGGGACAGCACTGGATTCGGTACTGGGAATGGAAACCAGTCCCTTCCTCTGCTTCAGCCCACATCTCTGCATTTCACTTTCCTCTGTTGTATGATGAGGACAGTAAACGCATCTCTGAGAGGCTCCTGTTAGACCGCTTTGAGGAGTGAGTGAGACAATGCACATGGCAGCACTTGCCACAGTGCTCGTCTGCAGATGCTGCCCACCTGAGAAGTGGGATTCAGCAAGACAAGCACTGCCTGCCTGCTGGGCAGAGGGCCCAGCCAAAGGGCCCAGGAATCGATGTGTTTGGGAGAGCAAAAGGGCCTGGGCACAGGGCAACAGATGCCACCCTAGTCAAGAGGGTCTAGCTGCCCCATTTCTTGACCTCCAGATCACTTATATAAGCCCTGGACCCAAACTGAGCTGCTTGCCCCAGCCTCTTGTAGAGGCTGGCAAGATGGAGATGAAATTTCATGGAGAATAGCACTGGCAATGAGCATGGTATTTTTGGTGAATTAAAAATAATTTAATGTAAGCTATGTGTGGCATGGGTACAGTACTGCCTGTAGGGAGGGGCACCTGGCTCTCCTCCAGCCAAATCCTTTGCCATGGAGTGAAGAATATGCAGGGTCAAGAGGGAAATGCCCACCCCAGGACCATCCTCCCTTGCTGGACTGTGACCAGGTACTAGAGACCTCAGAATTTCTTGCCTAGCAGTGCCAAGTCCACTTTCATCCTCCTGAGGGTAGAATATACCTCCCTGTGCAGACCCCTAAGCCCAAGGAGTACTCTTTGCAGAGGCCATGAGCAGAACTTAGATGTGCGGGCTGGGGAATGGGTAATCCACACGTGTATACACAATACTTCTCAGAATGTGCAATGGGACCAGGACTGGGAAGGGAAGGGAGGCAGGGTGGGCCTGCTCTCCTCACACTACCATGCTTCAGCACAGATTGCCAGGAGTCAGAATTCAAGCCTGGCTTTCCATGCCATTTTTGAAGGGAGTATAGAATATATTTTATTTAACAGCTTGATACTTTGATTTATAACTTTCAGTTACTTAGAATCTAAAAATTAGACATGTGGTACATAGACACCCATTTATAATTTTGTCCCTGGCCCCATAAATGTTAGAGAAAAGCCTGCATGGATGTGGTGGCAATGGCCGGAGATGAGGCTGGGTGAGCAAGGGACAGAGGTCTTGTAAGCCAAAGTCACATCAAGGAGCTTGGACTTTATCCTGTGGACCAATAAGCAGAAACTAATGAGCTGACTTGGTGTTAAACATATTATGGGTGTGACTTTTAATTGTCATAGCACCAAGACATAGGAACTAGTCTTGTTTCCCTTATTTTACGGGTGAGGATAAAGAGACATAGAAAGGGTAAAGAACTTTCCCAGGGACAGAGTTTGTAGTTAGGGTGTCAGGGTTCAAAAACAGACCTACAGAATCATTGGGCAGCCCAATCCGCAAGCAGAGGTGGGCTGACAAAAAGCAGGAAGGTGGGGAGGATACACCTGTGGGATGGATCTGGGCAGACTCTGCAGATTTGGTAGTTGTGTAGTTCTTGGGGATGTGTGAAAGGGAAAGGTCAGGGGAGACTGAGGATTCAAGTCTGAGTTGTTGGGGAAGAATGGTGGTGGCTGGGTCCCTCAGGGGAAAGAGAGTAGATAAGAAAACAAACCTCTTGGGCCTTGTTATGAGGGGACTGGACCAGAGGCTCTGAAAGGTCTCTTTTTGTACGATGAAAATCCTTGTTTTGGAAATTGTTGGTGATCTGAAATACTATTGAACATATATTTGTACAAAAAGTGAAATGGCTTCTATGTAACAGGTCTTCGTGTGTTTGTTGATCCAGGTTACTCATTAGCTCTGAAGCATTTACATCTGTAAATAGCCTTCTTGTCAAGCTTGCCTTCGTTTTGCTCATAATTCTCTTAGTATGTCACCTTGCTCTCTTCCCACTTAGTTCACACTATGCATGTGAACATCTTTGGGATATGTCTTCTGTGTAAATAGTGTAAATAAGTGTAACAGATATTTTTTTTTTTGCTTGTTCTCACATCATAATAATTATACCACGTACTGAGATATTTGTATACACCATTGTCTTTTCCACTGGGTTAAACTCCTTTTGGGTAAGGAAAACAAAAACAAAAGCCAGACCTACATTCTTAATTATCCTGGCAAGCTATGTCAGTGGGCGGTGGAGAACCACTGCTGAGAGTGTCAGGATCAGATCTGTACAGGCAAGCGAGGGAATTGAAGGAAGGCAAGATGAAGGCAGGGAGACCTGGTGGCCGTTAGCATGACCCCCGTGAAGGCTGGCGGCCTGTCCCAAGGCAGCACCAGCAGGAAGCAGAAGGAGCGAACACATCTGCCCTACTCTTGGCTGCAGGAAGCCAGCCCACGGGCAGCCTCTCTCCTCCCAGACCTCTCATCCTGGCGCACAGACCGCTTCTCTCCACAGAGAGGGAGGAAGTGGCTGCGAAAGAACCCTGCAAGGGCTCAGGGGCACAGCGCGGGAGCCAGGCGGGAGATGCTTTCTTCCAGATGCTTTCCCCCTGGCTCCTGGCTGCTGTGACCAGCAGGAGACTGGCAACTCCACACTGATGAGCTGGGTCCAGGCTTAATTGAGGCAGGGACATTCCTGGAGGGAGAGGGATTCAACAAAGAATGCAGCCCACAGCTGGCCGTGGGGAGAGGCTGACCATTCCAGGGCCAGCGTCACTAGCTGGCATGGCTACTGTGGGTTAGGGAAATGAGATGTGAGACGCCCTATACCACATTTGCATAGGCCTTCTGGGACAGGGCTGTGCTCTGTTGGCAGGCTTGGCAGTGTCACCCAGTGGCAAGAAGTCGCGCCCACTGCCCTCCTGCCGGGAACCATAGGGAAAAGCTGGCTCCCGCATTTGAATGTATGTATGTCTGTGTCCTGGCCTCCCTGTGGCGTCCGGCAAGGCTGGCCACACCTTTGGCTTCACTCTCTCGGCTTCTGTGACACTCACTCATAATAGATAAGATTTACTGAGCTCTTGCTATGTGCCAAACCTGGTGCCAGATGCTGTAAAATGCACAGCATCTCATATAATCCTCAAGATTGGGAAGTGAGTCTTGTCATCCCTGTTAGGCACGAGGAACTTGAGGTTTACAGAGATTACATGATGTGCCCCAGGTCACACAGATGTGGGATCAGGATACGCATCAAGGTTCTCCAGAGTCCAAGGCTGGTATCTTCCGAGGCTCCCTCTCCCCTTGTCCTTCCCCTCTGTGTGACCGCTCCTTCCCAGTCTCCTCCACGGGCTCCGCTTTCCTCACCTGCCGCTTCACTGGTGGTGTTCACAGGATTCTGTTCAGGTTCTCACCTCATCCGATACCAGCTTCTTAATCTGAAGTCAGAAAAGCCCCTGGATTCTAGGGATTCTGCGACCTTCTGCAATGATATGCAAAATATGATGTGTATGTGCTTGTGTGTGTTGTCCTGAAAAAAGAGACCACAGCTTTTATTTTAGGGGACAAGTTGAGGTTTTACTAGTACTTGATATTTTTATGGGTGAGGAAACACACAAGTGCCCAAATCATATCTTGGTCTTATCCTTCCTCCTTTCCCTGAAATTCCTCAGGAGGCTCCACATCAGGACAATGACCGACTGGAACAAAATAAAAGAGAAGCACTGAACTGTTCATCGTGCTGGTTCCAGTGCTCTACTGCAGGGCTGTCTGGGACCTGAGGCCCAGGTGCAGGACAGCTTCCCTCAGGGCCCTACCATGGCTGGCTGCCAACTTCACGGCAGTAACAGCCTCAGAGCTTGGCACACGGGCTGCAGAGGCAGGGCCAGGCTGCTGGGGGCACTACTGCATAGGGGCTGGGAGTTAAAAAGGGCTGTGTGTGGGGGGGTGACTCCAGCTCACAGCAGTAAACATGACACACTCAGTAACCTCAAGTCTAAGAGGTCAGGTCAGTCATCTCTCGTCCAGGAAAGAGGAGAGGTGGGAGGAAGAGGCGGAAGGTTTCTGCTGCTCACTGAAGCTCTTTCGGATCCTCAGAGGGTTTGAGATAATAACCTAATCTCCTACAGTGTTACAGATTGGCCACCTAAGGGACCACACACCCAGGAAAAGCCCAGAGATATTGGTTCAGAGAAGGCATCTCGTGTCATGGGAAGAACCAGGTTCTGAGGCTGGAACTGGCTCAGATTCCCCCCAGCTGTGTCTGTATCTTGGGCAAGTCCCCGCACCTCTGAGCCTCAGTCCCCTTGGTGAAACAGGATGCCAGCCAGAGTAGATATAACTTTAACTCACCTTAGAGCTCCTGGAGGGCAGAGGGGAGGTCTCATTCATCCTCGAGCCCAGGCCCCCAGAATTCCTGAGGTGGGAATAGCTGTGATGGTAATAAATGCTGTGACAGAAAGAGCACCCCTCTTGGAGTCATAACACCCAGGTCTGTACCTTGGCACAGCCACTAGTATGACCTTGAGCGTGTTGCTTCATCTTGGGGCCAGACCTGGGAAGCCGGTGAAAGTTGAGATGTAAATAAAGTGATGTGTACGAGAGCTGGCCTGGAGCCCTACACGCCCCCGGTTCCTATTCCTGCCTCTCCCTAGCCCTCCCTGGAGCCCCTACTCTTTCTCCTCTTAGGTGTGTGGGGCAGGCATGGGGGTGGGGGTGGAACTGTTGAGGCCCACCAGACTCTAGAGGAGGGACAGGGGCTATGCCTCTGGCACAGGCCGGCTCTCACCGTTCCTCTCTGCTCGGGGCCCTCCCAGAGGGACTTCTCCCAGTTCTCTGTAAGATCTCAGCTATCTGTACACACACACACACACACCACACACACACACACACACACACTTCTCCCAGTTCTCTGTAAGATCTCAGCTATCTGTACACACACACACACACCACACACACACACACACACACACACACACACACACACACACTTCTCCCAGTTCTCTGTAAGATCTCAGCTATCTGTACACACACACACACACACACACACACACACACACACACACCTCCTGTACACAGGGAGATGCAGGAGGAAGATAGTCTAGGGTCTGTTCTCGGTCTCATTGGAGAGGATTGCCCCCAAGGGCCTACCTATCCTTTGAGCTGGGCCTTGGAGGACAGATATAATTTCCAGAGAGAGAGATGTTGCTACAAAGGTGGGGAGACACAGGAGGAGTGACTGGAGCAGAGAGAGTCCATCGGAGGCAGTGGAAGGTGAGCCTGAAGGGGTGCTGAGCAGTGGGGAGCTCTATGCTGCTGCTGAGGGCAGTGGAGGAGCCTTGGGTGGATTTCTTGCCTCCTGTAACATCCGCTGTCAGGTGCAGTGCTAGGCTAAGGATTGAGTCCGATGGGAGCCCTGCCCTGCAGAGTGGATGGTTGCAACACACCACTGATGCTCGTGGTAACAGCTGAGCAGCTGACGATGTGCTGGATCTCTCTGGGGTCTCTTTTATAAGGGCATTAATCCCACTCATGAGTGCCCCACCTCCCAAGGCCATCACCTTGAGCATTAGGTGTTCAACATGTGAACTGGGGAAAAGGAAACACATTCAAACCGTAGCAGATCTTAACTCTGTATTTCATCACCTTCCAAAGGTTAGAGGTCATTTCTACCTTGGGATGAAGGGGGTCAGGCAAGACATGAGGAAGGAGGAGATGCTGAGTTGTAACAAATGCATAGGACAGATCAGGTGGCTAGAGGTGGGAAAGCCGTTAGAGACAGAAGGAGCACCGTCAGCACAAGCATGGAGGCACGAATTAGCAAGCGTGAACTTGAGGTGGGCTGAAGTGGGGCCTCGAGAGGCAGACCAGGTTACGGGCCAGAAAGCTGAGATCTGTGGACCATGGTAATGTGATCTGGTCTGTATAGAGAAAGAGCACTCTGGCAGAGAGTGGAAAGTGGTTTAGGAACAGAAGTGGCCCGTTCTAGGCACTCATTACATCTTTGTTGAGTAAGTGACTGGAATCCTACAAGTACCATGTCCCATTTTTGTTCCAGTCACTCTCCTGAACTCTGGGGTGCTGAGCACTCAAGACAGATGCTGTCAATGGCTGGTCATTAGGATGGTTCAGCTGAAAGATGATGAGACCAGGACTGAAGGTGGCAGCAGTGGGTTTGGGAGGAAGGGATAGATCCATGGGATTCTAAGGAGATTGAATCAAAAGAGCTAGATAACCAGTAGGTTAGAGAGCGCTGGAGAGATGAACCTAAAGTCGATTCCCAGGTTTCATTAGAAGATGGGATAATGGACAGTAGATTAGGGAGCACAGGAGGAGTACCAGATCTCAGGGAACTGGAAACAACTTAGAAGTCCAACAACAGGATTGTTTAAATAAATTCTGGCTCATCTCTGTGACAAAATTCTTAGAAAATGAAATTGTGATGTCAGTAACATTCAGTGATAGGTATCATTTAACCAAACCTGTATCGTAAACTTTAGTTTTTTTTCTGGCTTTTTACTTTCACGAGGTCTTCACCATTTTCATTACTTTTAGAAGAGAAATGTTGCAGTCATCAGGTATAAACAATCTTGAGGCTTTGATACATATTATCAGGTTGCTTTTTAGAAGGGCAGCACCATATTTGACTCATAGAGTGGTGTAGGAGAATTCTCCCTCAGACACCACAAGCACTAAAAAATGTATACATAGATACACATACACACATACATATTTTAGAGGATTAAAATAAAAGTATCTTGTTATTTTAATTTGCATTTCTTTGTCACTATTTTCATGCTTCTTAACCTTATTTTATGTTCTTGCCCTATTTTTATGGGGTCTCATTGATTTTTCATGAACTTCTAAAATATGTACTTCTGACTATTCATGACAAAAATTTTCCCACTTTGCTTCCCTCTTAATTTTGTTTATTATGTTTTTGATATACCAAAGCACTTAAAAATGTTTTCAAAGTCAAAATATGTTTATCTTTTTCTTTGTTTCTAACAATGCATTAACATTTAGGAGGTTCAAAGATAAAATAAACATCTAAATTTTATTTTTACTTTTTTAGCATTTAGTTACTTTGTGTATAGTATAAGGACAGGAAGTAAATGGATCTTTTTTCTAAATAGCAAGTTTTCAAGTCACTTACTGAGAAAATCATCTTGTTCCCACTGACGGGAAAACTTTCTTTATCATAACCTAAAGTGTTATATATATTTATGTAAATATACATGTGCGTGTGTGTGTGATTAGTGAGGGGGGTCTGCTTCTGGGTTGTCTTGCTTCATTGATCTTTGTATTGATTCTTATACATCTGTCAACATTTTAATAGTTGCAAATTCATAATATACTCTAGTATCTTAGTTTTAAATTTGGGGGCGCTATTTTTACCTGGTAAATCTTTTGGGTGTGTTTTTAGAATCCTTTGATAAGTTTCAAAGACTCTATTGGGATTTTTCTCAGAATTAACTTAAGCCTACATTAATTTGGAAGGAATTGGTGTTGTGCTAATACTCAGTTTTCCCATCCAAGAATATACTTGGTCTCCCAATTTTTTCAAGTCATCTTTTTGTATCTTTCATAAAGGATTGTAGTTTTTTTTCTTTTGGTATCATTAATCTACAATTACATGAGGGACATTATGTTTACTAGGTACCCCTCTTTCACCGAGTCCCTCCCACAATCCCCATTTCAGTCACTGTCCATCAGCGTAGTAAGATGCTGTAGAATCACTGCTTGTCTTCTCTATGTTGCACAGCCCTCCCCGTGCCTGCCCCCACATTATACATGCTAATCATAATGCTCCCCTTTCTTCCCCCCGCCTTATCCCTCCCTTCCCACCCATCCTTCCCAGTCCCCTTCCCTTTGGTAACTGCTAGTCCATTCTTGGGTTCTGTGATTCTGCTGCTGTTTTGTTCCTTCAGTTTTTTCTTTGTTCTTATACTCCACATATGAGTGAAATCATTTGGTGCTTGTCTTTCTCTGCCTGGCTTATTTCACTGAGCATAATACCCTCTAGCTCCATCCATGTTGTTGCAAAAGGTAGGATTTGTTTCTTTCTCATGGCTGAATAGTATTCCATTGTGAATATGTACCACATCTTCTTTATCTAGTCATCTACCGATGGACACTTAGGTTGCTTCCATTTCTTGGCTATTGTAAATAGTGCTGCAATAAACATAGGGGTGCATATGTCTTTTTCAAACTGGGCTACTGTATTCTTAGGGTAAATTCCTAGGATTGTAGTTTTTTTTATTGTAGATCCCATATATTTAAGTTTATTGCGCAATATTATATCTTTTTCGTTAGGACTGCAAATGGCATCTTTTGTATTATGACTGTTTCCTATCAGAGTGCAGATCCTATTACCAAATTATTTTATCCATTCTAAGTTTCATTGATTCTTTTCGTTTTCTAGGCAACAAACAAAAAATAGCAGGCTGGAGTCCATGGCCTGGCAACTCCTCTAGTCTGCAAGGTCGGTTTGTGACTTTCTCCAGCAGTACTCAGGAGCCCGCTTGTGAGAATAGAAAGGTGGATGCATGGGCTGACCCCAAGTTCAGGGCTTCCCTAGGCTAGGACAATAGAAGGGCAGGGGCAGGGAGTTGAGGCAAATCATCAGAGTAGCTCAAGTGCTGTCCTTCAGGAACTAGAGCAGGAAGGACCAGTGCCCTGAACAGAGAGGGAGGACTGGGAACTAGAGGAAGGGAGAGGGTTAGGAGAGGGAGCTGTGGCCCTGGAATGGACACTGCGATGCTAGGCTTCAGAGCTGATGTCCTTCCAGGAGGGTCTGAGATCTCTGAGGAAGAATGATCCCATTTTGCAGTAAAGAAACTAAAGCTCAGAGAGCTTGTCACTTGCCCAAAGTCACCCACCTCTAATCGTGGCAGAACTGGGGTCTGAGAGCTCTGCTGTGCCGTACCAGCTCACATTCTGTGCTTGTTTTTCAGGTTCACTTTAGAACAGTTGACTGAGAGCAAGGAGAGACAGCAGAAGGGAAAGGAGGCAAGCGCAGCCGGGCAGATAGGAGAGAAGGGCAGGCGCCTCCCGCACGTCCCCCCATAGCTGCAAAGGGGCCGGGGCTTCCTGTCATACAGGAACCCCTCAGGCCAGAGCAACACACCCATGGGCCACACCCTGTGCCCTCCATATGCTCACTGTTCCCTACATACTTCTGTCTCTGTCACACATCCTGTGTCCCCAGTGTACACACAGGTCCTCCCTCTGCCAGCTGTGTTTATTCCACACTCCCCAGCCTCCCCGTGTCCCCACTCTGTTCTCATTGGCCTGTCCACACTTTGGGTTCCTGCTACTCACACAGCCCCATCACAAGCTATGGGCCAGCTCATGCCCACTGTGCTGTGTCTACAGAGCGCCTCCGATGGCTTCTGGAAATCTGTGGCCACTCGAGTGCCCAAGGAGCCCGCTGAGATTCGCATCCTCAACCCGTATTTCATCCAGGAGGCCGCCTTCACCCTCATTGGACTGCCCTTCAACAACGGCCTCATGGGCCGAGGGGTGAGATAGCTGGGCCCCTGGAGAGGGAGGAGGGGACATGGGTCAGAGGGAACATGGGAAAGAAGGGTGAGCAGCAGGGTGAGGAGCAGAGGGCTCAGTCCTTGAGAACGGAGCTCAGTTCTGGGGAGCTTAGCCGGACATCTCAGCTTCACACAACCCTCCAGCTGAACGCTGCACCTCCTCCTTCTCCTCCAGAACATCCCAACTCTTGGCAGTGTGGCAGTGACCATGGCACTCCACGGCTGTGATGAGGTGGCAGTTGCAGGCTTTGGCTACGACATGAGCACACCCGATGCACCCCTGCACTACTATGAGACCGTGCGCATGGCAGCCATCAAAGAGGTGTGGGGCTGAGCGGCGGGGGAAGGAGGGGTGGGCAGAGTGCAGGGAGAGGGCGTGGCCGGCACAAAGGATGTCCAACTGCATGGGCACAAATGTGAATGGTAAAGGGATGAGCCAGTGGCTGGTGTGGCTGCCTAGAGCTCCCAGCACTGGCCCTGCCCTACCCTCAGCTAAGCTGGGTCACCAGAGATCTATCCCTGCCTGCAGGCCTCGGATACCAACTGTCCTCTCTGCCCCTCTCCCCAGCCTCCTACCCCAGAACCCAGCGGCCCCTTCCCTAGCCTTCTCCCTGAGCTTCCCCCAGCCTCCTCCTGCTATTCCCCAGCCGCATATGCTCACTTGTCTTGGCACCAGCTTGGAGCTGTCCTCTCCACCACATGTCCTGTCCTCTCCCATGGACATCCTCGTCCCTCCGACAACCCACAGACATTGCCTGTCAGTCTCAGGATGGCCCCGTGTTGCCTTCACCCTTCGCCTTGGCCAGGCACTGAAGTTCTTGTTCACCTGCATTCTCCCCAGCTGACGCGTGTGTTCAGGCACCCTCAGGTTCACAAAGCCCTGCAATTCTCCCAGCCTGCTAGTCAGCTGGTCCTGGCATCTCTCCCTTCACAGCAAGAGCCTGGGTGGAAACTTTGAACCCTCTTACAACTCCCTCTGCTTTTACCACTAACCTGCCACTGACCCAGCCTGGAACCTGGACATCCTAGGCTGATGCTTTGAGCAGCTTCTCCCCTCCTACACCTGGGTGGTGGGGGTATTGAAGGAACTCCTCTGTCTGTGGAGATTCATAGTTCTGTATATTTGGGGGTTCTAATCTCAGGTAGTCCTCATTCCCGCTCACCAGTCTTTTTACATGCCCTTCTCCAATCCTCACTGCACTGTTCCAGAGCCTTCCACTCCCTGACAGCTCCTGCCTCCCCTCCCTCCTCCAGTGAAGACACTGAAGCTGCGGTGGGGACTCTGTCAGCCCCTAGCGGGTCACCCTCCAGGCGCCCCTCCCTCCCACTTGCCCTTCGCCCTTGCATCCTGGCTTCCCCCTTCTCCTGACACGACTCCCACCGAGTCACCAGTGACTCACCTCCAGGCTGCTGAACCCAGTGGGCACACTAAGTCTCACCTTTCCTGATCCCTGAGAGACACTTTTTATGTTGACCACTCTTTCCACTTGCTTGGACTCCAGAGCCAGTCACTCTCCAACGTCCCTTATTTCACTTGCCAGTCTCTCTCATTCCGCTTCCCAGTGTCCTTTCAATCTACTCCTTCAGAATTAGCAGTAGGTAGGGTTCCACCCTGGACATCTCTTCTACATGTTCTCCAGGAGATTTCTATCTTCGTGGTTTCAGTTCCCATCTATGTTGTATTAAGCTTTTTTGGTTCATTCAGGCTACCTAAAGCAGTTAGAAGTTATTTCAGTGATATAAGAGACTTGGGAAACCAGAAAGCGCCTGAGAGCTGGGATGGGGCCAGGAGGAGGAGGCTCATCCTGGGTCCAGGACAGCCCCAGAGCCGCCGCATCCCCTCAGCAGCAGCTCCAGCCCCGCCTCATCACCATGGCCCTGTTGGTCTTCCCATCTCTGTCTCAGGTCATGTGTCTTCTTGCTTCTTAGCCCCTTGCCAGCACCCACTCCAGACTGCTCCCATGGACTATACCTGTCTCCTGGGTTCTCTTTCCTTATATGTCTTTGGTCTCTTACATATTCCTTTTATGTAAACTTTATGTAAAATTTTAGGCAGTAGGTGAGAGGCAGTGGCCAAATCATGAAGGGCTTTCTCTGCCACGGTAAGGAGTCTGAACTTTATTCTGAAGGCACAAGGTAGGCACAGAAGAGTTTTTGGCTGTAGTTGAGCAGGTTAGGGTCACAGTGGCTGCAGCATAAAATAGAGGGCACCAGGCAGGAATAGAAACTAGTTGGGAGGCTGTCAGCAGTCTAGGCAAGTGATGGGGACCCCTGAACCACGACTGTGGTGTACTGGGGATGCCTCAGCGCAGTAATGAGTTAGAAAGCCACCACTTTCCCTGAAGCCCTCTGGTGGGGACTGTTCCCTTTCTTCCATGTGCTGTATCCATTTTCAGGCCACTGCCCCGCTCCTTATCCTGCAGAGCCACCTGCACCAGTGCTGAAGAGTGCCAGCTGTGAAATCAGATGGCCCAGGTTCAGAGTCTGGCTCTAGACCTTCTTTCCTCACCAGCAAAAGGGGCAACAATAGCACCTGCCTCCAAGGTTTGGGAAACATTAGATGCGATGATGCACTAAAAAGGCCTGGCACATAGTAAGCACTCATAACAACTTGCCATTATTATTAATATTAATGTTTTTACCCCTACTTACCACTGTTACCTCCCAGCTTCCTGGGTGAGGATTCACTTAGAAATGCTGGTGCCTGTATTTAAGATCCCTGCTGTCACCTTGAGTGTCTCCTATAGGCAAGTGAACCATTCAGCAGGCTGACTTCACCACTGCTTCACCTCCACTTGCCCGATCAGCCCAGCAGCAGCATGTGGGATGCAAAGACAAGTGGCGCAAGGGTAAATGCTGGAGGATATGTAAGGGATGTCAACGGAATTCCTAAAGCAGACAAAGAGAAAGTAGAGAAGAGGTAGGAAGATGCAGTCATAGAGACCAAAGGTGCAGTGTTTCAAGGAGAATCACAGTGTCAGGTGCAGCGGAGAAGTCCAGTGAGATGACGTGAGCAATGGCCATTGGCTGCACCAGTTAGGAGGTCCTCTGTCTGTGGTGAGAGCGGTTTAAAAGGAGTGGTGGTGAAAGAGCTAGACTGCAGTGGCTGAACAGTGAGTAAAGGTGGTCCTGAGAGCACAAGAGTGGTACAGAGTAAGTGCTCTTTTGGAGGCTTGCATGAGAAGCAGGGAGGAGGGGGACTGAGCAGTACCTAGAGGCTGAAGTGGCTTCATACCAGAGTCTGCTACCCAGCTGAGAAATCTGGGCTGCAAAAGTAGATTTTGAGTTATGAACTCAGTTCTTGTGCAAACAGAGGGAAGGCATGGATGAAATTTCCTAAGGAGACAATCAAATCAGGGCAATGCTTAATGACTGGGTGAGGGAAGAGAAGCAGAGGTAAGGACACTAAAAGAGCCACAAGAAGGAAGGCTGTTCTGTGAGTGTGGATGGAATGGGATGGACATCTGCATCCAGAGTCAAACATCCTGGAGCAGCTGTAAACTCAGGACTGCCAGAACCTGTCCCAGCCCACAGACAATGTCGATAACCGGTGTCCTCCAGAGCTCCAGTAAGCGCCTAGGCTGTGAGGAGTTAGGAAAACAGCCCCAGAGAGGTGTCATTATCCGGTCCAGGAGAGCTACGCCCCAGGGAAAGTAGACTCCTTTGTTACTCTTTTATTGTGAACATTGTCAAACATTCATAAATATAGAGAATAATATAATGGACTCCCATGTACCTATCATCTCCCTCAGTGATCCACACAGTGTGCTTTCGTCTGTTCTGCCACTCATGCTTCCCCTACCCACTGATTATTTGGAACAAGCATCAGATATTGTATCATTCCAGCCATAAATACTTCAGTAAGTGGTTCTAAAAGATAAGGACTATTTTTTATTATCACAATACTATTATCACACCAAAAAACCCACCATAATAATTCCTCAATATCATCAAATATCCAGTCTTCTGCTGACCTTTCAGCCCTCAATGGCTCTCAGGGGCTGTTCTGACACTGACCCATTAGATTGGCGACCTCTCCTGGGGAGTGAGGAAGGGGTGGGTGAGCAAAGGACAGGTAAGCAAATGTATGAATTTCTACCCTTGTTTAGATCCTGGCCCTGCCATTCCTCCAAGCCTCTGTTTTCTTACCTTTAAGAGCTAATTCATTCAGCAGTTATTTATTGAGCACCTACTCTGTACCAAACAATCCCTGCCTTCAAAGCCAGACAGAGAGCCAGACACTCAAATGTTCAAGGAATGACGGCAAACCAAGGAGGCAGAGTATGATGACAGAAGCCTCAAAGGTGCCGGAGCTTATAGGGAGTATGGTGGGGCAGCTCTGCAGAAGCAGCTAGAAAGAGTGAAGAGAACCTTGCCCACCTTCAGGCGCTGTGGAGTGTGGAGCTGTGGGAAAAAGAGTCACCACTTTAGAGTGTCTGGGGGACACTAGCCTTAGGGGCAGCTGCATTTATGGCTAGCACAAGTTCAGAGAAGAGGAATAGAAGGAATTTTGCCTGAGTTTCAGATTGAAAAGATTTGGAAGGTTGGAGAGAGTTGACAGGATCAGAATAAGGATGGGACAGAGCTGCAGGCTCTTAGCACCAAATGATGCCTGTTAATATCACTGAGGCTCAGTGCTGGCAGACCCAACAGGGCAACAGGGCGGTTAGTTGGGTACAAATTGTACTATGATAAGGTTATTGGCTTTCATTCATTCATTCATTCATTCATTCATCATTTAGTCCTTCATTCTTTGAGAGCCTTAGTCATCAAAGCTTCCTGGTGAGTACAGGGATAGGAAAGAACCTGAGCCTGGGTACAGTTTTCCCCTAGGAAAACCCTGGAAGGCAGCATCTTCCCTATAATTTCCACATTTACAGTAAGATGAGCCTCTTATCCTCAGGCCCCCTAGCTTCTCTGATCTGAGAGATAGGATTTCATCAGTTGCCCTCAGGCCTGGAGAGTGGATTGCATCAGGCCAGAAAATGACTAAGGCACCCCACGCAGTTCTCCTTCCAGCAGGGCCCACCCCTAGGCCTGGGCCAGACCTAAGTGACTCACATTGCCTGTCCTCAGGGTGCCCAGAACCTCAGGGTGCTAGTGGTCAAGGAGGTGTGGAAGTCTATGAGAACAAGGTTGGAAAGCTTATATCTCCTAAGACTTGGAAGATAAGAGGCCTAACTCTCCTGGGATGAGCAAAGGCGTTAGAAAGCTTTTTCTCCAAGTCCTGGGAAGCTGTGGCACTTCTAGAGCAGATTTTGCAGAGTCACAGAGGATTGGAGCATGGTAGTCAGAAGATGGCACCAAGCCCTGGGAATTGTACTCCAGCTGGCAGTGTCCCCGCAGCTACCTGCTCAGCTCACACTTCTCCATCTCTTTTCCTCCAGTCTTGGACGCACAATATTCAGCGAGAGAAAGAGTTTCTGCGGAAGCTGGTGAAAGCACGTGTCATCACTGACCTAACCAGTGGCATCTGAGGTGGGCCCAGCACAAGGCAGCAGAGGTCCTGGCACCACCAAAAGCAAGCAGCAGCCACCGCCACCTGTCCACCTCACTGGCCTCGGTCTGACTCTGCCTGAGAGGCACAGGAGTCTTCAGACCCAGAGAAGGACAGTGCCAAGTGGCCCCAGCAGTGGCAAGGCCTCGGCCAGGCAGCCAGAGCCATGTCTGCTCAGAGGCCAGCCCAAGAGACCAGCAATCATCCTGCATCCTTGAAGCCAGAGGGCTAGGAGGCCACTGGCAGCGCCCAGCAGGCCCAGCATGCAGGTGGTGGGCACTAGGCCTCAAGGCTGCTGATGGAATCATGTCTCCAGTCAGTGTTGGGTGTATTATCATTTTGTGAATTTGGGTCGGGGAGGGAAGGGATAATTTATTTTTAAATAAGGTTAGAGTTTAATCCACTTGCTGTGCAGAAAAGTGCTCACTAGGGGCCCATCAGGCAGTGGAAGCAGTGGGCTCCCTGTAGAGTAGGGAGTGCCATGACAAACCTGTACCCTGCTCAGGACTGCAGGGAGGTGGGCAGGATCGCATGCCAGCCCCACCCAGCTCATGACACTATTTGGCCTTTCTTGGGGATAAGATGGGATATTCCCACTCACTAGCCCCTAACTGTCCCACAGGGAAACCCTGGAGCCATTATTTAAGCCAACAAGACAGACCCTGGGCTGGAGCAGAGAGAACTTCAGAGCTCGGGAGGTGAGGCCCGGCCCAGCCTGACGGTAATGGCCCCCTCCCCAGCTGTAGTTGATCCACAGGACAGTGCCCCAGGCCTGGACTGACTTGGCAGCTGTTCTGAGTTTTAGAAATGAGACTGCCAGGTCCTTGGGTGCTGCCTTTAGCCTGAAGCAGAGAGAAGTGGCTGTGGCAGCCACCTGGGCAGCCATCATGGAAGCAATAAAGCTCTTCCCTGAACCTGGCCTCTTGCTTTCTCTGATTTTTCTGGAAGAAACAGCAACTGGGGCCTCAGCAACCATGTTAAACCCAAGGACTATCTCTCCATCCTACAGAACCCCTTCACATCTCATGTCAACTGCAGGACATGGGTATCTACCTAGGGGCATCTGAAGTATTTCCCATCCCACACTATCCTGCACCCTCTTTGCCTTAAAAGAGGCAGACCAGGGGTTTTAGGACATGCCTGAGAGTCTACTTTGGTGCCTCCTAAAAGAGCCAGAGGGCAGGAGATTGACACCCACAGCCTTAAGATGGTGACTCTGGGTCACCACAGCCCCATCTCTGCAGGGACAGATTCCTGCAAACACAGGAAAGATACAATGCTGAGCCCACAGCAAAGACTGGCCCACAGACCTTTCCCACTCTTGGCACCCCTGGCTGAGCTCTGGGAAGGACATGATCCACCCCCACCCTTAGCACAAAAGCCCACCCTCTCCCCTGAGTCCTCTTCCCCCCAGAACAGGAAGGCAGCCCAGCTGTAGGTACCCTCTGGAGAATCAGAAGGGACATCCTCCTGCCACCCCATCACCACCCCTACACCCCCTACCCCGTGCCTCGCCCCCTTAGAGCCCCTAGAATCTGATTTCTCCCTCCCCAGCAACCCCAAGCAGGCCTGAGAACAGGGCAAACTGCCTGTGCCTGAGGCCATGGAGTGAGCTTCCTGTCAGAGCCCTCACTGTAGCACTAAGTGGGGGTGGCCTTTTCTCTCCTGCCATCTCAATCTGAGTCCTGGCCGCCCCAGGACCACTGACTTCCCACATGCCCCCTTCACTCCTGCGGTTTGTCCTCAGGCAGAATCTTCTCAGCTGAGGGCAAAGCAAGGCCCTGACGGAGGGACAGGCAAACCCAGAGACTCCCTCTGAATTCTGCTGGAAACAGAGCCACTGTGATGCACATCTCCAGTGCACATCATATCCTATGTGAATGGCACCCCCTGGAGTTGTACAGGGCATAGGATGCATGCTTCCAAGCAGCAGCCATAGCTGACAAAGCCCCAGGGAAGCCACGCCAGCTTGGCAACCCAAAGCAGCAGGCAGCAGAGAGCAGAGCTGCTCACGGGCTCACCACGTAACCTGCTGTCCCACAGGGTTCCCATCAAGCCTCCAGACAGACCCCCCACCCCAGCAGTTCTCTGCGGTCTGGCTTCTAGACCTTATCACTGCATAGACTGCTCTCACAAAAGCTGTGGTTCTCAGCCCTGGCCGAACACCAGAACCACCTGTGCACAGGCCCACCCCAAGGTTCTGATTCAGGTCTAGGGTGGAGCCCGGATGTGGGTAGTATTTTAAAAGGTCTACAGATGCATAGCCAGGGTATAGCTGGTCCATGCACGTTCCCTGAGCACTTTCATCCCCACCCACGGCTTCCAACTGTCAGTTGGTCAACAATTCCCAAACTGCCATCCCCAGCCCAGCTCTCTCCACTTCACTCCAGGCTACAACTCAGCTGCTTCCTAAACATTTCCACTAGGATAATCCAAAGATCCTTCTAACTGGACATGTCCAACACTGAACTCCTGAGCTCCAGCCACCAACCTGCCCCCCTTCCAGGGAGTTCCCCACTGCCAGAATGTATCCCCACCACCTGATCACCCAGGCCAAAAGCAACCCTGTGCCTGCCCTACCTCTTCACCCCATCCAATCAGGCACCAGCTGAGTTTTCCAAAAGATGTGGTCTGGAAAGAGCCTTTGCACTCCTTTGCTGTCCCACGAGTTTGCTTCAGACTTCAGTGTCCCCCAGCAGCCTCCTTACAGTCAACACCTTTCATCTCCAGACTACCTTCCCTACTGCAGCCAGTCACTGAAACACATGTCTTATCACACCATTCCTCTGCTGGAAACCCTTCAGTGGTCCCCAGTGTCACTGGAATAAAGTCCATCCAGACTCCTACTATGACACACAGGAGCTGCCCTTTCCTTACCTCTATACATGTTACTCACCCAGCCTCCACCCCATAGAAATGCCATAATTAGGCATCTGAAATACTACCCTCGAGCTCCTACCTCAAGCCTCAGCGCAAATGTTCCTCCTCCGTGACCCTCCCATTCTTCAGCCCTGGGCACCCACTCCTGCTAGCACTGCCCTCCAGGTGCCAGCGAGCTGCTGTGTTTACAGATATGTCTCTACTCCAAGCCCCAGGCCGCGCTGGAGGGGAGTGGTGAGGCCCTAAGCCGGGTCCGACCTCCACATCCCCAGCTCAGTGTCTAGCTGACCCAAGAAGTTCCATGGGTCTGTTGAGGAAAGAAACTAGTGGTGCGCCAGGGAACAGTCACGGCAGGGCGGCCGGCCGGGACCCCGGGGACGGCGCAAACCGGAGGGCCGGCGGCCCATGCCAGGACCGGCCGGTCCCCTCCTTCCGCGCCCTTGCTCTCCGTCTCCCGCCCTCCGCCCGGGCTCCCAACTCCCTACTTCTTGTGTCTACAAACTCTGAACGCCCAGTCTCTGCGCCTCGCTCTCGACCGCACAGTTCTCCCCTCTGCATCCCGGGGGCCCTTCCCAGCGTCTCCCCACCCCGGCCCTTCCCAGCGTCTCCCCACCCCCACTTCGGGAAGCTAGCGGAGCCGGGGTGGGGGGTGGGGGTGGAGGGGACCGGATCCCGGCGGGTGGAGCAGCCAGGTGAGCCCTGCAAGGTAGGGCGGGGCGGGGGCGCTCCGGGCCCCACCCCAGGATCCGGTGACGCCGGGGCTGGAATTTGACACCGGACGGCGGCGGGCTTGAGGCTACTGAGGGATGGAGTTGGGCCCGGCCCCCAGACACAGCCCACGGGCTCCGCCAGCGGCAGGTCCCTCGGGCCCCAGCACTCACCGAGTCCCGGACCCAGCCCTGCACTCGCGGTAGGACGACCTGTTTGCGCACCCCTCGTCCCAGCCCTGGTGCTAGGGGGAGTGGGCAGGATAGGCTTTCTCCACTCCTTTCTCACATCCTCCCTCTCCTGGGCCCTTTGCGCAGCTCTCCACCCCTCCCAGCCCCCTCAGGCCCTCTTGTCGCTTGTGGAACTGTGCTAGCCCTGCGGGCCAGCTGTAATGTGAGGCTCCCGCTGCCGCTACAGGACGCAAACTGGCTGCAAAGACCACGCTTTTGGCTAAAAGAAGCGCTACCAGGTGCACAGCTCTGGGCATGAGCCTTTTGAGCTGCAGAGAAAAGCCCAGCACGGGTCCTGGGAAAGGTGCCTAGAAGAACACTGTGCAGGACCCCGTGGTGAGTATGGGACTGGCGGATGGAGAGGCAAGGGCTGAAGGACCAAGGAGTCCCAGACTGCCAGGAAGGGGGTGTGGGGGTGGAACAAGGGCCTGAGCCGCCCTCGAGAGGCCTGTTCCTGGGCTCCTCCTAGCGCAAGGGCCTTTAGGCTGCCTGGCGCAGCTTTCCCTCCATCAGTGGGAAGTCCCTTGCCTACCCCTCAGGGCCAGGATTCGGTTAGCCTAGCACACCTGGCTCCAGAGGACAACACCAGGGAGGCCTGGGGAAGTCTGTAGACACAGCTTTGCAGACATTATGTGTGTTAGGGGTCGAGGTGGAGGTGACAGCTGGAACCCAAGAGCAGGCCAGTCACTGAAAACTCATGAAAGTTCTGGGCTCCAGAGGGGTGTCTGGGAGTGT
Organism: Manis javanica; assembly: GCF_040802235.1. NCBI lineage: Eukaryota > Metazoa > Chordata > Mammalia > Pholidota > Manidae > Manis > Manis javanica. The sequence continues at coordinate 34,370,053 of NC_133159.1, forward strand.
CAGCCAGCATGGGCTCTCAAAGGCTGGTGGGGCTCAAAAAGACTGGCTGGGCTTAGGAAGGATGGCTCATTGGGGAAACTTCTAGGGGCACAGCCAGTCTGCCAGATCTCCAGGAAGCAGGAAAGGGGGCAGGCATGGACCAACTTTAAGGATAGCTCAGCGCTCAGAGACCAAGGTGGTGTGGAGGCCTGGCCAGCCCTCCTAGGAATTGCTCAATGCTCAGGCCCTAGTCTAGCAGATCTTTAGGGAAAGGTCCACCTCTCTCTGAGTCTGCAGAGTTGGCAGATGCCGCCCCCTGGTGGCTATATGGAGCCATGGTCAAGGCCCCTCTTCAGCACCTCCCCACCTGCTGGCTTTTCAGGGACAGCTGTGGTCAGAAGAGAGAACCCAAGTGGCTCTGGGTGCCAACAGGCATCATAGAGGAGCGAGATATAGCAGCATCGTCTGAGGCCTGGGCCTCACTAACATCTGATTAACTCAGGTCAACCAGCAAGCACCCTAATTCTCCAGGCCACAGCATCCTCCTTGTGGCATGAAGAGAAAGCTCTCTGTGGGACCAAGAGTGTCCAGCTACTCCCTTCTCCAGCCAGTCCTGGTAGCTCTAGCCCTTTAACACCAGAGCAGGAAGGTCCTGGGGAAAGATACTCCCCCTCCCCAGTCCCCAGCTATGTGGGTCTAACCTTGTGACCTTAGACAATCTCTGAGCTTCTCTGAGCCTCTTCTGCTCATCTAGAAAGTGAGAATTTACCATTTACCTCATGGAGTTGGGAGGACGGAAGCAGGGAACAGGTGCAAAGCACCAGCACTATTTCAGGTACCAATGCAGCTACTTCTCCTGGGTTGACTCCAGCTATACAAGCCCCTTGTTCCTCGTCTGGAGAAACGGAAGTGGGGGATGACCTGTTCCAAGGAGAACTCATCTCTCAGTGTTTCAAGCTGCCTCAAGAGGAGGGTGGGGGAACAGGTCAGCTATGCTGATGGGAGCTCTTGGTATTGACAGAGATGGAGCCTGGACATGGAGGCCCTTCTGTGCTGCCCCACTGGCCCCAGCCTGGGCGGCAGGTGAGTGGTTCTCTCAGTAACTCCCACCTGGTATTGAGGAAAGGTGGCTTGACTAGGGAGGGAGAGGAGGGCTTGACCTGAGTAGCCATCAGAAGTGGAAAGGAAATGGTCAAGAAGGGGCCAGGAATAAGGAGGAAAGCCAAAGCCCTCGGGGTGCTTTCTCCCCTGGGTTCCAACCTATTATCCTACAACCTAAGCCCTGCCTGAGCTTCCCCCCAGCCAACACTGGGAGACCATCGTCTCTCGGATCTCCTGACCACCGTGGCCCCAACGCCTCCCAGGCTCCCTCCACCTGAGCCCACCAGGGTGCCCACTTCCTCCCTGAGGCTCCACCTCGTCTCTCTGTGCAGCCTGTCCTGTGGCCAACTCTGGCTGCTCTGGCCCTGCTGAGCAGCGTCGCCAAGGCCTCTGCGGGCCCCGCGCCCCGCAGCCCTGCCACCCGCGAAGGCCCCGCGCCGACCCCGACGCCCCCGGCCGGCCATCTGCCGGGTAGGTGAGAGGGCGACGGGGCGGGGCAGGACAGGGCTGACACCGGGCGTGACTCCGTCTCCTTCCAGGGGACCGCGTGGCTCGTTCGTGCGGCGGAAGAGCCCGGCGACCGCCGCCCCAGCCCGCGCCCCCTCCGCCCTCGCCCTCGCCCTCGCCCTCCCGCGGGAGCCGCGCGGCGCGTGCCGGGGGCTGGAGCCGTGCGAGCTGGGGAAGCCGCGCGCGGGCCGCGGGGGCGCGGGGCTGCCGCCTGCGCTCGCAGCTGGTGCCGGTGCGCGCGCTGGGCCTGGGCCACAGCTCAGACGAGCTGGTGCGTTTCCGCTTCTGCAGCGGCTCGTGCCGCCGCGCGCGCTCCCCACACGACCTCAGCCTGGCCAGCCTGCTGGGTGCCGGGGCCCTGCGGCCGCCGCCCGGCTCCCGGCCGGTCAGCCAGCCCTGCTGCCGCCCCACGCGCTATGAGGCCGTCTCCTTCATGGACGTCAACAGCACCTGGAGGACCGTGGACCGCCTCTCAGCTACTGCCTGCGGCTGCCTGGGCTGAGAGTGCTCTCCAGGGTTTGCAGGCTGCACCCCTACCGGTGGATCTTCCCGAACGGGCCCTCCCGCAGGATCCCGAGAGCCAGGGTCCTGGCCAGAGATGGAGGCCTCAGCAGGGAATGACAGACATCGACTCTGGAGGAATGACTGACTGTCTGGCGGCCCCAGCCTCCTCACCCTGAGACCCAGTCCTACAGACACCAGACACCTCGGCTATGGAGACCTTAGTCCACTTCTCATTGCCTCCAGCACTGACCAGGCCACAGAGCCAGGGCTCTCCTCTGGAGGACCCAGCAGTTTCCGAGGTGTCAGCCTCAGCCCAGGCCCTGGGAGGACAGAATGGAGGACGCATACTGCAGTTGCGTTGTTGAAGTGCCTGTGCTAGTGTGGACCTTGCGCTCACTCATGGGAACTGGACGCCTATTTATTATTTCTAAGTTATTTATTTACTTCCGTGGTTTGTCAGATCCTTTCCTTGGGCTAAGGGGGGCTGGATGGGTAGAAGCAGCTGGATGGCGATCATACCCTGACCATCCCACTCACTTCAGGCTGACTCAGCCATCACAGACCTGGCCTGGATCTCCAACTGCTTGTCCCCACCAGCAGCTCTGGGACATAGGGGGCTTGGGACACAGGCAGAGTGGGTGGCAAAGTTGCGGTCACAAGGCCGGTGGGTCAGCTCACAACCTCCTGTGCAGTCCCCAGCACCTGGGTCAAAAAGCCCCACCCTTGTGACCTCAGGCATCCTCGGGGCCTTGCTTAATGGGTCAAGACACAGACAATCCCATTAAACTGTCCCATCCTACATACTGTCCCATCCCACCACTGATCAGTGTCCCACCCTTCAGGGCACCCTGACAGGTATGTACACTGCTTCTGCTTGCAGATGGTCCAGCATAGGGAACTCACTACCCACATTCCATGAAGCAGCCTAGGGCAAGAGAGCATCTGAGGGTGGGGAAGAGAGTGCAGTGGATACTGGCTTGGGGGAATAAAGCACAGAGCAGCAAGGGGATAAGAAGCCAGGAAAGGGCTGAGGACCCCCAGAGGAATGTGCACCTTGGGTGTTGAATAAGGATATTCATTTATTCATTCAACAAATATTAAGTGCCTATAATATGTTAGATACTGGGTAGACACTAGGGGTACAGAAGTGAAAGGGACATGACCCCTGACTTTAAGCTTAAATTGAGAGAGACAGACAATAATGAAATAATTATTTAAATTCAATTTGGCAACTAGTATGAAAAAGGACAAGGAGCTAAGAGGTACACACCTACATCTGGAAGGAAGAACAGGTTAGCGCTCACGCTGGCATTCCACATTGTCCCTGAGTCATCTCCAGAAAGTCAATGCAATCCCTCTGAGCTTTTCTACATGTCCTGTGGAACCTTGTTTCCTGGGTCCCATGGATTTGACCTATAGGATTTTCTTCTTTGGAAGTAATATTGGGACATGTACTGGAAAGGCTGCTGAGTCTGAGGAACTGTGGGACATCCAGAGGGGCCGTTGGGAGGAATGATGTGCTGGTCCAGAGCTGAAGAGAGAGGGCTGAGCTGGAGATTGATCTGGCAGCTCTGAGCACAACCAGGGTGGCTGAGAGCACCATGAGGGTGAGGAGCATTTGGCACTGTTAACCAAACTCCTACCAGACGGCCTAAGTGCCCGCCCGCTTTCAGCACAGGTGCCCCCTTTTGCCAGGCTTGAGTAAGGAGGAGCTGGCCAGAGCTCTCTGAGGACCGTGTGCATTCTGGGTCAAGGAGAAATGATTCCGTGCTGCCACTCTTCTGTGTTCCTGCCCCAGTTCTAGGTGCTCCCAAAACTTTGGCACTCTTGTGCTGCCCTAAAACACCCCCTTGGCTCCTCTCTCTGCCTTCAAACTAATTCAGGATCCTCAGCCTCCAAGTACCCTCCTGGCAAAAAATAAAATGGCGCCAGTGTCAGATACTGCAGTCATGAAGGCCCAGGTCCTGGGCCTGGTTGAGGATGAAGGGGTACATTCGATCAATTACAGGGTCATCAGCTCCATGAAGGCCCTGCTGGAAAGACTTGAAAGCCTGGCTTAGTCCACAAGCCCTCTAGTCCCTGCCCCTCAGTGGAGATCTCTGCTCTCAGAGTGACTTAAAGGAGATAGATTGAAGCCATCTCCAACAGTGCTGGCAGTGACAGAGCCAGGTCAGAACCCGAGACAAAGGTGCTGGCTCGCAACACTCCCCAGCTGCCAGTTTTTGAGGGAGTAGGGTCCCCCCAACTCAAGGGTGCATTCTGGGCTGTGCCCAATGTCTCACCAAGTCCTGGATGAAATGGCAGCTTCTCCAGGAGGAGTGTACTCCCACAAGAACTAGCCTAAATTTGCAGCTCACAACAACCCAAATACCAGGAAGGAAGGAAGGAAGGAAGGAAGGAAGGGAGGGAGGGAGGGAGGGAGGGAGGGAGGAAGGAGGGAAGGAGGGAGGGAGGGAGGGAGGGAGGGAAGGAGGGAGGGAAGGAAAAAGCTATGTTCCCCAGAGGAAACAAGCTGCAGAGCTGCACTGCTCTGCCTCCTGGTCACCTGGCATATGACTGCACGAGGCAGGGCATTTTCACTCCTGTGGGCCACAGGGGGCTCTGTTACCTCCAGTTTTGACTGTAGCCTCTTTTTTTTTTTTTTTCATATTTGCAAAACTTCATTGTCTGTTTGAGTGGTCTTCCCAGAACTAAAGTATGATCTCCTATAAAGGGGTATCAAGTTACCACCTCTTGCAAGACAGAGAACTACAGCCTTTGAAATGAGTTTTTCCAGCTTCAGGGAGCACCCAAAGCTTCCTCTAGATTTGTTTCACCCAGGAATTAAGGTTGGGGGTTCCATGTGCTCCCCTGCCCTTGCCAGTGGCTTTCCTCCTCTCTTGTCCTGGGCTTTCATATGCCCCCTGGCTAGAGAGGCAGGCACCACATCAAGCAGTGGACTGGCTGTCTAACTGAGATCTCACCTTGAAAAGGAGAGGTTGGGTAGAAGGCCAAGAAATCCAAGAAAAGATCTAGGAGAATCTCTGCCCTGTGAGATCACCTTTCTTACAGAAGTTGTTCTTAACCTGTTTTGGGGTTGTAGAGTCCTTAGGGGACCAGGTGAAAACCAAGGTGTCTCCCACCCACCCACCAACACCAAGTGCAGAGAAAACCTCTGGCACAGAAATTGACAAACACAGACCTTGAATCTCATTCAGAGATTCCTTAGGAGTCCATGCCCTTGAGGTTTCATGCCCCATTCTAGATACTATTATAAATGTCCTCCTGTACTCAGGACCCCATATCAGGGCTCTTTGTCTCAGTTACCTGCAAGCCTCCTCATTCTTCAACCTTTTGCTATTCTAAGAAGATTATCTTTTTTCCCTCTGCATTTAAACTTGTTCAAATATTTCACAGCATAAACAAACTTGACACTGAGTGCAAATGTATATATATTATCTGCTTCCACCTTTCCTCCTCCACCAAGAGAGCTCTTGCTGAGATCACCGGAGGCCTTGTTACTAAGGCCAGAGGCCATTCCTCAGTCTTTAGTTCTTTGAACACTCAGAAGTGCTGGACTTTATCAGCTCTCCTTGAGGACCTGTCTTTCCTTGACTCTCTCGATCCCACACTCTCCTGGCTTTTCTCCCACCCCTCAGCTGCTCATTCCCAGACTATTTTTAGGTTCCTTTTCCTCTCTTTGCCTCTTAAGTGTTCCTCAGGTCTCTGCTGTAGGCCTCCTCTTCCCATTCGACTCTCTCCCTGAGCAAAATTATTTATTCCCAAGGTTTCAGGTGCCACCTCCATGCTGATGAAGCTCACATTGAATCACCAGCCTAGACCTTTCTCCTGAGCTACGAGTCTATATTTCCAATACTTCTATCTACATATCTTCAGCAACCTCATACTTAACAAATTTGCCCTGGATATCTTCTCATTGTTTCTTCAGATCCATTCTCCATCCTTCTCTAATCTGCTCTGAGCCTTGCATCAATGAACTTCTCTGCTCTCCAGCTTCCAAACCTCCCCCCATGTCCTCTCCTGAGTAAATGGCACCAACTTCCAACCAGTGACACAAACCAGAAACTTGGGCAACATCCTGGACTCCTTGAGTTTTGTCACTTCCCTTCTGCATTGGTCCTCAAATCCTTAGATCTGGCCAGTCCGTCCCCTTTTCTCTGTTCTGTTGAAGTCTTCACAATTTGGGGGATGTTTTATTGCTTATCTTGACTGGTCTCTGTTTCCAGTTTCACCTCCTTCTGGTCCTTCTCAACCATGCAGCCAGAGAAATCACTATTTTCTTAACATTAACTGAGCATTAACAGCCATATTACAGGGTTCAGAGGTCAGCTGGAAACATGTTCTACCATCAAGCAGACCACAGTTAGAGCTGCAGATGGGAGAAGGGTTGCCAAGTTTAGCAAATAAAAATACAGGACATCCAATAAAACTTGAACTTCATATAAACAATAAATACTTTCTTTGGTAAGTATGGCTCACTCAATAAATGGGACTTATTATACTTATACAAAAAATAACTGTTCTTTATCTGATATTCAGATTTAACTGGTATCCTGTATTTTTTCTAGCAACCCTGGGTGGGGGTAAAAAAGTAAATCAAAAAATGCAATCAACTATTGTTAAGTTCCCCAGTACAAGTAAGACTAGGGCACAATTAGGTATGTCAGGGTCGGGAGGAATCTACACTCACAAAGGGAGAGAAATCAATTTTACCTGGAGGGAAGGGGAAGAAGAGCCAGGCCTGTTTCCATGGAGGAGGTGGCTCTTGAACTGAGACTTGACAAATGAAGTATTTGCACAAGGTGGACAAAGGACACTGGGCTTGTACTGGCTATCCTTATTGTCTTCATTGCCTGTCTGCTCTAAATTCATCCTTTTCACCTACCATACCCTTCTGGACAAGGTGAGTGTGGGTCTGATACTTGGGCAGGGGTTGGGGGTGAGGGCCTCTTCCTTGTACTATCTCAGCCCTAGGACTCTGCTACCCCTATATTCTTTAGAGTTCTCTTCACTTCTTACCTCGATCCCCTGTTACAGTTCAGAATTCTTTTATTAACCGATCCTGTGTGCTTACTGTGAGGTTTCTCTTGATCATCCCAGCCTGACACAGAGCCTTCTCAGCAGAGGCAGCAGCATGAACAAAGGCAGAAGCCTGGAACAGCCGGGAGTGTCCCAGGACAGGCAGCAATGTCGTGCAGAATTGGGAGAGGGCCCTTATCCAGACAAAAGGCTAGAGAGATTATAAAGGTCCTTGAACACTATACTGAGAAACTCAGACATTGTCTTGAGGGGAGTCACTGAACAGTTTTAAGTAGGATTGGCTAAGGATATTTTCAGTGGAATCGCTGGCTGTCTAGTATGGATCACTGTGTCTAGTATGGACAGAAAGGGGTAAGGCAGGGGGTGCCAGTTAGAGCTGCTATAGTCAGAGATGTTCAGGCCACAAATGCTGGCACCATGATCCAGGGCAGAAACAGCGTGGAGAGACAGCAGAGATGTGAGGCACAGTAAACAAGACTTGGTGATAAGTGGGTCGTGAGGGCTTAGTGAAAGGGAGTTTCCAGAAGTCTGGCTTGGGTGACTGGTAAGGAACATAAAGGATGTTGTATTTTTAGCACATGATTGGGATAAGGTGTGGAGGAGGTCATTAGTTTGGTTTTGTACATGTTCAACTTGAGGCGCTTGCGACACCTTCAGAGGGCAAGGAGGCCAGTAGCCACTGAATCTGAGGGTCTGGAACTCAGAATAGTCTGGGCCAGAGAGATCTGGGAATCACATCTGAAAGCCAATGGAGTGGTGAGATCTCAAGGAATAAGAGGAGAGAGACAGAAGCCGAGGACTGGAGAAACGGACATTTAAGGAATAGGGAGAGGAGACCAAACAGGAGTGGTCAGAGTGGCAGAAAAAAACAAAGCAGAACAGGGGGAGGGAACAGTCAACAGGGCCAAATGCAGCAGAAGAATCAAGTCACATGAGGACTGAAACTGTTGGGTTTTCTTGCAACACAGGGGCCTAGGGATTCAGGCTAACGTTCTTACTGAAAACAACTAAAAATACTAGACAAACAGATATTTAAAAAAATTAAATGCATCCATGAGCTGACAAACACATAAAAAATAGGCCAAAAAATTAAGTGAAAGCAGGAAACCCCAAGGCATGCAAAGCTCAGTAGCCGGCTTTCACTTTGAGGGCGTTGTCCCTACCAGGCAAACTGGGGCACTGGGTGGTAAGGGCACCCTGAGCTTATGGTGGAAAGCCTACTTGGAAACTTCAGGACCCCAAAGGGCTATGCCCACACTTAAGGGTGAATTAGAAATAAACCTGCTCCTCTGCTATCTAACCCCTCTCCCTCAAACCAGGGCATTACAAAAATAACTGCCTGCATTTAACCTTGGTGCTAAATGGAAAGGGAAAAACCTCCCATAGTAATTCTTAACTGTAAGCAGGCCTTCATTTGTTTTTGCACACCAAACTCACACTGTTTTGGAAGGCTGAGAACTTCATACTGAGAAGTTAATTTGTCATGGACATGGATTGCTAGTGGTTCGCTTTCTCCTGAATTTGGAGACCCGTCCTAGAGTTGTCACGGGTTCTGGCCCCAATATGTCTTACTCTCATCCCTCAGAGGAGAGAAGAACCTGTCTGTGACTAGTTTCTGCAAGATTCATTCCTGACTTGGCTTCAAGCTATCCTGGATTGCCATCCTCCTCTCCTGGAAGTCCCCTTTGGTTTGGCACCCAACTCTCCCCAGGGCCTACGGCAATCCATCTATCCTTCGCAGTGTTTGTGAAGCATGTTCAGCAGCTTATTGTTGAGACTTGGCTTCTTTCCTTGCAGGGAAACCTCAGGCTCAAGAAGAAGCCCAGAACTGGAAGCAAGAAGAAAACTCACATTGATTAAGTTATGGCCTCTGGGCTGAGCCCCATTCATAAACCATCTCAGCTTGTCCTTCTCTTGAGGAATTACTGTTCTCATTTTTTAAAAAGAGAGTTTCAGAAGTCAAGGTCTTATGGCTAGAAAGAGGCAGAGAAAGATTTTGAACACAGGCCTACGTCCAGAATTTGTGCTCTTAACTCTCCCACATTCCCCACCTTCCATGGTGAAATCTCCAGTCAGCATCGGAGCCAGGGCATTCCACATCCCTAGGCACAGATCTAGACTCAGTACTTTATCTGGGGCTTCCTGTTTCCTCCTTCTTAATCTCCCCTGCCTCTACTCTTCCGTCTTTCAATTTACACTACTGACGGATTTTTCTAAAATGCAAATCCAATCATCATTGCCCACTTGGAACCCCAGAAGTTTTCACATTACACTTAGGATAAGGTCTAAACTCCTTCAAGAGTCTACTGCTCCCACTTGTCTTTCCAACCTCATCTTCGTTACTCATTCCTCTCCCTTCCTCACCCCACATATATGCCCTTAAACTGAACAAAAACTACTAGTCGTACTTGAAACACTTTCTAATAAAGATTTCTTGGATGACTAGATTCCCACTGGACTTAGCTTAACAGCTAATCAAGCCCCCTCCTCTCCAGCCTCTATTCCTCAAGCTCAGATTAAGCTTCTCCTCCTCACGGAAGCCTGCATCCCCCTTCTCAGGCCTCAGTGGCTTGAGAAAGCCACAGCCAGCTTTCTCCACTGAACACAAAAACAGAGGTCCTTTTCCTTTTTTATTCTTTTCTTTCCCTTCTGGCATAGATGGCAAGACAAATGAGAGGTTATGGGTAGGCACTGCTGGGGTTTGTGGCCGACCAGATCTGTGGCTGGTCTCTGTTACCCTAGCTGTGCGTTCAGGGACAAAATGACCAACTGAAGAAAAAATACCTCAGAGTTGTTAAGAGAATTGGACCTCAGGCATACAAAGTATTATTCCTAGCGCTTAAACGTGAGCTATTCTTGTTCTAATCACTCATAAAGAGGAGTTGCTTCCAAAAACCTTAGGAAAGTCTCCGAGCACTGTCCATGGTATGTGCCTTCCTGGTTGCTCACTGGGTGGTCCCGAGAGCTGTCCTTTTTTATTCCCGAGGGGCGCCAAGCCCTCTTTTTTCTCAGGGTAATGCTAACTCCTTCTTCCTAGACAACCCCTTTCCTGGGCCTCAGGATGCGCCCCCAGCAGAGCACCGGGGTGACCTGTCTCTTCCCGCCCACCCCTCAACACACACCTTACCCTCCAGCTTGGGCTCCCAGCTGCATTCACCGGCCCCTTGAGTAGCATTCTTCCAGGAAGGTGCTCCGCAGCGCCTCCCGCCGGTCTGACTCGGATGCCCGACGGTAGCGGTAAGCCTGGGGTTAGCCTGGTTCCGCGGGTCCCCAGCCCACGTGCTCCCAGACTCCGCCGCAAGGCGCCGCCCTCCTGCTAGGCCCAATATGGACTGCATTTCCCAGGGTGCATAGCGGCGGGGCCTTTGCTTGACAAGGGCCTCGAGAGGCGCGCCGCTCCGTTGCCTGCTCGGGGACGCGCGGGCTGGCGCGAGGAAAGGGCCAGGGGCCCGGAATGAGTTTCCGCTTAGTTCCGCTGGGCCGTGCCGGGCTGTGCCGGGCCAGGCCGGGGCGGGGGGCGGGGGACGGGAGTTAGCGGTGCCAGGGACAGGCGCTTGGGGCAGCCCGCAACTGGCTGAGGTCCCCTCCCGGTCGGGACCGGGCCGGTTCGCCTGTCAGTCACTGGGGCGGAGGCAGCGGCGGTAGCAGGGCCAGAGCTAGCCTGTGAGAGGATCGCGGGCCAGGCCGTGCGGAGGGGACCTGCCACAGCCCCTCAACTCTACGGACTCCTCGCCCCAGACTCGTGAAGCTGCACCCCCGCGCTTCGTTGGACACCTCCGTAACCGCGAAGGGCTCTCGTCCCCGTGACTCCCCCACCCCGGTGACCTCCTCTTAGGACCCGAGAGCTCATTCAGACAAGGGTGTTGTGGGTACAGGCCATCGACCCTGTGACCTCTCAAGGGCTTGGGGCTCAGTTTTCCCCGCAAGTCTCTCTCCCCTATGACTCCCTCATTGATTCTGGGGACAGTGCCGTGACCTATCACTAGGACCCCGGCCTGCGAATTCCTCGCTGACGGCTTCCTCCTCGGAGTCCCCCTCAGTGGGTCTCCTAAGAGAACACCTTTTGGTCTCTGTCAAGTCCCCCCCACCCCCCAACCGAGGTGGGGAGGCGTCGGCAGCCATGCCTGCCCAGGGCCCCCTGTCACCCCACCACTCCCTGGGCACTCAAGCCGGGGTCTAGCAGGGGGCCAGCAGTGGAGGAGCTGGGGCAGGAGACAGGTCAGGGTCTACCTCCCTGCTGGGGAGGGAGCAAAGATGGAGCGGCGGGAGGAGCAGCCGGGGGCTGCAGGGGCTGGAGCAGCACCAGCCTTGGACTTCACTGTGGAGAACGTGGAGAAGGTATGAGGGCCCTGGGGTGGGTACTCCAGTGACAGAGCAGAAGTTCTGGGAACTGACACATGCCAGAGCCTAGGCCTGGGCTGGGTGCCTGCTGGGATGGTGCCCCCAGAGCACCTGGCATCTGCTGTCTCTGGCATCTGCTGTCTCTCTGGGAAGGCAGAACAGCAGTGTTAAGGTTGTCCTAATGGGCTATTTCTGGACTTCCTTAGACCTTGGTCATCTGTATATACTCTAAAGTCTTGGGATGGCCCCTCCAGGGTGCTGATGGCTTAGACCTCCAGCCAGACTGGCTATTCTCCAGCTCCAAGGGAACTGCATGAGCAGCGCAGTAAGAAACCAGGAATCCAGGAGACCTACTCAGTCCCCAGGAGCCATAGTGATGCTGAACCATCCTGGACCTGTTTTGTTGAGCCAGAGTCTCAGAGAACAAATTGCAATAAAACAATCTGGGTTATATTTTCTCTCTTCCTTGGAATGGGAGTCCTTCTTTTATTGGATGGAGGCCAGACCACTCCTGGCAGGCAGGAGTAGGGCTGGCCCCTTTTGTTCTGTGTTGGATCCAAGGGGTTTGGTCCTGCTGGCAGCTTCAGGGTCCTTCCCTACTCACCTGCCCCATAGCTTCCTGCCATGGCCCTCCCAGGCTTCCCCCATTGCCTGGTCTGCCTTTTTTTAACTGCGTGTCTGGTTTTTTCCTGGGCTCTGTTCCCAGAGGCCTGGACTGCAGACACACATTACCCCTACCTGGGATGAGTGGGGAAATGGGGCACCCTTTCTTGCAGTTGCAGATATTCATTTGTTATTCTTGAGCCCTGTTTGTCATACCCAATGGTGAAGATGCATCCCTTTTTGCTTCTCTTCCCTGAGGGGCCAAACAAGGGACAGTGGCTATAACGGTTGTCAGGGGTACAAGTAGAGCTAAGCCTACTTGGATGGAGTCTGCTTTGGGGGGGGTCAGAGTCCTGTTCTCCTTCATCCATCCCCTGGGGCTGGGCAGTGTTGGCATGGTGGCACACTGTTCCTGGTGCTTCCAGGGAGATAAACTGCTGTTTTCTACTGTGAGGTCCCAGTGGAATTGGGACCCTGGGGATTTGGATAGTTGAAAGCTCCAGGCTAGGCATTTGCCAAGGCTGCAGGCCAAGACTTCTCTGGACCAGCTTTTTGAACTCTCACATGTGCTCTCTCAGGGGTGTTCTCACCCTCCCTCCAGTATGGCTCTGTTCTTGGGCTGCCTGGCAAAGTCTTAGTCCTGCTCAGATTTCACCCTGACTTTGGTGCCAGCATCTGGAGTGACCTAGGGGTGATCCTGGGTTGCTGAATGGAGCCGTTGGGTTGATGGCAGCAGCTGTGCCTGGAGGATCAGGGCCCTTTAGGCTGTTCCATGCTCTTCTCAGGCTTAGCCTCATCCCTATAGAGTCATTCCTTCCACCTGGGCCTTGCTCCCTACTTCAAGTGCCTCACCTTTGGGGATCTCAGCCTCCTCTTTTTCTGCTTTCCCTCTGGAGGTTCACTCTCTGAACCCATAATGTTTTGCTATAAAAGGATATGGTGGAATGTGGGCAAAGTTCAGGTTCTCAAGATATCAGCAGGACCCCAGACCTAGAAAACACTGCAGAGCCCTAAGCTATCCCTTCCTGCTCAAAATCCCCTGGTCAGAAAGAGATTGCAGTCTTACAGGACCCAGTCATGTCCTCTGTCTGGGCTGTGGCAGGATCCAGAATGGCCAGCACCCGCTCAGTCCTGTGCTGTCCTGCAGGCGCTGCACCAGCTCTACTATGACCCCAACATTGAGAACAAGAACCTGGCTCAGAAGTGGCTGATGCAGGCCCAGGTCTCCCCACAGGCCTGGCACTTCAGCTGGCAGCTACTGCAGCCGGACAAGGTGCCTGAGATCCAGTACTTTGGGGCCAGTGCCCTGCATATCAAGATCTCTCGCTACTGGAGCGACATCCCCACTGACCAGTATGAAAGTCTAAAGGCACAGCTCTTCACCCAGATCACTTGCTTTGCCAGTGGCTCCAAGATTGTGCTGACCCGGCTATGTGTGGCATTGGCCTCACTGGCTCTCAGCATGATGCCTGATGCTTGGCCATGCGCTGTGGCAGATATGGTACGGCTCTTCCAGGCTGAGGACTCACCGGTGGATGGCCAGGGCCGCTGCCTGGCCTTGCTAGAGCTGCTAACAGTGTTGCCCGAGGAGTTCCAGACCAGCCGCCTGCCCCAATATCGCAAAGGCCTGGTGCGGGCCAGCCTGGCAGTGGAGTGTGGGGCTGTCTTCCCGTTGCTGGAGCAGCTTCTCCAGCAGCCCAGTTCACCCAGCTGTGTGCGTCAGAAGGTGCTCAAGTGCTTTTCCAGTTGGGTGCAGCTGGAGGTGCCACTGCAGGACTGCGAGGCGCTCATTCAGGCTGCCTTCACTGCTCTGCAGGACTCAGAGCTCTTTGACAGTAGTGTGGAGGCCATTGTCAATGCCATCTCGCAGCCTGATGCCCAGAGGTGAGCTGGTACCCATTTTCCCTGAGAGAGACAGCCTGCTTGGCCAGCCACACATCCATCCATCCATCTGTTCAATAAACACTAGTTGAGTGCCTACTGGGTGCCTGGTGCTATGCTGGCGATACAGCAAAGAATCAAACAAGACGTGGTCCCTGTCCTTATCATTCAGAGAGGGAGACAGACATTAAACACCTAACCATCTAATGAATTATTCAATTAAAATATTTGATTCTTTCTGTTCTTTCCTTCAGCTAATCAGCCACTAAGTTCTGGCTGTTTGGCTCCTGACTACATTGCAAATCTATTTTTTGTTCCATTTCCACTGCCACCACCCTAGTCCAAGCTAGTCACCATCATCTCTCTCCCAAGATTACTGTAGAGCTTTCTCACCAATCCCCTGGTTGTCACTCTTGTACCCTTCGTTGTCCACCCCGCAGCTGGAGTGATCTTATGCAAATGAGGATCTAATTTTTCTTTTCTGTTCAGAACCCTTCAATGGCTTTTCACTACTCTTAGAATAAAGTTCAGAATCCTTAATATGACTCACAGAGGTGGTGTACAGTATGGCATCTCCAGCCTCACCTCATGCCATGCTCCTTGCTTTCTTCACAATCTTTGCACTTCCTTGAGTGTCCCGTGTTCCTTCCAACCTCTGAACCACCACGTATACTTGGCATATCACATCTGCCTCATCTTAAACTTCCTTAGTGAAATCCTCAGTGATTTCTAAGACTAAATTTGGTCTCTATTTTTTATTTCAGAACTCCCAGTGTTTTCCTTTCTTAGCTCATAACATGGTTTCATTATAAATTAATGTATGTCTCCCTATTGGTCTCTGTTCTGTGAGGACAGGCACTTTGTCATTTTTACATTGTCACATTTTGCTTGGTGGCACTTGGTAGCATTCAATATTTTTTGAATGGATGAAAAGTAGGAGTTGTCTGAGAGGTGAGGGGTGGGTAGGTGTAGGAGAGGTTGGTGGAGGTGGGGAGTGTTCTAGGATTCAGGAACTAAAGCAAGAGCAAAGGCCTTGGGTGGGAAGCACCATGGTACATTCAAGGACCAAAAAGAGTGTGAGTATAGTGATGTGGGTGGTCAGCAAATGTTGAGCACTTGTTTCTGTGTTGGGCCCTGTGCTGAGCCCTGGGGGCATAAAGATGAAAGGGTTGACTTCTACTGATCAGGGGCTCACAGTCTAGTAGACACATGAATAGGCATGGACAATCAGTGTGATGAATGCTCTAAAATGGAGAAAGTGGAGAGCTGTAAGAGCCCAGAGGAGACATTCAACCCAGTCTGAGAGTTCTGGAAGACTTCCTAGATGAGGTGACAACCGAGCTGTGCTTTGAAGGCTGTGTAAGATTTAGCTGGCTGGAGGTGATGGATATGGGGAGGACCTTCTTAATAGATGAACTAGTCTGAGCAAGGGAAGGGTGTGATTAGACAGCATGGTTTAAGGACCAGTCGTAGGAGATTGGGGCCCAGATCATGTAGGACCTTATCAGCCAGGCATAATATTTTCTTCTTCATCTAGAGGATGATATAAAGATATTAATGCATTTTAAGAAAGGAAATGGCATGATGAGACTTATAATGTAAACTGGATTGATTGGCCAGGGCAAGACTGGAGACCTGACACTAACATTTCAGAGATGAGGCTTTGGGAACCCTTGGCAGAACTGGAAGGGAAAAAAACCACTGAAAGAGATGGCACAGGGGAATGGTTAATGGCTCCAGCTTTGGCATTAGTCACATCTGAGTTTGAATCCCAGGTGGTCCACTCAGTAGATTTGGGTAAGCCATTTTTAAGCCTCTTTCTTCATCAGTATAGTGGGTGTGATCATACTGACATCACAGAGTTGTAAAGGTTTAAATAGGATAATGTGCACAGGGCCTACCCCTGGCATTCTATAAAAATATTTTGGTATGAGAATTAAACAAGAGAATGTCTGCGAACAGTTTAGCATGGTTCCTGTGAACTCCATAAAGGGCAGTCACTGGTATTTGGTATCATTATTGCATTGGCAGTTTATGATCTCTTTCCCCTAGTTTCTTAGTTTTCCAACTTAACATGGGTATACCAAGTCCCAGGTTAAAACGTTTCTTGGCAGCCTGAAGTGCTGGCAGGGCTCAGAGAGTCGGTGGCTAAGGGGAATTGGCCAGCATCAGTGCCTGGGTTATGTGGGGTGTCCTTGGATACACCCGGATTTACCCGCCCAGCCAGTCTCTAGGGTTTGGCAGGTAATTGATGCCTCTTCCTCTGAACCAATGAGCAAGCAAGGAGCCAGTGAGGGAACCCACAGCCTCCTGAGCGCCCATTGGCTGAAGCCCCCTTGGTTGCTTAGCAACTCTCCCCATTTTTCTCAGCTCTGCTCTGGGAGCTCTAATTGCAGGCCTGGGCTGAGCTCAATGTGAGTGGCAGCCAAGGAGTCTCAGCAGCCCTGCCCCAGCATCTCAGCTGAGCTGACCAACAGGAGCAGACCTCTTGAGCCCATCTTAACTATGGTCCTACAGACATCCTCTCTATCTCCTTCCCCCAAACCTAGAAACCTCTGGAGGCCTCAGGCCTGTTCTGTCTACTCATGCACAGGTCTCAGGCTCAGGCACCCAGGTGGTAGGAAATCTATGCAAGAGTGACCCCTATGGCTGGGCTGCACCCAGCCTAGAGTCAGAGTTTGGGCCTTGCTCGTGCTAGTCGAGGTGCCTAGCTTTGGCTTGGAAATTGACCTGCAGTGGCTTTGACTCCTGGGTTGTCCAGCCACTGCTTTCTTCATCTGCTCTCCTCTTGACTGAAGTTGTACTTGTCACCCTTAATCCTTTCCTCCACAGCTGTTGCTGTTTGCTGTCTCTCTCCTCCAGAACGTTTTTTGTTGTTGTTGTTTTTTTTCTGAAAAAAGGCTTTTCACCGGGGACTGGGAAAGGAGAGACGGTGAATTAGACAGACTTCTGGGGTTCTCATCAGTTAGAACTTGAGATATGGGCAGAGATCTGCACAGACCCTTTGAGGGAATTCAGGTTGGGCCCAAAAGGGAAGCAGACCTGAAGCAATTTAAGGGGCTCTTGTCAGCCTGGAATCTGTCTCTAAGTTGCTGTATGACCTTGAGTAATACTCTGAACCTTTCTGAGCTGTGTTGTCCTTGATTTATCCTATTATAAGACTCAGACAAGATGAATTAAGGACTTTCATTGAATACTTACTGTGTGCATGAACTTTGGCAGGTGTGAGGGAGACTCGGAATACAGTGAGGATGTGATGGGGGGGAAGGGCACTACTTCCTGCCCTATCAGCTGCTGGGAAGCTTGTGGGCCATGGCCTTGGCCCTGCCTCTGCTCTTTGTGCCAGAGTCTGGCTTGAAGGTGCCCATTGTTTTGTGGTGCAGCCCGTGTCAGGGTCATGGTCTGAAACTATCCCAGTTGTCTCTAGGCAGCATCCACGGCTGTCTCTGGGTGGGGGGTATACTGGTATAGATACCTTGTCCCACCAGACTAAGGATGTGAAGAAGGCCAGCATCCTGAGCTGGTTGCCTCTGGTCCTTCTCATCTTCCCTTATGGTTGTAACATTGCCTGCCTAGCACCCTGCTTGGGGTGAGTCCAGATAGAACCCGTCTGGAACATCAGCCACCCCCTTCCCCATAGATTGCAATGGCAACACTATGATTGACAGCAGAGGAGTCCCAAACATCTGGTTCCACCTGAGAATATCGCTTTCTCTGCTTAGTCTGATCTCTGCAGAGCTGGCTGCTGGGGTGGGGCCTAGGGGATCGGAACTAGCCTTCTCTCAGTCTTCTTTGCATACTGTGCTTCCTCTTCTCCTCCTTTGGGGATCATTGTGCTTCAGGACTCTGACCTTGACCCTCTTTTCTCTCATTCAGCACTTTTCTTCCTGGGCAGTTCTTATCTACTCCCATAGCACCAATTACCAACTGTTCCAGATGACTCCAAAATCTGTCTCTAGCTCTAACCTCTCCATTAGGCTTCAGGTTTTTATATCCAATTATCTGGACATTTCTACCTACATGTCTCTCACCAGGTAGCTCTGATTCAATATGCCTAACACTGAACTTAGCACCTCTGGCCTCCTATTAAATTTGTTACTGTCTCTCTCCACCCACGCCTCCAGGTCTCAGTAAAAAGCTCCACTGTCTCCTTAGTTTAGCCGGTAACATGAGACTTGTCCTTGACTCTTCTCCATTTTTGTATCCAGTCCTGTCCATTTTGCCTTTTAGTGCCCTTTGAGTTCATCATCTACTTCTCTCCTTCCTACTGCCACCAGAGTACATATTTGGTGGTAGCAGGTGGAGCAGAATGTGGAGACTGATGCTCACAAGAGCTGTTGCTGGCTCCTGAAGTCTTTAACAGAGCTCTGGAACCTCTTGACTCCTCAGTCTCCCATCCTTGTTCAGTCTCCCCTAACACTGTCTGTATGAATTTTCTAGAGCTTATATAAGAAAGTATCACACATTGGGTAGCTTTAAACAACTGAAGTTCATTGTAGAGGCTTGAGGTCCAAAATCAGGGTGTCGGCTCCTTCTGAAACCAGTAGGAGAGTCCCTCCTCACCTCTTTCCTAACTGCTGTCAGTCTTTGGTGTCCCACCTACATATCTTGCAGCTGCAGAACCCCAGTCCCTGCTTTGTCATCACTTGTTATTCTCCCTGTAGGTCTCCTTCACATGGATGATGGATGTCTTCTTATAAGGACACAAGTTATATTGTATTAGGGCCCCCCACCCCCACTCTGTGACCTCATCTGCAATAACCCTATTTCTGAATAAGGTCACATTCTCAGGTATTGGAGGTTAGGACTTCAACATACATACCTTTTTTAGAGGGAGAGAGTTCAACCCATAACAGTCTGCTCTCTGGCTCCCCCAAATGTATGTCCTTTTCATGTGCAAAATACAATCCCCTCATCCCAACCTCCCCAAAATCTTAACTCATTCCAGCATCAACTCTGAGTGCAATTGGAGAATACCATTCAACCTTTAACACTGACCTTCTCATACTTTCTTCCAAGAGTTTTCTTGGAGGTTTCTGACCTAAGGTTCTTCCCAATATGGGTAGTATCAAAGCTGCCATGTAGCCCTGACTTTTTTTCCTTTGGATCTGATGTGGGGAGGGGGGCTTTGATGGAAGACAGGGATAATACACCTTGCTTTGAAAGCTTGTGGGTGAGATGGGCAGACAGCTCTGATGGGTCTCCTCACCTCATGCCTCCAGGTATGTGAATACACTCCTGAAACTCATCCCGCTGGTGCTGGGATTGCAGGATCAACTGCGGCAGGCAGTGCAGAATGGGGACATGGAGACCTCCCATGGCATCTGTCGCATTGCTGTGGCCCTGGGAGAGAACCACTCCCGGTGAGGAGTAGGGCACCTGGGGGTGGG
The DNA here is from genome assembly GCF_040802235.1 of Manis javanica. NCBI lineage: Eukaryota > Metazoa > Chordata > Mammalia > Pholidota > Manidae > Manis > Manis javanica. The sequence continues at coordinate 34,389,399 of NC_133159.1, forward strand.
ATAGCAGAGCCCCATAAGAGGTGGGGTTTTGGGGCCCTCTTGGAGGAGTGGAATGACCTTACCATATCTCCCCCTTCCCAGGGCCTTGCTGGACCAAGTGGAGCACTGGCAGAGCTTCCTGGCCCTTGTTAACATGATCATGTTCTGCACGGGCATCCCTGGCCACTATCCTGTCAATGAGACCACCAGCTCCTTGACCCTTACCTTCTGGTACACACTGCAGGTGTGTCTGCGTGACCTGTAAGACCGGGCCATGATGGCAGAAGGTGGGTCACAGTTTCTGCGCCTGCTGGTGAGATGGCTAACTCTCTTCCCTGGCTCTCTCAGGATGACATTCTGTCCTTTGAAGCAGAGAAGCAGGCTGTGTACCAGCAGGTGTACCGGCCAGTCTACTTCCAGCTGGTGGATGTACTTCTGCACAAGGCCCAGTTCCCTTCTGATGAGGAGTATGGATTCTGGTCCTCAGATGAGAAGGAGCAGTTCCGAATTTACAGGTGACGGTAGCAGGCTGATCTAGCTCTAAATGGAGTCCTGACATAATGATGCAATAAAGAGTGGGGCCAAGCCTAGGCTTCTGGCCCCTGAATCATGGGGGCTCCTTTCCCTATTCTCTAGGCACTTCTTGAGGGTTGTGGGGGTATGGGGGTGGGCCCCTGGGCTTGGAGGCAGGATTCAAGCAGTGTCTAATGCCTTCATCTATTCTTAGGGTGGACATCTCAGACACGCTCATGTATGTCTATGAGATGCTGGGCGCTGAGCTGCTCAGCAACCTCTATGACAAGCTGGGTCGTTTGCTCACCAGCTCAGAGGAGTCCTACTCCTGGCAGGTACTTCCCAAGCCTGACTCCCTCAGCCTTCCCAGACCTGTCACACCCTCCTCCTCAGCCAAACCAGTAGCACCTTCTTTTCCCAGCACACAGAGGCCCTGCTCTATGGCTTCCAGTCCATCGCAGAGACCATTGACGTCAACTATTCAGATGTGGTGCCCGGGCTCATTGGCCTTATCCCACGGATCAGCATCAGCAACGTGCAGCTGGCGGATACTGTCATGTTCACCATTGGTGAGATCTGGCACATATCCAGGAGCACATTCCCAGAACCACAGTCACCCATCCCAAGCCACAGGCAGCCTGCTAGGTCCTATCCAAAATGGGAGAGACACACATGTTCACAAATACAGTCAGCACTGTAGCCACTGACCTGGCATGTCTAGGAGTCCTTCCTACAGTGTTCTGAGCTGCAACTCAGTGAGGCTAGTTCACTATCAGTGCAACAGTAGTGCTGGGCCTCTACTGAGTAGCTCGTTCTTCCTTCTCAGCTGTAAGGCTTGCGTTTGAGCATGTGCCTGCATATTTGCCCATTTGTCTCCTGGATGAGCAGTGCTCTGTACCAGGGCTGCAATTCGACCCTGCCAGGAGCTCTGCCAGCCTTGCAGGGACATGCTACAAAGCCAGCTTGGCCTTCTTCCAGTATCCTCTCATCTGCCTTCTTCCCCCAGGGGCTCTGTCTGAATGGCTGGCTGACCACCCCGTCATGATCAACAGCGTTCTGCCCCTCGTACTGCATGCCCTAGGCAATCCCGAGCTCTCTGTCTCTTCTGTGTCCACCCTCAAGAAGATCTGCCGAGAATGCAAGTATGACCTGCCGCCCTATGCTGCCAACATTGTGGCTGTCTCCCAGGTATGCAGGGGCCCTGGTGGGGCTGGGTATGAGGGCACAGTCTGTACTGTGCTAATACCGAATTCTTTCTTTTTATCCTCAGGATGTGCTGATGAAACAGATCCACAAGGTGAGCTCAAAAGTTTCTAGGGGCTCTTTGGTGGGTATTGTGGGAATCTATGGAAGTCCTATATTCTGCCTTTTCTGACCCCTGTCCCTTATTCTCTGTTCATGGAACGTTCCCCAAGAGGTTCATTCTTCCCACCCACAACCAGATGTGTCCAGGACTGACCCTCCATGTTCTGCCCCATAGACGAGCCAGTGCATGTGGCTGATGCAGGCACTGGGCTTCCTGCTGTCAGCCCTGCAAGTTGAGGAGATTCTTAAGAACCTGCACTCACTCATCTCACCCTATATTCAGCAGCTGGAGAAGCTGGCAGAGGAGATAGTGAGTGAGCTGGTGTGTGTGTACATGGTCAGAGAGCAGGGGTGGGACTCTGGGGCTTCCCTTTATGTGGGCTATGGCTGCTAAGGGGTGGATTGGAGCTGGAAGCAGGGCTGGGGACACAGGGCCGTGCTGGGTAGGAGATCCAGAGCTTGGTTTGATTCTCCCCATAGCCTAATCCCTCCAACAAGCTGGCCATTGTCCACATCTTGGGGCTTCTCTCCAACCTCTTCACCACGCTGGACGTCAGTCATCATGAGGATGATCATGAAGGCCCTGAGCTCCGGAAGCTGCCAGTGCCACAGGGACCCAACCCCGTGGGTGATGTTGTCATTGCCATTGACCTCCACACCCCCACACCCCCAACAGTGTGAATGTCGTTGTTACCTCCAGCTCTATGGGTAATATTGTTATTTTCCCCCTGGCCCCATGGGGCATGATGGATTTGGTCCTCTGACCCTGTGAATGACCTTATCACTGCCTCCCCTCTTTGGGGAATGATGTCATTGTTTCACTAAACCCTATGGTGATGTCTTTGTCCCCAGTCCAACTAGGGTGATATCATTGTGGTTTCCCTGCCCCGTGGGGGACACTGACATTATCATTCAACTCCAAGTGATGTAATTATGGACCCCTGTGTAACCCCCAACTTGGTGGGGCCTTCCTCTTCAGCATTCACTCTCTCCTGTGGACACTGAGGATACTTTTCATGCTCCACATGTAATAGTTCTTGCCATTGAGTTGCTCCCAGTCTAGAGAAAATACATGTAAACAGAATGTTGCAAAGCAGCATGATAGCTACTGTGGTAAGTGGGGCTGTTATGCCACCTACAAGCTGTTTAATCTGGGGCAAACTTCAGCTTCCCATTCAAAACCTTGGACTTCAGAATATCAGGCTTGCTTATCTCATGGAACTGTGCTGCATAGCAGATGTGGTCTTGAGTGGAAGTACTTTGCATATTGCAAAACTCTGTTCAAATGTGAGGGACTGCTTTGGTCATTATTCCCAGGGTTCTGCTGGAGAAAAGAAAGACACAGTATCCTGGCCCCTCTACTCAACTCCCTACTCCAGTTTCAGTTACCTTTTTGACTCCAGACCAAGCCTGGACCACTCGCATCCCACAGAGCCCCTTCTCCTTTTGTGGTAGTCATCATCCTGCTCTCCTGAACCCCCAGGACCTCAGTGTACTCCTGCCTCTTCATCAGCTGCTCATACCTATGCATCCCTTGGGCTCTCTTTCCTAAGCCAGTCCGATTGAGACAGCCTCCCCACTTGTTCAGGGGCTAGCCCCATAGGCTTTTGGTGCTAAAAGTGTTTGCTGAGCAAAGTTTTAATGATCTTCTGAAGCACTCATAATATACCTGCTTTTCAGTTTGAGGCTTTCTCTAGAATCTCTAGAATTCAGGACATCCTTTCATTCATGGCGAGTTCAACAAATCAGTCCTTTTCCCAGGGTCCTATACACTGAGTCCTTAATGTGCAGTTTGAGGTTAATAGCCTTGACCTCCTGCCTGCTTCCTATTGCCAGGTCCTTCTTGGGTGGGTGAGAGTTGTGGTGGGGGCACCTCATTTCTTCCTGTGTCTTCAGGTCATCGTGGTGCTGCAGCAGGTGTTCCAGCTTATCCAGAAGGTGCTGAGCAAATGGCTGAATGATGCCCAGGTAGTGGAGGTGAGCCCCGACCCTTACTCTCTGCCCCGCTGGTTTCTTTGCTCAGAGGTGGAGCAGGAGGAAGGTACTGCTGCCCCATCTCAGCTTGAGATGGTCTGGAGGAAATAAAGGAGGTGAACCCTACCCCCATAGACATAAGGAATCTTTTAGGAAGAAATTCAGAACTCCCCAGTATCACAAGAAGTGCTCGACCAAAGGACTGTGATGTTGGGGTGACATCAAGGATCCACTACCTGCCTTTGGTCCCTTTTCAGTTCAGGATTTTCTTGCTATGGCTGCTCTCTGAGAGGAAATGGTAGAGATTTAAGTAGCAAGAGTTAAGTTACAAAGTTCCATCCTGTGTCCCTCTGAGAAAGGCCTTTTTGCCTCCTGCCTTTCAGGGAGAGTGTCAGACTCCTTTACCTTCCTTTGTTCACAGGGCCAGGCAGGACTTACAGGTAAGGATCCCTTTGTAGGCCTCCTCTCTGCAGGGCCTCAGTTCTGTTCCAGCCAGTTGTGTCTTGCTGACCAGGGCCCCTTTGCTTGCTTGCTTTCTTCTTTTTTTTTTTTAACTGAAATCTACATGACATATAACATTGTTTAAACTTAAGGTATACAAATGTTGAACTGATACATTTATACACTGTATTTTGATTGCCACTGTAGCAAGAATTGGCACCCCTGTCACATCACATAATTATCTCTTTTTAATGTTCGGAATGATTAATATCTAGTCTCTTGGCAAGTTTGATGATTATAATACAATACTGTTACCTATTTCATGGGCCCTTTGCTTTCTTCCCAAGGCGGTGTGTGCTATCTTTGAGAAGTCTGTTAAGACGCTACTGGATGACTTTGCTCCCATGGTGCCACAGCTGTGTGAGATGCTGGGTCGGATGTACAGCACTATCCCCCAGGCCTCTGCTCTTGACCTCACTCGACAGGTGGGCTCTTTGATTGGGGCAGTAGTGTTGAAGATTTAATCATAGTCAAAGGTCTGGTGGCTGGGTGGAGTCGGGTGGTTGGCTACCTTGGCAGGGGTCCTCACCTGCATTCCAAGGATGTTGGTCTGTCTGGTAACACAGAGCCTTGGCTAACCAGTGTTCCCTGCTTTGTTGTAGCTGGTCCACATCTTTGCTCATGAGCCCACCCACTTTCCCCCAATCGAGGCCCTCTTCCTGCTCGTCACATCTGTCACACTCACTCTCTTCCACCAAGGTAGGTCCTGACCGGGGTCTGTGCTGCCGCCACTGCTCTGCTTCCCCGATTGGGGAGCCAAAGCTGCCCACTCTGTTTTCTTCTGTCCCCTGAGTTGCACATGAGACTTGGTGGGAAACTGTGGGATCAAGCACAGCACAACTGTCACCCTGCAAATAGTTGATGCCTTAGGTTGAAGTGGATAAGAGTGAATGATATCTTCTATTGGCCTGCTGGGCTCAAGGCCAATCTGGATGTGGGGGAAGGTGGGGCCAGAAGCTCTGAGATACTCGGGGCACCAGGCTGGCTCCTTTTCTTTGGGTTATAATGAAAAGTGGAAAGGGCATGGTTTTTGAAGTCAGACCTAGAGTCTAAGCTCATCACCACCAACGGGTTGTGTGACCTTGGGCAAGTCACTTTTGCAGAGCCTTCATTTCCAAATTTGTGAAATGGAGATTTCTTATACTCAGTAGGATTGTTATAGGTATTAGTAGCATCTTCAGTCTCCTGGCTTGGAGATTTTGCACATCAAGTACTCAGTGAGTGCTCGTTCCTTTCCCTGCATGCAGGCTTATTCCTGTCTAGACCAAAAACCTTTGGCTGTGGTCCCAGTCCCCCATTCACTATGGCCTTCTGCCTGAGACATTTGGGAGCACAGAGCTCCAGACTTTAACCCAGGCTTCTGACTTGGAAAATAAACAGTGCTGCTCTGCCAGCCTTTTGAGTCTTGCCTTCATTTGTGGTTTCAGGCTTGATGCTCACCGGGGATAAAGCTGGAGCCGAGTGCACTCTGCTTACATTCTCAGTGTCTAGTCCCATGATGCTGGCCCCTGCTCCCATGGGCCCTGTGTAGACTCCAAATGGGGAGGCACCCAGGTGTGGGCATCCTCAGTTCTACCTCTCCCACTCCTTATATCTAGTAGGGGAAAATTCCTGGCGGTCCTAGCTCCCGATTATCCCACAGTCTGCCCACTTCTCTCCACCTCCATGGCCACCACCTCAGTGTGGGTATCTGGATCACCTCAGCAATCTTCTAACTGGTTTCCATGACATTCTCCCTTCTCTTCAATCCATTTGGCACTCTACAGCTGTCATGTTCTTTACAGAACACAAATATGAGCTTAAAACCTTTCCACTCTGGCTTAAACCCTTTTATTGCTCCCCCTTGTCTAAGATACCACCCCACTCCCACCCACATGACACAGCTCTTGCATACCTTTCACTGTCCTCTCCTGCCAGCGCCCCGTGACTCCAGCTATCCAGCCACATTGACTTTTCCCTTACTATAAGATTGCTGTGCCTTGCTTCCCTGACTGGCATGCCCTATGCCCTTCCCCAGGTGAGCTCTCTCTCCATGCATTACCCAGGCATCAGTCCTCAGAAGCTTCTCTGCAGCAGCACTGGGTGTTTCTAGCTTTGTGCTGAAACTGCATCATGTACACACTGTTGATAGAGCACCAACCACACTCAACAGTTTCATGTCTGTCTCTCCCCTAGAATAAACCCCTTAAGGGCAGGGTTAGGTCTCTTCTCTCTACATAACCAGTGCCCAAAATGACTGCAGGCATCAGATGTTGTTGAACAAGGAAGGGGAGGGCTCCTTGCCTTTGGAAACATTCTTCCTCACTGTCTGGCCCACCACTAGCAGGGCAGCTGCTTAATGTCAAGCCTGCTGTCTGCAGGGGGACCCACGCATGGGGCACACTGGGCCTCACTTTCCAGGACTTGACTGACTCGGGGCTCAGATGTGAAAGGGATAGGCTTTAATCAGTGGCTCCTCATACCCTGGAGAAGGAATCAGGGAGGAGATTATTATGTACTTTACAGTTGGGGAAACTAAGTGTTGTGGCTTGCGCAAGATCACACAGCTCCTTCGTGGTGTCTCAGGCAGATGGTCCTGCAGTGCCTCCTGCTGAGCGGAGCAGCCCAGGCAGGAGCTCCAGGTGCATGCCTTGTCTTGCCACAGGCGTCATCAGAACTGGAGGCAGAATAGTGTCCAGCCTCATATTTGTTGGGCTTGTTGGTTGTCTTGCAGGCCAGAATGACCTCCTTATGTTATGCTGTCCCTGTCTTGCCATCCCTTCCTCAGGCTCTGCCCTCCCACTGCAACATGGGGTAACATATTGACTGGTTTCCTGCTTTCTTTGTGAGTCCAGATGGTGGAGCTGGTTCTCAGCCCTGAGCCTGGCTCTCTGCTGATTTGATGTCCATATGGAGGGGTCTTGCTGGGTGGGGCTGTCAGTTTTGGCCTTATGATACAGTTTCCTCCCGTAGGCCCTGCCAGTGGCTTGCCCGGCCATCCCCACAGCATATATTGGTCACTGCCCTACCTAAGGAGTCCTGTGATTTAAATGGATCCAAGAGATTCCTTTCCCTGGCCAGACCAAGAGCTCTGAGGCCATCAAAGTGAGGGGGCAGCTGCTCAGGCTCTGATACCATGGCCTTTCCAGGGCCTTCAGCCAGGCCTTCAAAGGAGGTGCTAAAGGACCAACTTCCCACTGGCCCTGCCCTCCTCTTTGATGGCTGGTGATGGGGAGGTGTATGCTAGGAAGCAGCATAGGGTCACCCCAGCCATCTGGAGGCTGCAGCAAGCGTGTGGGGGCTGTTTCTTCAACAATGTAGAGTCCAGCATTGCTCAAGCACCAAATAATCACTTGGGGGTCCTGGCCAGAGGAGGACTGGGGAGTAGGTGGAAGGCCCCTTGGGAGGGAGCTGGGGCAGGCCCGTCCTTCACTTTGCCGTCTCTTTCTGTTGGGCTTCTCCCAGTTCATGGTTTTTGTATGTTTTGTTTCTTTATCTTGCTTCCTGCTGCTCATGTGCCCCCACGCTGTCTCCCTGCAGGCTCTCAGTCCCACATAACTATATGAGGTTGAGTTGCTGTTTGTATAATTTTTTCTTAAGTTCCATCTTTATTATATTTTAGGGCCCAGGGATCATCCTGATATTGTTGATTCATTTATGCAACTCCTGGCACAGGTGTGTTTTAGTTTTATTCATTCACGTTCTGTTCTCTCTCTTTCTCTTTCTCTTATGTTGAAATTCAATTTAAGCCTATTTTTAGCTTTCTGTTGACAAATTTTTTTTTTCTGTTCAGTTGAATAGAGTTTCTTCATCTGTTTCGTGGAAGTTGACAACCCAACATCCTCCTTTAGCGCCCCTTAGCCTCAACTAGCTCAGTCTTCCGCAAAGACCAGGGAGAGGCTGATCCTGAAGGGAGGGAGCTGGGCTGGCCTGGGGGGTGGGAGGGAGTCACTGTGCCCGGCAGCTCCTGTGTGGCTGGGGTGCCCAAGAAGTTCAGGGGTAGGACCAGAGTTGAAGGGCCTGGAGTTCATTGTCCCCGTGCTCCTGCCGGGAACTGCCTGCCTCAGTGCCCCCTGCCTGCTCTTGAGAAGGGGCTGGGGGGAGCCCCAAAGGGATGGACTGAAGGTGAATGTGCTGCTGTGGGGCCCAGAGCTGGGCTGCTGGACAGATCGTGCTACTGCTGTGGGTGGGGTGCTGGCCCCACTGTGAGACCGTGTTAGGATGTTTGCTTTGGTGTGTGTTTGTGTTAGACCTAATTTGTATGTTTTGAGTTTGGCTTGGGAAGGGAACAGAAATAACTGCTGTGTGTAGCACGTGTATTGTGTTGGGTGTTGGATAAATGTGTAGTTGAAGCGTGGGCATGTTCATTGATGACCATTGTATGTTGATGGAGTTTTGAATGTTGATACATGCCGGAGGTGTGTGTGTGTGTGTGTGTGTGTGTGTGCACATGTGTGTACAGCTGCGGGAGTGAGGAGTGTGGAAGAGGGAGTGTATGTTGTGGTAGCCATGTGTCTATACTAGGGTGTGTATGTTTGGGAAGATATATGTGTTGGGCTGTGATAATGTGGGATTAGTGTGGTGGGGGTTCTGCATATTAGGTGGTCCTGTGGGTTGGGGTAAATGATGGGTTTTTTACTTAATCATTCTGCATATTTATCAAGTGTGTAATATGTGCTTGGCACTCTGCTAGGTGCTGAGAATACAGTGGTGAGGAAAGCAGGCTCATTTCTTACTCTCCTAGAACTAGAGTCTAGTGATGGTCAGGGGTGCAGGAGGGGTGGGGAATCGGAAAGGAGTGTGTTCTGGGCTTGGACGGATGCATGTCACTCTCTGTGAGGGTGTATCTTTGGGGTGAGGGCGTTTGAGTGTGTATCTGTGGATGGGTGGTTGGGAGAGTACATTGGCTGGAGAACTGGGTAGGTTGAGGGTGTGGGCATGTGGACATGGTTTGGGGGTGTGTGGGGTTTTGGGAATGTGAATACGTAGTGTTGCAAATGTGGGAGAGCATATGTATAAGGGATGTGATGGGGTGCGTTTGAGGGTAAGTAGGGTGTTTCAAGTGAGGGTGCACGTGGGATGTTTGCACATGAGTGAACATGGGAAGTGGAAGGTGTGTGAGGGCTGGAGGGTCAGGGATCTCTGTGGTATGCATTGGGGGCTGCTGGGGAACAGTAGTGTTTGATGACTGCTGGAGCTGTGCAGAGCATCTCCTGTGACCTGAGGATGTGCCAGTCGTGTCCTGGTACCACTTGGGGTGGCCTCTCTGCCCCCTGCACTCCATCTATTCCCCTTCACTGGCTAAGGATGGCTCCTGGTCTGGGTATGGCTGAGATGGGCTTGGATGCAGGGTATCGTGGGTGAAAGATGGGGCCATGGCTCCAAGGCTTCTACCCTACTTGCCCTCTTCATGAGCTGGAGGGTATCGGAGGGTACAAGTGGGACATGGGAGGGGGGCTTTTGGACTGAGCTTCACGTCCAGCTGCCATCTCTTCTTTCTGCTGCCCTGTTAGTAAATTCAGGGGGCCTCAACTGCCTCTGTGAATCAAAGCAAAGTCACTGCAGGCTACCTGGAGCTTGCAGGAGGTCTGGCCCTGATGAAGGAGAGAGGGGAAGGTGGTTACGCAGGGAGTTACTGAGACCCAGGCTTTTTGCATTATGATCACCCAACCTCTGTTACACACACCTGTGTATTCGTGTACACATAGCATCTCTTGACTGTTCCCCTCCTGACTTATTGAACTCTGGAGTGGTCTGGATCCCCCGGAGATGTCTGGGTGGCTGGTATTGGCAGTCTCTGCCTGTGCAATGTGAAGTTGGGGCCTGGGTGGCAGGCAAGTAGGGGGATGGTCCTTGGAGCTAGCTGGGGCTGGACTTACCAGCTCCACCTCCTGCAGGCTCTGAAGCGGAAGCCAGATTTGTTCCTGTGTGAACGATTGGATGTCAAAGCTGTGTTCCAGTGTGGTAAGTGGGGCCATGTGGGCCTGGGGCCCCCTTGGGAGGATCTTAGGCCCCATCTGATCTGCCTCTGCCTCTCCCACAGCTGTGCTGGCCCTCAAGTTCCCCGAGGCACCTACTGTCAAGGCCTCCTGTGGCTTCTTTGTGAGTCCCATGCTGACCCCTGACTTCCCACCACCCTACACCCAGCCCAGGACTCCAGGGGGTAGGAGTGTGGTGTGTAAGTCTTGTCTCTGCGGAGAGCAGGGAAAGCACTGAGGCTGATGGGCCTCTCCACCCTCTGTAGACAGAGCTGCTGCCTCGATGTGGGGAAGTAGAACCTGTGGGAAAGGTGGTACAGGAGGACGGCCGTGTGCTGCTCATAGCAGTGCTAGAGGTGAGATGGAGCAAGTGGGGTGGATGGGGATGGTTGACCCTCACTGCTGAGGCAGCTGCCCTCCTCGGAACCTTGTGCCTTTGTTCTCTAAGCTTTCTGATTCTGTTTCTTCATCAATTCAGTGACTGAAAGTTAGGGTTGCTGTGGGGATCAGATGGCTCCCAAAGGCAGCACTCATTTATGTCATGTGCAGTTCATCTGGGGAACTTTCTGGGAGTGGGCTGGACATGGCTAGGCACCCTTGGCTGCAGAAGGCTCAAGGCCCTGGTGTTCTGAGAACCCATTTCCCTCAGGCCATTGGGGGCCAGGCCTCCCGCAGCCTCATGGACTGCTTTGCCGACATCCTATTTGCTCTGAACAAACACTGCTTCAGCCTCCTGAGCATGTGGATCAAGGAGGCACTGCAGCCACCTGGTTTTCCCTCTGCCCGCCTCAGCCCTGAACAGAAGGATACCTTCAGCCAGCAGATCCTTCGGTGAGCAGAGCTAGTGGTACCCGAGCTTGAGTGGAGAGGAAGAGGTGGTGTTGGTGTGTGGTTCTAACCTGCTCTCTCTTCCCTTCTTCAGTGAGCGAGTGAACAAGAGGCGGGTGAAGGAGATGGTGAAGGAGTTCACACTGCTGTGCCGGGGGCTACATGGCACAGATTACACAGCTGACTACTGAGGGAAGCCCTCATCCCACCACACCTCCTCCTCACCCCTCCCTATCCCCAAAGAGTAAATTTGGACCCTCACCACACTGCTGTCTTTGCTTCCTCTCTGCTGCTACCACCACCTAACTAGATGACCTCAGAAGGCCAGAGGGAAGGATGGGAGGATTCTTGGACCCAGGCCCGGGTAGGGAGTGGTGGGGCCAACTTCTGTTAGGGTGAAAGGGGCACTACTGTAGCCACACCACCTAGACTGGAGCCATTCAGAATAATGCCATTGCTCTTGGAGTGAGGTGGAGACTGAAGTAGTATCAGCAGCCTCCCCTACACCTCATTAAATTAGTCCCAGTTTATGCGTGCATACATTTATTAAATGAGAAGTGCTGAGAACTAGGTCCCTTGTTCTGCCTTGCCTTTTTCTATTAAAACAAAGGCTGATCTAGTCCATAGCTACCATGCTAAGCTGGCAGAATGGGAACAGTGAAGAAAAGCTGCCTGGAGGAAGTTTCATTTCTGATGGGGATAGGAGGTTTCCTAGGTAGGGGACTTGGGGCCTTGGGCTGAAAGTGAGGTGGGGCTTGGTCCAGTTGGGAGGGAAGAAATAGAGGCTTTGAGTTCAAGGGTGGGTTTCTCATGTGCAGTTATGGAAGATACCCAAACTTAGATATGGCTGAGGAGAAGTATGGAAAGTAGGGCTCAGCTTGTGTGCGAGGATGCATGGCATCCCCCAGAAAAGGAAGAAAGGACCTAGTGTTGTCTGTGTACCCACAGCTCCCACCTCTGTGGTAGGTGATGGGCACACAATGCCCAGGGCTTGGTCAGGACCAGGGACAGCTCCTGGCCTGCTGTTGCTCTCCTCACTTAATCAAGGTCCCCTCCCTTTCTGTCTCTCAACCCTAGTTACACCCAGGCTGCTTCTCAGGCACCCCATCCTTCTCAGTAAGATCTGGAGATCAGTACTGGGTTCTCCGCATTGCCATCCCTGAGTCTTGAGTCTCCTTGGAGGTGATAAGAACTAGTTACTCCCACATTTGTCTCACTCCTGCCCCTGTTCTTTCCCTAACCTTTGCACAAATTCTTTGTCCTCCATTCTTCACTCTCCTTCAGTCTCTCATGCCAGCTAGCATCAGTCCCCCTTTCATGTGAAACACCCTAAGGCTACTCTGTCCCCTTCCCCTGCCCCTCTTCAGTACCATTTTAATCTTACTCTTGATTTCTCACTTCTGGGGAATTTGAACATGTTTCACTTACTTTTAGTCCTCTTCTCCTGCTACATGGTATCCATGTGTCTCCCTCCTTCTTTCCCCCATGATCAAATGTAGCAGAAATAAGCTAGGAGAATGAGGAGTCTAAAGCCCAGCTTCTGAAATCAGACCTGGGTTTGATAATGATTGTGCCACTGACTTGCTTTGAACCTCAATTTCCTCATCTGTAAAAATGGGACAATTCTTACTCAAAGACTAAATTCTAAGACTGTAGTGCCTTATGAACAGTAAGTGCTCAATGTTTGCCAGATTGACAGACTGGGGGAAGGGTAATATAGCAAATGCTTTCAGGACATGATATGCAAAGAACTACTTTTTGAAGTTTTGTATCCAAATTGCCTTGACCTAATACTCCTATTAGGAGTACTAGGGCTACAGCCCCCTTTCTGCAGATGAAGAAACCACTGTAGAGTCATTGAGTGACTTTCCTGAGATTTTTGTTAAGTATTAAGTGTCAGAGCACAATATTCAAACCCAGGCAGTTTGGCACCTGAATTTTAAAATTACGTAGTTCTACCTCCCAAACTATAGAGTGCACGTGAAGCGCCTAACAAGTGTACCGCGGATTGGAGCTGCTCAAACTGGAGCACAATATTCAAACCCAGGCAGTTTGGCACCTGAATTTTAAAATTACGTAGTTCTACCTCCCAAACTATAGAGTGCACGTGAAGCGCCTAACAAGTGTACCGCGGATTGGAGCTGCTCAAACTGGAGCAATTATTTTCAATATAATTGAAAATATATATTTCAATTCTAAGGGAGGGTGCTGGGCTGAGCCTGTAAACTGGCGGGAGAGGAGGGTCAGGGGAACTTCAACACCCACAAGGCTCCGCGCCTTCCTCTCAGGCACTCCCGATTGGTCCCTGCCCTGCTGAGACCTTTGGTTCTCTGTGGGCGGGTCTGGCGAAGGTTAGAGGGCGGGGCCCCATGCTAATTTAAGAATGGTAAAATACTACTGGCCCCGCCCCCAAACCCGGAAGTAATCTCCGGGTAGGCCCAGGTGGAGTAGAGACTGGCGAGTCTGGGTAGATTGCCGGGCTCGTCCGAGGTCTGCGGGTTGGCGGACTCCCCAGCTCCTACCCCAGCCGAGCGGCTCTGACCAATTGAACGCTGTTTTTGAGAACGGGGCGTGAAGCTGATCGAGGGAAGTACCAGCTGCTTTCCTCCACCCAAGCTGTGCCTCATGGAGTCCACGTTCAGCAGCCCCGCAGAGGCGGCCCTGCAGCGAGAGGCCGGCGCCCCAGGCCTACGCACTCCTCTTGCGGACCTGGACCAAGTGTATGAGCTGGAGCGAATCTCTGGGTTTGTCAGCGACCTGGGGTGCCTGCGGGTGAGAGCGGTTAGGGAGGGTTGGCTCACCTCTCCAGGAATGGGTCGCCCAGAGGAGCAGGGTCTTGGGGTAATTTTGTTAGGACTGGGCTTGGCGGGGTGGGGAGGTGCTCCTCTGGAGGAGGGGCTTTAAAGGTTAGGTAGGGACTCCCAGAAGTTCTTCCTTGAAGAGACTCGGTGGAGGAGAGGCTGTTTCAGGCTCAATGGTTTATGCTTACAGGTGGCCTTACAGTTTCCTGACCAGCTACTGGGAGATGCGGGGGCCGTGGCTGCACGACTGGAAGAGATCACTGGGTCGAAGATGTTCATTCTGGGGGACACAGCATATGGCAGGTGTGAACTTGAGCTTAAGGACTGAGGGTCTAGGGATCCAGGGCTCATGGCATTTCCCCTCTGTGACAGTATCTGCCTCCAGGCTGTGTTTCTTTTTGATGATATTCTCTTCTCCTGATACTAGCTCCCCTCAACGACAGTGTCTTCTTTTAGTAACATTTTCTTTACTGACCACATTTCCCATTGATGACAGCATTGCATCCAGATGAGAACTCTTCTCACTAACGGTATCTCCCCTGCAGCTGCTGTGTGGATGTACTGGGTGCTCAGCAAGCTGGAGCTCAGGCCCTTGTACATTTTGGCCCTGCCTGCTTAAGCCCTCCAGCCTGCCCACTGCCCGTTGCCTTTGTCTTTGGTCAACGTTTTGTGTCTTTGGAGCTATGCGCCAAGGCCTTTGAGGCCCAGAACCCAGACCCCACAGTGCCTGTGGTGCTACTGAGTGAGCCAGCCTGTGCCCATGCCCTAGGTAAGGGGTTTTGCCTGTGCATGCAGGAAGGGTGGACCAACTACGTTGTGCCTTGATTTCCCCATTTCTGTACATTCCCATAGAGCTCTTGATATGGGCTTGACCCCAGTCTTTGCTTTTGGGTCACAGTCAGTCTCCTGGGGATGAGAGGGCTCCTGCTTAGCCAGGCTCCAACCCTGACACCACCTCCTTCTTCCAGAGGCCTTGGCCACTCTCCTGCGCCCGCGGTACCTGGACCTGCTTGTCTCCAGCCCAGCTCTTCCCCAGCCAACGGGCTCTCTCAATCCAGAGCCTGAACCTTTGGAACGTTTTGGGCGCCACTTCCCCCTGGCTCCAGGGAGGTGTCTGGAAGAGTATGGTGCCTTCTATGTGGGGGGCTCTGAGACTAGCCCTGACCTTGACCTCGACCCTGATCTGAGCCGGCTGCTCTTGGGCTGGGCACCAGGGCAGCCCTTCTCCTCCTGCTGCCCAGACACTGGGCGGACTCAGGACAAAGTTGCCCAGGCTAGGCGCCTAAGGGCACGTAGACAGTATCTGGTAGAGAGGGCCAGAGATGCCCGTGTGGTGGGGCTGTTGGCAGGCACATTGAGTGTGGCACGACACCGTGAGGCACTGGCACACTTGCGGAACCTGACTCAGGCTGCCGGCAAGCGTAGCTATGTGTTGGCCCTGGGACGGCCCACACCTCCCAAGCTTGCCAACTTCCCTGAGGTGGATGTCTTTGTCTTGTTAGCCTGTCCTCTTGGTACCCTAGCTCCCCAGCTTTCTGGTAACTTCTTCCGGCCTGTATTGGCACCATGTGAGCTGGAGGCTGCCTGTAACCCTGCGTGGCCACCTTCAGGCCTGGCTCCCCACTTCACACATTACAAGGATCTGTTACCTGGTGAGTGGTGGGGTACTGCCTGAGCTGGAAACACTTGCAGTATAGAATCAGGGAGCCAGTATGAATCCTCTTTCTCTCTCCCAGGCTCTCCTTTCCATGTGCCCCTCCCACCACCTGACTCAGAACTGTGGGACACCCCAGATATTTCACTCATTACTGGGGAGCTCCGACCTCCACCTGCTTGGAAGCCATCAATTGATCCTGGATGCTCAGCCCTGACCCCTCGGCCCCGACTGGAGCTGGCTGAGAGCAGCCCTGCAGGTAAGTGTGCCAAGTCTCCACTCCCATCTGAACTCTTTTCCCAGGTCCAGGTTACTCAGCCTCAGTCTCTTCCCTCTGCAGCCTCATTTCTTAGTTCCCGGAGCTGGCAGGGGCTGCAGCCCCACCTGGGTCAGACACCAGTGACAGGAGCTGTGAGTGGAAGACGAGGGATTGCCATCGCCTATGAGGATGAAGGAAGCAGCTGATACTATGTGGGGCCAGAGACACAGATGGACTTAAGAATCACTACTGAGGGCTTTAGTGCTCCCTGCCTCAACCTCACCCATCTGCCAGGATCCTTGAAGTAGCTGAGGATAGCATCCAGCTCTGTCCTGTCCTGGCACTGGCACACGGCCGAGCAGATATTGGCTTAGTAAATGCCTGTTATTTGACTTACAGGGACTGATTTGTGGCTTTTTTAAATCCTCCTGGGAGCAGCCCAGAACCTCTGGCCAATCCCAGTTTTTGGTGTGCAGGTGATGGTCTCACAAGGGCAAACGCAGGTTCTAAGACCAGGGTCTCTCAACCTTGGTACTGTTGACATTTGGGCCAGACAATCCTTCATTGTGAGGAGCTCTTCTGGGTACTGTGGGATAGTTAGGATCATCTCTGGCTTCTGCCCACTAGATGCCAGTAGCACACTCTTCCCCAGCTGTGATAACCAAAAATGTCTCCGGATTGATAAATGTCACCTAGTGGGGCAAAACTGGCCCGAGTTGAGAACTACCAGTCTAGACCTGTGCTGTCTAGTATAGTAGCCACTAGACTCTTGGGCTATTTAAACTAAGATTAAAAACTCAGTTTCTGTCATACCAGTAATATTTCAGTGCTCAAATAGCCAAAAGAGAAGACAGTACAGGTATGGGAATTTCTATTGCAGAAAATTCTGTTGGGCAGTGCTGGTCTATGATGACTCCGATTTGTTTTTAGGGAGATCACAGAAACTTGAATAAACCAGATGCTTGTTCTCTTTCTCTCTCTTGTTATTCATCAAACACTTCACATCTTGTGGTTGGATATCTGAATTGTATTTGACTGTATTCCTGTCTCCAAACAGTGTAGTTGGGAAAAGAAGCAATTAAATAAGCAACTTCCACTCAGTGAAACTACGCTTTGTGAGGAAGGAAGCTGCCAGGGATATTTCTTCATTCCCTTATTTGCTGAGGGTCTTGACATACTGACATTGGTTCAGGGTGTTGAAAAAACAGGTGAATAAGGGATGTGGTCCCTGCCCTCAGGGAGTGCCTAGTCTACTGGCAGAAGCAGATCTGTAAACTGACCATGGTACTAGGACAAGGAGGGCACCAGTCATGTATTTTACAAATTTGTATTTAGGACCCACTGTGTGCCAAGTGCTGGTAATAGAGCAGTGAACTCAACAGAAATCTTTCATGGTGCTTGCATTTTCATGGGGTGGGGGTGGGGGACAAGCAAAGCACTTAGTATGCCGAGGGGTGGTAAGTAAGTGCTATAGGGAAATAGAAAGTTGGGAAGGAGTGTATTAGAAGCAGAGGGGGCACTTAAGTGCAAAGGCATTGCAGTACAGGTATGGCTGCTATGCTCAAGAAGTAGGGAAGGCCATTGTAGCCAGCTGAGAATGGGGGCGTGTTAGCACATGCACTGAGGGCGTGTAGAGGCCTGGTAGGCCATTATAAACACTGTCGTGGGTTTTTTTAAATTTTTATTAAGGTATCGTTGATACACAATCTTATGCTCAGGTTTCATATGAACAACAAGACTATGGCTTTAATTCCAAGTGAAATGGGAGCCGCCAGGGCATTTTAAGCAGGAGAGTAACATCTTGTTGAAGTTGGTAAGGATCAGGGCAGCAGGGGAGCTCACAGGGCACACCACCCTGCCTCTGGATTACGGAAAGCTTGCTGGAAGATTGATTTCTGAGAACTGCTTGGTGTTAGTCAGACAGTGGGGTGGGCAGGAAGAGTGCTCCAGGTAGCGGAAACAGAATGAGCAAAGTGAGGACGAGAGCAGACACCCTTGCAGACGGCAAGGGAGGAGGCCAGTGGGATCAGCACTGGCCTGGAGCCTAAGGTAGGGAGGTCTGACAGCAGGCTCGGGTGTAAAGTGGGTCAAAGGGGGGCCGAAGCATCCGGGCTGAGGAGGAGCGGGCTTGCAGATACGCGAAAGGGATCAGCCAGAGATCGAGGTACACAGTAAGAAGGGCGCGGGGCCTGGAACGAAGTGTAAGACTACAACCTCCACCACCCTCAGCGCCAGCAGTTCGGCCATGGCCACATTCTGCATCCGCAGCGACGCGGCGCAGGGCCTGGCGGTGGGTCACGTGGCGCCGGGTGTCACGTGGGTGCGTCAGGTGACGCTGCGGGGCGTGCGAACAAGCTGCGGGGCGGACGGTGGACGCAGGGACGTGGTTTTAGCTCTGGCCCCACCGACCTGAGCCCCGCTGTCATTGCCGCCATGACGGGGCTAGCGCTGCTGTACTCCGGGGTCTTCGTGGCCTTTTGGGCCTGCATGCTCGTCGTAGGTGAGGCCGGGCCCTGACGGGCGGGGCCAGCATCCGCGCCGAGCTGGCAGGGCTGCAGTTCAGCGGGGGAAGTGGGGCCCGGAGATACTGGGCCCCAGGGCTGGCTCTGTGCTCCGGGCTCTGGGACTTGCCTCACCCCTTTCGGAGCGGCCTCTGACATCGACAGAGGTGACCCGAATCTCCAGCTGCTTGAGGAGGGGTACAGGTGGGGGTAGTTGGCGGGCTGTGAGAGCAGTCCGATCCCTTTCTGGCACTGCCCCCACCCCACCCCCGTCCCACTGCTGTGGTCCCCTCTTGCTCCTGACTGGCCTGCTTGGGTCACGAGTCGGCTGGTCCACTTCCTCTTTTCCTGGTTGTTTCCCCCCTCCCCCCCACAGCTTGTTGAGTAAACGGGGCTCGGATTGGACTGGCGGGATCTGGTGGGGCCTGGTCGAAGCTCTTGCTCCCCTCCTCCCTCCAGGGTATTCAGGCCTGTCGGTGGCTAACCGTGGAGAGTCTTGGGCTGTGAGGTGGTGTCACTGAGGGAGATATTACTGAGGGAGTGGCAGGAAAATGGAGGTCTGAGCAGACATCTGTATGGACAGCTGTGCTGTCAGGTGGGGGCCAGCCTGGGACTCTACCTTGATTTGGGGGTAGGCAAACCTATCAGTAGGTGGCCCATTAGCTGGGCAGCAATTTCTTGTTCAGGTTAGGGAACTTCTTTCTAGAGAGCAGCCCCTAACACCTTTTTTCTTACTGTTGCAGGAGTCTGCTATACCATTTTTGACTTGGGCTTCCGCTTTGATGTAGCATGGTAAGGGATGGCTGGGAGAGGATTCCCCTAGGGGTTCTTTCTAATTGCAGCCTGCCTGCCTTCTCTGGTCTGAACTCCTATCCCACCCCACCCCCAGCCGCCTGGGTTATAGACCTTTGGGAAATAAGAGGTGTCTTGTCTTAGCACGCAAGACTGGTGGGGTTGGAGGGGGTTGGGGGGATGAGTTTGGGGCCCATTCTTCCAGGGCTGAATTGCTCTCCTCCCTGACTTAACACCAGGTTCCTGACTGAGACTTCCCCGTTCATGTGGTCGAACCTGGGCATTGGCCTGGCTATCTCCCTGTCTGTGGTTGGGGCAGCGTGGTGAGTGTTAGGGTGGTGGGATGGGGGGGTGCTGAGTCATAGCAGGTGGTGTCACTGGGTCCTTAGTCATCCTGGGGGCAGTGGCAAACTGAAGCTCTGCTCATTGGTTTCTTACCCTTCCACCAGGGGCATCTATATTACTGGTTCTTCCATCATTGGGGGAGGGGTGAAGGCCCCTAGGATCAAGACCAAGAACCTGGTCAGGTAAGTGTGAGGCCCTTGGAAGGTTTGTCAGAACCAACTACATGGGGAGCTGCCTATGTGTTTGACCTGACATGCTGCTAATGGGATGTCTGGCAGAAAAAGGTGGCTGGGGACTCTCTGGGGAGGCAGGTTGGTTTTTTTCTCATCTCTTTCTCCTCTTCACCCCTTATGCCACTACCAGCATCATCTTCTGTGAGGCTGTGGCCATCTATGGTATCATCATGGCAATTGTGATTAGCAACATGGCTGAGGTAAGGAGGACCAGGGTGGGGTGGGCATCCATGTCAGTGTGTTCTAGGCATTGTTTAGCAAGGGAAGAGGGAGGAGGAGTGGTGTGGGGATGGTTTCTGGTTATATCTTTGCCTTCTTTAGCCTTTCAGTGCCACTGACCCCCAGGCCATTGGCCATCGAAACTACCATGCAGGTAAGTTGGTATATGAAGGTAAAAAGCCGGGGCTTCATACCTGCTTCCCGTGCCCCAGCTAAGACTCCTCATTTGATATTTTCTCACTGACTTTGGCCTGATTTTCAGATTTGGGGTGGTGATTGGCCCCAGTAGAATATGTTGAGCCCTTGTCCTTATCTCTCTTTGTGCCTGGCTTGGCCTCAGTGCTCTCTCCCTCCCCCTGCCCCACAGGCTACTCCATGTTTGGGGCTGGCCTCACAGTGGGCCTGTCTAACCTCTTCTGTGGAGTCTGCGTGGGCATCGTGGGCAGCGGAGCCGCTCTGGCCGACGCGCAGAACCCCAGCCTCTTTGTGAAGATTCTTATCGTGGAGATCTTTGGTAGTGCCATCGGCCTCTTCGGAGTCATTGTTGCCATCCTTCAGGTGCTACATCCCCCTGTCCTTGTCTTGAACCCAGCCTTACCCTCCTCCTGGAGGAGCCACAGTACTCCCTTCTCTGCCTATAACCAGAGAACTCCTAAACAGCACCTCCTACCCATCTTCTGGTTTTCTCCATGTGAAGATTTCGATTTAGTCTGGTATCACTGATGACTCTTCTGTTTTTTTCTTTGTTGCTTTGTGTCTATGTATCATTGATTTAGTTTCTCTCTTTCTGTACTATTATTTTGTCTCTTTATTTGTAGTCTTGTCTCTGTCTGCAGCAATCTGTCTTGGTGTGTTTGTGTTTCTCAGAGCCTGTATGTATCTGTGCTGTCAGTAGGACAGCAGTTCTGAATTACATATATCTCATCTGTGTGACAACATTTGAGTGTGGCTAAGAATCAGCCTGAGGATCTTGAGTGTGACTGTGGGTACTTAACTGGGTTGACTTTTGGTGACTAGTACTGTCCAAATGCCACTTCTCTCCAGTCTGTCCCAAACCTGTGTGTGTCACAGCATGTCCCTCCTGGGCCAGTCCTCCATCTGCTGTGGTCGGTCAGTCCTGCCGTGGGTGTGCTAGGGCTTGTCTTTTGTCAGTGTCTTGTCAATTCCCCTGTCCCTTCCTGACTTCTCCTATTCTTCTCTTGCAGACCTCCAGAGTGAAGATGGGTGACTAGATGATCTGTGTGAGTGGGGCCGTGCCCCACTTTTATTTATTTGTGGCTTTCCTGGGACAGCTGGAGCTGTGCCCCTTAGCCTTTCAGGGGGCTTGGTGTTCAGGCCCCCCCTGCACTCACTTCTCGCTGCCTGTTGACTTAGAGGCACTGCCTGGCTGGATCCTCAGTGTGAGGAGTGGGCTGCTGATGACTTGTGTGTGCAGCTGTGCACCCATGTCCCATCTCCCCCCCATCTCCCCAGTGTTTGTGAAATAAACATGGTATTTGTCTGGGTCAGTGCTGATTCTGTTCCTTCGCCTTTCACCACCTTTCACAAAGGGTAAACAGGCATATAGGCCTCAACTTCACCAGCCTCTTGCCTTTCTTATTCATATATACTATCTCTGTTCTGGACAGAAACCAGTTTTGCACTGGACTGAGGACTCTGTAACCCTGAACATCTTTACTGAAGGGAACAATGAGTACGGGGATATGGGCCCAGGTGTTGGGGGAGGCGTGTCCTCCTAGTCCCCTTCCTCAGGTCTGTGTCTGCTAAGCCCAAACGGGCCACATCTACTTACCTGGCTCTACCCTCAGGCATCCATCACCAGCTAACCCTGTGGGGCTTGGAGCCCATTCACTGAGTTTGCCTATCCCAGCGTCATCCCCTGCCCATAACTAATTTGATCCCTTGTTCCCAGGACCCTGTCCAGCGCCTCCCACTCCTGGCCAATCTCTTACTCCTGTAACCCTAGAAGTCCCACCCACCTCCAGGCCCCTAACGCATAGTTTCGTCCACACCTTTAAGGGCCCTACTTAATTCAGTCTCCTTTGCTGGCCGAAGGCGGACCTGTAATCATGCTGCTGTCAATGAGTTGACAAATTCCTAACCTGCCCGCCCCAGTCGGCCCTAATGTCCAGAATCCTCTCTGGCT
This sequence comes from Manis javanica, assembly GCF_040802235.1. Taxonomy (NCBI): domain Eukaryota; kingdom Metazoa; phylum Chordata; class Mammalia; order Pholidota; family Manidae; genus Manis; species Manis javanica. The sequence continues at coordinate 34,411,406 of NC_133159.1, forward strand.
GGGCTCGCGCTCCAACCCAGCACTTCTCCGTAATGCTTTTGACACTCACACCATCCTTGGATAAGCCCGACCGATGTCTTCCCTCCCTCCCTGGTCCTGTGCCGCCTCTGTCCCCTTGCTCCGCCGCGCTTGGCGGCCGGCAGGGGCGGGCGTCGGGGGCGCGCGGCGGGTGCGGGCGCGCTGGAGGCGGGGGGCGCGGGGGCGCGCGCGCGGGCGCGCCAGCCGGGCCTGCCCCTCCGAGGCGCCGTAGCGCGGGAGGGAGGCGGCGGCGCTGTGGTCCATCGGTCCGCGGGTCCGTGGGTCTGCCCGGCCGCCCGGCCCCGCCCTGCCCCCTGGGGCTGCTCGGCTCCATGGCCCGCGGCGGTGGCGGGAGGCGGCGCGGGGGCCGCAGGGGCCGCTGACCGGGCGGCGGGAGGCGGCGGGGCCGGGCCATGGGGGACAGAGCCGTCCGCAGCCGCCGGAGCCGGGAACCCAGCCCGAGTCGGAGCGGCGCCCCCTGCTGAGCCCCGAGCGCCGGGTGAGAGGGGGGCGCGCGCCGCCCCAGCCTAGGGCCCCGAGGTTCCAGACCTGGCCCCACGAGGGACGCCCCGAGATCCCCGCCCAGGACCGGTGAGAGGAGCAGGCGGCCAGACCCCGGCCTGACGTTACCGCACCCCACCCCCATCCTTCGGTTCCCCCGGGGTTCCTCTGCGCGCCCCCAGGAAGCTTCCCTTATTGTCCTCGCCCGCGCCCCGGCCTCGTGGTGCGGGGAGGGGCTCCACCCAACGTTTCCCCTTTGCCTCGGCCCCAGCCCCACATCCACAGACCCAGTCCACACCCCTCAACCCCCCATGCTCCACACCCACCGGGTCTTTGCTGCCTCCCCCGGTTGGGGGTGCCACGTGTTCAGGCCACTCAGCCTGCCAGCCCCGCCCAAACGCACCTCTCAGCCGTCAGCCTGACCCAGAACCCCTGCTCCGGAGGGAGGGGTGGGCATGTTTGTACCTGGGGCTGGGTGTTGTGAGCTGCCCGGGAGCCTGTATGTATGGCTGTGTAAGTCCAGAAGCAGAGGCTTTGTGTGTGAGTGTGTGACTCTGTGAGTTACTGTCACCCGAGTGTGTCTGTGACTCTGTATGTAGTTCTCTGTGCGTGAGTGCAAGTAACTATATAGCAGGGACCCAGAGTGTCTGTGGTTGTGTGATACTTTGTATCTGTGAGACTCACCCTGCTCCCAGCAGCACTGCTGGACATGCCCCAGAATTATTGCTGCTCTTTTGGAAACACAGCTGGAGCCAGGGCTCAGGCAGGACCCCATCCTGCTGTGCTGAGTGCTGTGCCCCGTCTTCAGGGCCTAAGGGTTCCTCTTCTGGGAATCAGAACCAGAAGGCTGGGCAGGTCTCAGAGTTCATCCCAACCCTTGAGGTGTTAAGGGAGGGGTGTTTTGTGCCCCACCCCATATTTTGACCTCTTGCTCCCATAAACATCTTATCCATATTTGGGCCACCTGGATGCCGAGGGCCACTTCCCAGCCTGGTCCCAGCTGGCCTGGCCTGCTTGCCACTGGGACATGTCCGACCAAACCACTACCCACCATGCTCCTGGGAGGACTAAAAGTCATGAATATAAAGTGCTCCTGGGAGGTACTCAGTAAATGGTCTCCCTTCCCCCAGACTTTGAGTCCTGGGTTGAGGAAGCCCTGTCAGGTGTCTGTCTCTGAGGCACAGATACACACATGTGGGTCTTTAGGTAAACATGTTTCTATGTTTAGTGTGGTCATTGATCATGTGTCTATGTTCCTGAGAATACATATGTGTGTGTGTGTGTAAAGTGCAATAAGGGCATGTACCTGAGTGTGAGGTCATGTGCAGTTGTGCATGTGTGTGTGGTATTAAGGACGAGGAATGCAAACAATATGGCTTAGTACTCCGGTGTGTAAAGGTGTGTGAGAAGTGAGTTGCCAGGGACTGTGTCTGTGTGTCTATTTGCAGGTAGAATGTGAGTCCATGAGTGTCAAAGGGTATAAGCAGGTAAGTGTGAGGATGTGGGTCCATGAGTTGAGCAGTAGGCAGGAGGTGGGTGGATAGCTTTGCTCGCCCCACCCTGACCTGCTGGGTCTGTTTCTCTCCTACCCCTGCTCCTGCTCAGGCCGGCAGCCGGATGCCCGGGCCCACTAGGCGGGCCGACGGCCGCCTGCGGGATGAGCAGACTGCTTGGGGGGACGCTGGAGCGCGTCTGCAAGGCTGTGCTCCTTCTTTGTCTGCTGCACTTTCTTGTGGCTGTCATCCTCTACTTTGACGTCTACGCCCAGCACCTGGCCTTCTTCAGCCGCTTCAGTGCCCGCAGCCCTGCCCGTGCCCTCCACCCAGCTGCCAGCAGCAGCACTAACTGCTCTCGGCCCAACACCACTGCCCCCAGCTCAGGACTCCCCGAGGCTCCGAGCGCCCGGCCCGGCCCCACGGCTCCTGTCCTGCCGCCCTGTCCTGACTCGCCACCTGGTCTCGGTGAGTGCAGGGTTGGGGCCTGCCTGTAGGGGTGGGCCGAGGACCTGACCTGGTTGACTGGGGGAGTGGACCTTGGCCCGTGGGTCTGGGGCTGTTGTAAGAGGACTGTTCCAGGAGCCTCAAGCTGAGAGGGAGGGCTGGTGTCTCTGGATTCTGATGAAGGCCTGACCCTGCCACCACCCTGCCTGCAGTGGGCCGACTGTTGATTGAGTTCACCTCACCCATGCCGCTGGAACGTGTGCAAAGGGAGAACCCAGGGGTGCTCCTGGGCGGCCGCTACACACCACCTGACTGCACTCCAGCCCAGACAGTGGCAGTCATCATCCCCTTTCGACACCGGGAGCACCACCTACACTACTGGCTCCACTACCTGCACCCCATCCTGAGGCGACAGAGGCTGCGCTATGGCATCTACGTCATCAACCAGGTGCACTGCTTGTGGCCCCTAGTCCGGGCATTGGTCTCCAGAGAACCCACAGCACCCATGGGTGCATACGTGGGGGTGGGGGCATGCATGGGTCCTTGTCTGTCGTGGATATGTGAATGTAGTGTGATCCATATGTGTGTAGCCTCAGTGGGGGTGAGCCCTGTTGTCTACCCTTGGTAGGCCCCAGCCCATGGTTGTGGAGGCTTAGGGTATGCTGGCTAGGAGAAAATGTTCAGGGACCCCCAAGGAGAGACCTGAAAGAGGGATGCAGTCTACATTAGGGCCAAGTGCCAGCCACAGCTGAGGCCCAGAGGCTCAGCTCAGTGTCTGAGCCCTACCATGGACTGGGCTGGAGCTGGTTACTGTGGCCCAGGGAAGGTCTGATGTGGGTCTCCTCCACACAGAGAATGCCCAGACTTGGACTTGGGTCCCTGTAGACTCCAGGATGCTGATGTGTGATGAGTTGCAGCAGAGGCCATGGGGGCCAAGAGGGGCTTGTCCAGCCCTGGGGTTGGGCAGTGATGATTGCGATGGATCTTGAGGGATGAACAGGCATTAGCAGGTGGAGGGACTGGAGGGGGCAGGCATTCTAGGCACAGGGATCTGGAGGACCTAGGTCCCAGCTAGAGAATTGCGTAGTCTTGTTTGTTCAGAAACTGTTAGCTGAGATGGGGGGTCTAACATGTAGTTGGGTAGCAAAGATGAGGCTGGAGGAGCTGGCAGAGAACAAATCCAGAAAGGTCTTAGGAGGCATACTAAGTGGGTAAATTCCAGCCTGAAGGTGATGGGGCACTATTGTAAGGCATTAAGGGGAGAGTAATGTGTATGTCTGCTTATTAGAAAGCTCTCTCTTATTGCTTGTGGAGAACAGGATAGAATGGGAGACTGGAGGCAGATGACCAGTTGGGAAAAGGCTCCAGATGTTCAGGAAAGAGATGGTGAACATGCACATTATTGGGCAGTAGTTGGGAGAAAGGGAGAGATGTGACACAAATAGGGGAGAGTAAGGGAAGGGAGATACCAGGATACCTTGAGGGCTGCTGTCTCAGCTGTTTGCTGTGTGGATGGCTGTGGCCAGGAGCGAAAGGGGAAACCCAGGACCAGGCAGGTCTGGAAGAGAATGTGACTCCGAATTCTTTTTTGCAGTGATGAGTTTGAGTGTCTGGGGAAAGTATGAGAGGAATGTTCAGCAGGCAGTTGGAGAAGTGAGTTGACCTAGGAGTGAGGTGTGAAGTAGAAAGAGGGATCTGGGAGCAATCAGTATATAGATGGTCCCTAAAGCCAACAGTGCCCAGCCTGCCCAGGGAGCATGGGACCTGGGCACATAAGGGACAGGTAGAGAAGGAGGGACCACACAGAGGCTGCAAAGGTTGGCCAGAAAGGTTCGAGCAGACAGGACACTGTAGTGTCCCAGAAGCCCAGGAATAAGTATCAAGAAGGAAGCATGGCAGCTGTGTTAGCACTGCCGGGGGAGTAAGGAAGGATGTGGAGCAAGCAGCGTCCAGTGGATTTAGCAACAAGGTGGGCCCAGAGAGAGCCATTTCAGGGGCATGGTGGGGGCGGAAGCAGATTGCAGTGGGTTGAAAAAGGAATCAGATTTGACAAAATGGAAATAGCCAATTGGAGATAATTCTTTTTAAAAAAACCCTCTGCTAGGAAGGGAAGGCAAAAGGTAGGGGCAGTGGCTAGAGGGAGGTTTATTTTTCAGATGGGGGAGAACTGAACATGTTTATGAGCTATGTGGGAGAAACCTAGGGTTCCTGGCTGGTGAGAGAGATCAGAAACGAGTGCCGCTGAACCCAGAGAAGGCAGACAGTTGCTCTGGGGCAGGTGGGAGAGAAGGTACTGTGGGAGGAGAGTGCGAGGGGGGCTGAGTGGTCCAGGATTTGAGGGGAGCAGCTCCACCCAACCAGGCTGCCTGGTGGAGAGGAGGGACTGCTGTTCCTTCCCTCCTTCCAGAAGGACTCACTTGAAAATGCCTCCGTAGGAGCCTCTCCAGCCTGGAGATTGTGGTTTGGAGCAGGGGACTTGGGAACCAGCTCCTGCCACGGAATCTTCTTGCTCTGGCCAGAATTTGGAACTTGGGCCTGAATGACTAGGATCCCAGCCTGAAGGAGAGCTGGCCCTTTGGCCCCATTTCTCAGGGAACCCCAAGATCACTGGACCACGATTGCCTATAGACCCATGCTTGTCATTTTGTGGGGAGACAAGTGAATCCAGCCCAGCCCTGTCCTGGTGTCAGAGGCTGCCCAGAGAGTTGGATGTGGATCCACATGAGCCAGCAGACAGGTGGCTGATGCTTGGTGGCTCAGTCCTCGTGGTTTCTGCACCTTAGACACCGTTCATTGGGGCATTCACTGTTCATCTCACTTGGGACTGTGTGCCCAATAGGAACACTGTGCACTTGGTGCTGCTCATCTCTAGGATTTCCACTGGCCCAAAGAAGATGCCTGGCACAAAGGGCAGGGCCACAGGGCATGTTAGAATGAGTAAAATGAAAGCTCTAAGTCACAGTTTAAATGGACACTGGCATAAATGAAGCACACAGGAAGGAGTGGGTGGGAGGGTTTGGGCAGGGAGGCCTTTCCAGACATGAACTTGAGAAGCAGAGAGGGAAGGCATTCCAGGCAGGGGGAACTGCTAACACCAAGGCCTCAGGACCAAAACATCTGGCATATTCTGGGACTGCTGAAGAATGTAGCATACCTGGGTCTTGGGGTCTGAGGAGACTGGAGCCAAATCATAAAAGCCCTTGGAAGGCCAGGTCCAGGATAAAGAGCTGGACTTGATCCTGAGTTTCTGTGGGGAGCCACCTCAGGAAGGGGTTGGAAGGTCCATGGTGACTGCTCTGGACAGTGGTAAAGTGGCAGGTTCCAACCACAGGCCCAGAGCTGATACATGCCCTCCACCAACCCCAGCATGGTGAGGACACCTTCAACCGGGCCAAGCTGCTCAACGTGGGCTTCCTAGAGGCACTGAAGGAGGACGCCACCTATGACTGCTTCATCTTCAGTGACGTAGACCTGGTCCCCATGGATGACCGCAACCTGTACCGCTGTGGCGACCAGCCCCGCCACTTTGCCGTGGCCATGGACAAGTTCGGCTTCCGGTGAGGGCTCCCTTCTCCCTGGACCCAGACCTCCCACCCAGACTGCCCCACCTCCTCTTCCCCACCAGCCCTCGCTCCCAGCTCCAGTGCCCCTGCTCAGGCCGCTATAGCCCTCTCCCCACATCCCATCTCGAGTCCTCCACCTGGAATCCCCCCAGGCCCCTCACTGCCCCTGCCTTCCCATGCCACAGGTTGCCCTACGCAGGCTACTTTGGAGGCGTGTCAGGCCTGAGTAAAGCCCAGTTTCTGAGGATCAATGGCTTCCCCAACGAGTACTGGGGCTGGGGTGGTGAGGATGATGACATCTTCAACCGGTGAGCAGGGCCTGGCTGGGAATAGACCGGGTGAGGGAGGGTGCAGCACAGACAGGGTGGGACTTCTTGCCCTGCCTGGTGTCTGCTCCAGTCAGTCTGTCCCCATCCCCAGGATCTCCCTGACTGGGATGAAGATCTCCCGCCCAGATATCCGCATAGGCCGTTACCGCATGATCAAGCACGACCGGGACAAGCATAACGAACCGAACCCGCAGAGGTGATCCCCAGCACCCCTGACTGCAGGTGCCCCTGACCCTTTACTCTCTGGAGGTGATCCCACAGTGCTGCTGATCCCAAGAGGGAATCCCAAGGCCCCTGACCCTTGACCTCTACGGGATGACTCCCTGTTCCCTTCCCCATGCCCAGCCTCACCCCAGACACCTGCCCAGCTGGCCTGACTCCTGATGACTGAAATGCTAAGGCAGGGCTGCAGTCGTCCCTGATCACACTGCATTCCCATCAGTGCCCTTGCAGACCTCCCTTGTACCAGAGCAGATAGGACAAGAGGTAGGAGACCCCGGGCACAGCTCTTGGGCATGGGGACCCAACAAAGGTGGCCTGAGCAGCATGCGTCAGGGAGAAGAAAGAGCAGACCCCTCTGAGACTAGAGTAGGCAGCTCCATCTCTGAGGATGTAGCAACACTTTGTGTCTGCTGAGGACATGTGGAAGGTAGATAAGGGCTTCGGGACACTGCTGTAGGACTGTCTGGTGCCAAACTTTGTGGGGAGGGGGAGCCCAGAGCAGTCTACCCAATCCCTGCTGGATATCCCACATGAAGTTGATTCTAGGGAGGGAGGTCGGAAGTTACAGCACAGAGTGATCAGGGCAAGGTATTGTCCTGGCAGAAGAGGGCATGATGGTAGGGGGCTTCCTGGAGGAGGTGATGGTAAATGAAAGTTTGAAAAGAGTTATTCATTCAACAAATATTTGTCATACACCTACATTGGGCACAGTACTATATTCACCAGGCTAATGGAGGAGGCCAATTTGGATAAAAGGAATAGCATTTGTGGGAGTCTGGAGTGTGAACATGCATGTTATTTGCTGAGAGCCTGAAGCTCTTTGGTGTTACAATCTCTGCAGGCTGAGAGTGACAGTAGTGGTGGGTCAGTGCTGGTTGTCAAATCCTAGGGTGGGACTTTCACTTTTGTCCCAGGGGTGCTAGGGAGTCATGGAAGGGATTTAAGCAAGGAAAGGGCAGGATCAGATTTGGGTTCAGAAAGACCACCCCCTGAGTTTGAAGAAGGTGAAGGGCTGGCAGAGCTGGTGGAGCAGCAGGGAGGCCACCGAGGCCTGAGGGATGGGGCCCAGGGGATGTACTGGGTATGAGGCTGCTGTGCCCCCAGCTGGAACAGGGTGGTTCTGCTCTGAACCCAGGGTGTAAACGTCAGGGAGGTTGCAGCACTGACGTAGGGTTGATGTTTGGCAGAAGCATGAAGCACCTGACATCCAGGGAGATGACAGAAAAGCTGTTCAGATAAAACCATGGTGAGCAGGGAAGGAAGGGGCTTCAAGGCCCCTCAGAGGGAGAGTGCTCAGTGTTGGGACGGCTCTGGAGGGGGACCTGAGCTGAGCTCTGAAGGACTAGGAGGATCAGAGTACTGGGATGGGGTGGGAGTGAAGCCCCGGAAGCACACACAAGCCCTTGGTCCTGTTTCAGGAATAGCGCGTCTAGGTGCCACCATCAGTTAGTTAGTGATGTCTGCCTTGGGTGGGGAAGTGGCAAGGTGGCAAGACATTTTGGCTTAATGAACTCTGGATGGTAGTTCCATCTACTTAGTTGCTTTTGCCTCAAATCTAGTTCTCCTGGATTCCTTTTTCCTTCACCTTAAGTGTCCAAACCATCAGCAAGTCAGGTCAGTGCCACCCCCACAACATACTTGAGCCCAACAACTTTTCCCTTTACCACCTCTGCCCAGGGCAGCCTCTGTCATCTTGTCTGGACTACTGCAGTGGCCTCCCGCTGGGGTCCCACTTCCCCTTTTCCCTTCTGTATAGCTCATGTCCCCTTCCCCCCTCCCAACCTGGGTTAAATATCCCTCAGTGTCTTCTTACTCACGAAATAAAAAACTGCTTCCTCTGACTTACAGAGCTCTGCCCATACATACTCTGGCCTTCAAACTAATCTTACTGTTTTTTCCTTTGGCCCATTAGGCTCTAGCTACTTCCTGTGAAAATTCTTCCCCGTTTAGGATCAGCATGTGCTGTTGTTACCTCTGCCTGGAATGCTCTTCCCCGGCTGTTAGCTTCATGTCGCGTACTCACCCCTCCCAAGGCAGTCATCTTGGTCTCCCTCTCCTGCCTTCCCGTAGCAGTCTGATGGGTTCCTGTCTATTACCTGTCTCCCCTAGTGGAGTAGACTTACCTTGAGAGCAAGGACCTTGCTGTCCTGCCTGGCTGTGTCCCTGGTGCTTAGAGCAGAGCCTGGGACTGCTCAATAAACAGAGAGTGCACAGTGTCTAAAGCATGAGTGACAGAGAGGATGGCAGAGATGATGGGCTTGGGGAATAAAGATGAGCTGATACACAGGACACATTGCATTCAAGGTGCCTGTGGGATGCCCCCTGCTGGGTATGAGTCTCAGAAGGAAGGTATGAGATAAGGAACACTTGTGAGGGTGTCACAATTCTGAACTCAAGAGGGTGAGATCTCTGTTTTGAGGGCAGATGCAAGAGCAAAAGGGCTCCAGGCAGGTGGAGGTTAGAGGGTGGCAGGAAGAACGGAGTCCTCCCTGGAAGAAGCTAGGATGGTTTGAGCCTTAGCCCCAGAGGTACCATATTGGTTTGGTGGTTAGCCCTGATCTGGACCCGCTTCCATCTTATCTAGGTTTACCAAGATTCAAAACACGAAGCTGACCATGAAGCGGGACGGCATTGGGTCAGTGCGATACCAGGTCTTAGAGGTGTCTCGGCAGCCACTCTTCACCAATATCACAGTGGACATTGGGCGGCCCCCATCATGGCCCCCTCGGGGCTGACACTAATGGACAAAGGCTTCCAGTGCCAAGGATTGCCTGCCAGAGGACTGACCTACAGCCTGGCTGGCGGCTGCTCTTTTGGGGATCCCCCGGACTGAGACTGTGGGCTCTGTTTTTGGAGGGTCTTCCCAGATGCACCTGGATAGTTCAGAACCTACTTTGGGGGGCTTCCATGCTGGGCAGGCCCCTCAAGTGTGGCCCTCCCTGGAGTCGGCCCTCCCTCCTGCCCCTCCTGCCCCAGCCCAGCCCCCCTCACTGTCAGGGTCGGGCCAGCCCCTGCACTGCCTTGCGTGGCCCGGGCTAGGTCACTCCACCTCTGTGTGCCTCAGTTTCCCCCCCTTGAGTCCCCTAAGGCCTGAAAGAGTGGGAGGTATGACTGGGGGGCATTCACTGTTGCTTCCGGGGGGAATTCTCAGACCTGGGGATACCCCATGTTACCAGGGGAGGGGAAACCTTTTTCATTCAACATTGTAGGGGCAAACTCTGGTGTGCCCCCTGCTGAGGAGCAGCTCCAGGAGGGGACCAGGGGGGTGCTGTGTCGCTGCCTGGAATTGTGGGGTTAGGCTTTGCATGGAGGGTGGGTGGGGCTTGGATCAGTCAGCTGCTTCCTGCCTCCCCACCTCAGAGAGAAGGCAGCCCCAGGGCCGGCTCGTGTTTGTACATTGCACAGAAACTTGTGTGGGTGCTTTAGTAAAAAACATGAATGGAGCAGGCCCCCTTTGTCTGCTTGGAATGGGGATCTGGGACTCTGAACCCAGACCCTGAGTGTGTTGTGGGAAGGTGCCTGGAGTCTGGCCCGGGAGGCCCTGATTCCCCAGACCCCTCCAAGAGCAGCCCCCTGATGAGACTTCCGCAGGCCCTAAGGGGAAAGGTCTACCCGGCCACTGCCTCGTGGCCAGTGTAGGCAGCGAAGTAAACCCCGTGGGCTTGGATTCTTCAGTTTTTCTCCGTGCCCCGAAGACGAAAGGTGCCCGGGAATGGGTCCAATGTGCTTGGGGTCAGGGCCCTGGCTGCTTCGGACTCCAAAGCCACCTACCTCGGCTATGCGTCCCACTCCCTTCGAGCCCGCGCCACCCTCCAGACCTGGAACGGGCGGGGGCGGGGCCTGGGTAGCGGCGCAGTTTCCCTGGTGACAGCGGCGCGGAAGAGACGGGGCTAGGGCCCGGGTCCCCACTGGCCGGCTCCTGGGGACAGTGACCAGGAGCCGCAGCCACTGACAGGCGGCCAGAAGCGCGGCAGAAGAGACCGCGCCAGAGACCGGTGGTTCCGGGGCGCATTAATTCTCTTGGGGACTGCCGGCAGGACAAGGGTGGGGCTTGGGGGAGGCCGGCTGGAGGCGGGGCCCGAGCTGCCTGGGAGCGGCGGGGCAGGGGCTGGCGGGGCCCAGCTCCGGGCGACCCGCGAGCTCCCTGAAGTCCGGCGCCCTGACCCACTGTCCCGCAGGTCCCAGCCGGGGCCGCGCGTCGGGGGGCGGCGGCCCGGGCAGGCCATGTCTTGGGACTCCCCGTCACTGTGGGAGCTGGTGGAGGAACTTGTTCCGCTCCCGGAGCTGCCCGAAGTGAAGAGGATTCTGGGGGAGACGACGGTGGACCTGAGCCGGGAGCTGAGGGCAGAGGTGGGGAGGTGGGCCACACCCCGGGCCCGTCCCAGGACTCGAGAGATTTCTCCACCTCCTCCGGGCCCCTGGCCCTGCGCGGTGACTCGAAATCTGGTGGGATCTACCTGTCCGCCTAGCCCTCTCCCGTTTGACTCCTCTCTGCCCCTTGCTCCCCGAGACCTCCTCACTCCTATCACTTCCCTCCCCAGTCTCAGGGTGTCCCAGCTCTCCTTGTAGGTGGTGATGCTACAGTCACTGCTCCGAGAGGCTCGATCCTCGCAAACCCCGGACTCCCGCCCCACCTCTGACCCCTCCTCCCTTCTGGCGCCACCGCCCCTCCTGAGAGACCTCTTGCGCCAGGAACTGCGGCAGCTGCTCCAAGGTCTCCGTCAGAAGGCCATCTACGAGGGCAGGTGGGGGCCTCCGACCTGGGGCACAGGCCTCATCCCCAGAAATCAGATGGGCTAGCCCTGCACATGATAAGGGCCAGGGTCGTCTTAACTATGGTTCCCTGGAAGGAGCCCCCCTGAGTTTTCTTCACCCACACCTTCTGCAGGGACAACACCCAGGCTTGGGTGCAGTATAGCCCCAAGGTCCTGCGCTTTGCCTTGGAGGAGCCCAGGTGTGATGTGCCAGAACAAGAGGTATTCCAGATGAGAGCTGATGAGCCCAGGTAAAGTGGTTGTAGGAGAGAAGGGATCTGTACCTGCTTGGCAGAGAGCCCCAACTAACGACTCGGTCCTGCCTTGCTCCGTGGAGGAGCTCTCGGGGCAGGACACAGCTACAGCCACTTATGGTAGGCATCAGCATATGAGGGCTGCAGAAGCCCAGGAGACACCTGCAAAGCCTGGGAACAGGCAGGGCTTCCTGGAGAAAGTGACTGTTTTGATCTGGGTCTTGGAGTATGTGGAAGAGATTTCCAGGCAGATGAGTGAGAGAAGAGCTTTGCAGAAACAGGGAGGGCTTTATGCAAACATGGCTGAGGGAAAGGAGCCAGGGGTCAATTGTTCTTCATGTTTGGAGAACAGGAGTGAGGGCTGGACTAGAAAGGGCTGCTGGCAACTGAATGAGATTAAAGGAGCAGGAGTGTGTTCATAAGAATGAATGGCAGCAACTTGTAATTGTCACACAACCCTGTGAGGCGGGTGATTGCCCCCATTTTGTAGATGAAACTAAAGCTCAGACAAGATCATCGATCTGCCCAAGGTCACACAAGTGACGGGTGTCAGAGCCCATCTGCAACCCTAGGCGCCAGAACTCCTCTTTGCAGTACATTATGTTGCCTTTGTGAGAGAAGACTCAAAATTGTCTGAAAGTGGTATTTGTGTCCTGAAGGCCTGGAGTAGGCCCCATGTGGACAGTGATGTTGACTTCACCTGCCAGCAGCAGTCCCAGAGACCTCCATGTCATCAAGGACCAGCTGAATGTGTTCAGCATCGACCAGGTGGCCAGACACCTGCGGTGAGGCCCCTGAGGGTGTGATTGGGGTGGAGACAGGGAGGACAGGACTGGGATGGGGCTTATACTGGACTGTAAAGAGGGGGAGGAGGAGGCAGCACACCCCTAGCTGGGGAGACCCAGGAGAAGAAGGCTGAGAGGTGTTAAGGGCTGGTTGCTGCCAGGAAGTAGCCAAGTATGGATATGTCCAGGAGCCATGGCCCAAGGACTTTTATCCTGAGGTAGGGGAACCACAGAAGAGATTTAAGCAGAAGAAGGGCTGTGAGGCAGGGGAGACTGGAGGCAGGAGGATTCGCTGGCCCAGTGCAGTAGTGCCGAGAGAGTGGTGCCTGCTGGGGTGGGTGCTGTGAGGTAGGTGGGGAGAGAACCAAAGATACATCCTGCCTAGTAAGAGGGTCTGGAAGGCTGTGCTGGACCAGTGCCAGGGCAACAGAGGGCAAGGTGGGCTGACAAAGGCCTGGAGGGGGGCACCTGGGAGACTACAGACTGGGGCTGTATGGTGGACTCAGCTGAGACTGGGTTTTGTGGCACTGCTTCTTGTGGCCCCACTCCCATGTGTCACAGGGGCCTCCTGCAGGAGGAGAGTCGCGCCTTGGAGGGGGAGATTCCCATCCTGCAGGTGAGGCCTCCCTGCCCAGAGCCCTCTGAGGCTGTAGATATGTGGTCCTGCCTCTCACATGGTATATGAGACCCATGTACCTGTGTGTGTGTGCATATGTGCGTGTAAAGCTTGTGTGAATCTGTGCCCATTTCTCCCATGTGCACACTTCTCGTGTGTGTGAATTTAGAAGCACACGATTCTGATTGATCCCATAAGTCCAAAGTCAGTACTTTTAGATTAACCTGCTGGATTTGTCCCTGTCTTTTGCCTCCTTCCCTTCCCTACGTCTGGGTCCAGGCCAGCCAACACCACCTCACCAAGCTTGGCTTTTCAAATGGGCTGGTATTCCCCATGGGCGCTGCTCCCAGGTGGTTAGAATGAGGTGGTTTCATGGGCTTATTTGTGGGCCCTGCTGTGGGGCTCTTGGCCTCTGCACCCCTGCCCCATCCCATCCTTGCTGATGCCAGGACCCTGAGCCAGCTCTCCCTGCAGCGCTGCCTGGAAGAGGAGTACACACGGGCACCCCCACCCTCTGAGGCAACCCTAGAGCCCACCCTGGCAGGTGAGGACCCTGAGTAGACCCCGGGGCACCTAGCCAGTCTCCTCCTGCTCCCTGCCCAACGCTGTACACACCCTCGAAGAGCCGGGCACTGTGCCTCAGCTACACCTCTTTTCCAGAGCTGAAGGAACAGAAGGCAGCCATGCAACAGGAGCTCCAAGTCCCTCTGAAACCTCCCTATGTCTCCCCAAGCCCCAGGTAAACCTGTGGAGAGCGGATGGACAGCTGGACAGGGTGCTAAGGGTCAGGCCACGGACCCCTCACAGCTACTCTTTCCTGTTCAGGCAGAGGCCCTTAGGAGCCTCCATCCAGGGCCTTAGACCCTTGCCTTGCCTCCATGGGGCTGCTGGAGTTTGGGGTGGGCCTCTCCAGTGCTGCCTGCCTGCTCCTCCTCTGGAGCACTGCCCCCGACCTCGAGGCCTGGCCACCACCTGCCGCTGGGGACGGAGGCTTCAGTGCAGCCCCAGAAAAGGACCAACTTCCACTCCACTGTCCAGTGCAGGACCCCAGGCCCCAATATGAAGGGCTGGCCACCAAGTAGTCTTCAGCTTCTGCTGGAATTCACCCCATCTGCTGCTGCCACTGTGACCCAGCCTGCTTTAGACTTAGTCTTGGATGGGCCCTCACCAGGACTGCAAGGCTATCTGTCTGGCCTTCACCTCACCCTCTGCTAGGCCCCTGGTATGTTGTCCCAACCAACCCAGCCTTTGGCTTTTCTCCTCCCAGGCGGCCTCCACAAAGGCCTGGCAGGCAGAGGTCTCATCCCAGCCAGACTCTTGTTCCCCCGGGGGACCCAGACAAAGCACAGCAGGAATAAAAATTTAACAAAGAGAATAGACAGGAATAGAAATTTCATTAAATTTAAAATCCTATGGACTTTAAAATCCTAGTGGTACACGGATGGGCAGGCGCAGGTAGTGCACCGTTATTGCTACAGAGGATTAGAGGTGGCTCTTCCAGGGCTGTCACTGTACAGAGGGGCACAGAGGACAGACAAACAGACACTGCAGGACTTGAGGGAAGGGGCTCTGGTTTCAGAGAGGGAATGGGGCATACAGCTGGGGCCATTTGGCACATGAACAAGGGCAGCCCAGTTTGGGAGGGCTGGGCCTTTAGCCTGGTGGAGGGAGGGTAAGGGGCTGTTGTGTAGGGGCCCCTTCCCTGGAGGTCTGGGCCCAAACCTCCTGCTGAGCAGCACTCCACCCCTGTCCCCAGAAACTAGTGCTTTGGGCAGGCTGCTGGGTCCCCGGCTTCTGCTGGCTGGGCCTGACAGCCAGGGCTGGAATGAGGCACACAGACCCCAGAGCAGCCTAGTGAGGTGAGGCAGGCCTGGAAGACAGATTGGGCCCAAGGCTAGGGGCACAGGAGTGCAACCACAGATAACACAATTGTTGCAAAATAATTACACAGATAAACAGGGCTGGGCGGCACAGCCTGACAAATAACACTGCACAGCCCCCAGCCCCCCACCCTGCCCCCAGGTCGGAAGATGCACATCTGCCTGGACAGAGGCTGGGGTCTGCCTGGAGGGCAGGAACACTGGTCAGAAGGCTGGAGGCCTAAGGAGGGGGATTGGTAGAGGGCCCACCCAGAACCTTAGCTCAGGGCAGAGTGTGGAGGCATCAAAGACCATGTGAAGCCTGGCAGGCCTCTGGGGACCTGGCCTGAGACCCCTCCAAAGTGCTTTGGGCCCCCTGGCAACCCTTCCATAGCCCCCCACCAGCTGCCATCTTGGCATCCAAAGGACCTGTAAACACTGGGGACACAAGCATGAATGACCACACTAGCAGTGGTGGCCAAGGTGACAGCAGCTGCCCTGGCCAGGGTGTGGCAGGGGCAGGCAGTGACACCAGTCCACTGACTCCCCAGTCTCTGTAGTGGGAGCCTGGGGCAGGAGTGGGGCACTCCCCTGGCAGCTGTGCTTATATCCGGGAGTCCTGCAGACGGCTGGAGCCATTACTGCCCACCATTGGGATCTGGGCCTTGTCAGGGTGCAGTGGCTGGACCTCAAGCCCATCTTCAGGAGAGGCTGGTATGGTGGGGGCATAGCGCCCAATCCGGTGCTCCAGGAGGGCAGGGCCCCAGTCTCTGCTTGGCTTTGTGGCATTTTTCAAACGCTGCAGGAGGAGTGGGTGTCAGGGGCAAGACGTGTCAGAAGGGAGCCTTAAGCCCCATTCATCCACCCCCTCCTGTTTCACCTGCTGCCCTCAGCCCCCACCCCTCACCTGGATGAGGGTGTCCCCATCTGTGTGGCAGAGCTGGAATAAGGCATAGAGAGGGATGCAGATGACGGAGGAGAGAGCCATGAGGAAGCCGACGGCCACGGCCCAGCCTGGGTACTGGTAGTGGTTGTAGGTGATTGGCCGGTACTGGATCACCGTGAAGATGAGAATGAACTGCGAAGGAGGGAGGGGAGTGGGTGGGAGGCACCCCCGGGCCTCAGGTCACCTATCATTACCCCTACCCTTCCTCTCTAGGTTCCTCAACTAGAAAGAGGCATTTGGGGAGGGCAGAGGCAATGTCAACGTGGAAGTAGCAGTGTAGTGGAGGAAGCAGATGGAACCAGGGGTCCAAGGCGCGGTTGGCAGGCAGGCACCATGGAAGGGCAGAGGTCTGTCTTTGCCGTAATCCTGAACCAACTGGGGAACAATTAATTGCCTTTGGAATCAGTCAGTTCTGCTTAATGTTGCAGCTGCAGCCATCGTTTTCCACCCTCTTTATTCTAGAGAATCCTTTTCTGCATCTTCTGCTGTCAAACCCTATGCAAACGCCACCTCTTTCAAGAAGCCTCTCCAGATTTCCCACCCTGAAAGGGCTCTCAGTGGCATTTCCCATCTGCTAAGCACTTGTTTAATGTTGTCCGTAGATCTGGGAGATCCTGGGATTGCATGAGCTTGGGTCTCCAGGGCCCAGTATAGTGCCGGCACAATCTCATTTGCTGATTTGAACTGACTTGTGCAGAGAGGCTGGAGTGATGGTGGGGAGGAGAGGGCAAAGCCCTGCCTGTCAATGTCTGTGGAGACTGTGACAGCCAGGGGAAGTGCCAAAGGCTAGAAATGGTGTCAGGCTGGGAGCCAGGAGCTGGTTTGGAAAGAGCTGAGTGAGATGGTAAATCAAGACTGGGGCCACGGGGACCACAAAAGGAAAGGAAGCAGAAAGATGGACAGGTGGCTCGTGGGCCACCCAGAGGGCCCAGGTGTGTGTGTGCCTCTCTGCAGCAGGGCTCAGCATCTGCCTCCTGAGCCCGCAGCTGCATCCTGGAGCTTCAGGCTTCCCCAGCCTTCCCAGTGACCTGATTCTGGAGGACAAGCTTCACATCCACTGGGGGGCCCCTCCTGGGACACTGCACAGCGTAGGAGCGTATAATAAGTTTCCTGAATGGAACTAGATTCTGATCTAGGTGTGGGCAAATCCCTTATTTGAGCTGACAGATGGAAGGAATTTGTCAGAAACAAAATATAAGGAAGTAAAGCCCCCGAGAAAACATGACAGCCCCAGACACGCATGTCCATAGAGCCTGGAGTCCTCACCTCAAGGCAACTCCAGGCTGACTTCCTGAGCACAGAGAGGGCATGGCCACCGTGCCTCAGTCTCATGGAGACAGGACTCAGGCTGAGGCTGCCCCTGGGGAGGCCGCTTGAACCTGTCTCCTTCCTGCCTCCTGCCCTTTCTTGGCGGGTGTCCCAGGCCCCCGGGGGGCAGCCACCTCAGAGCTGTGCGGGATGAGCTCCCCACAGGCAGGCCCTGGGTCTGGGCCTCAGCCACAACCTCCAGAGGGCACAGCACTTGGCACCGACTGCCATCCCTGGCCTCCACCACTCACAGGAGACTTCCGCTCCTCCTCTTGCAAAGCTGGGCCAGTATCCAGAGCTGGTGCCTGTGCCAGGCTTGGGAAGATCCCACACCCCATGTGGTGGAGGCCTCAGCCTTCAGGGGCCTTTTTTTTGTTTTTTGTTTTTAGAAACATGAGCCAAGTGGAAATCCGGTGCTGAGCCTTGTAGCACAGGGGAGCTGGGCATGGTTCTGGACCCTGTCCTTGCCACCAGCTGACCCCTCTGTCACTCAGAGATGTCCCTATCTCTTCTCTGTGGAGTGACCGTTACATTATCAAATGTTTTTTGCACCCCTTTCCCACCTTGAGCATAAAGGAGCAAAATCAGATGGTTTTTAATCCAGGGACCATTCTTCCTTTCTGTGGGTGTTTCTAGTGTAGCACTGGCCCCCCCACAGGCTCCACAGACTGGACTACCTGGTTTGAATGGTGGCTCTGCCTCTTAGAAGCTGTGTAGACTTGGGTCAATTACTTAACATCTCTGTGCCTCAGTTTCCTGATCTGTAAAATGGGGATAATGATGGAGAGTGTATCACATGAGTTAACATATTAACATCATGCAGAAAGTGCCTAGTTCCTGGCCATGCTGTTCTCTACTCCAGTTCAGCTCCCTGATGGAAGCTTCCCAGGTGTTGAATGTTGGTGGAAACCAAGAACTCTTCCTTCCAAGCCAGCCTACTCCCATGCCTGGAACGCTTAGGAAATTGCCCTTGATCCTGAGCTGACATCTGACATGTACAAATCTTTTCTAGAACATTCATACATTCACACCATGTACCCTGAGCACCTCTATTATGAGGGATTGGAGACAATTGCTCAGCAAGGCTGACACCAGTATCAGTAATGGTTCCTGAAGCTCCCTGGGGACTGTAGGCAGGAACACCAGGGAGTGGGAGCTGACTCTCAGCTGCCGCCAGCTTGCTTTCCCCTTCTGAGGCTGGGTACTGTCTTCAGCCAAACACAGGGCTCTTGGCTCCCTAACAAGGCCAGGGCCTGGCTGGGTCTGAGGCCCCACATACTTGTCTGACTGTGCAACTTCCTTCAGACTCCGGGGGCCGGAGGTGTGGGTGTGGAGACCCCGGGGAGCTCTGGCCAGATCCATGGGCTCCTGCTCTCCCTCTGCTGGTTCTTAAAGGCGGGGCAGCAGGCGAGGGAGGGGCCAGCTGAGGAACTTACAAAAATGATAGCTGGAGAGACAAAGCGCCAGCAGATCTGGAAGAAGAGGGGTGGTGGGAAGCCCAGCATCATCTGGATGTCCTGGAAGTAGTTCCGGTGCCCTGGAGAGAGAGGGATCAGTGGGCCTGGCAGGACAGCGCAGGCAGGCTCGGGCTGGGACACGGGAGGCCACAGAAGCTTGGGCACTTACCATAGATGTACATGATGGACATGCACATGATGCAGGAGATGACAACCAAGGAGAAGCTGGCTGCATAGTTGTCCATCAGAAGCAACCAGTAGATGCCTGCCTATGGGCCAGGCGGCAGCTGAGTCGTGGATGCCGGGGCGAGGCTCCCCTACCCATTACCCACCCCCTCCATACCCTGGCAACTCCTGCCCAGCCTTTCAGCTCTTACCTGGCTGGTGAGCGGGATGCCCAGCAGGAAGCCAGCCACAGCCACACCCAAAGTCACATAGGTCTTTTTCTGCAAGATCCACTCATTCCCCACCTCATCCACAATGGCCGTGACCAGCGTCTCTAGGAGACAGAACTGCAGGATACCGCCATCAGAGCAGAAGCCTGACCTCTGCCCCTGTCTCCACCCTTCCCAAGCCATGGGCCCGTCCCGTGCCTCGTACCTGCGTGCCCAGCCCCAGCAAGATAAGCATGAAGAAGAAGAGCAGGGACCAGAGCGGGGAGATGGGCAGCAGCGTGAGGGCCTCAGGGTAAGCCACAAAGGCCAGGCCAGGGCCGTGGTCTGCCACACGGGACACGTCCACACCCAGGTGGCCAGCCATGAAGCCCAGGATGGAGAAGATGACGAAGCCAGCGTAGACGCTGGTGGCACAGTTAGTGGTGCTGATGATGATGCTGTCCCTGGCGGGGAGGAGAACAGGTAGAGTTCAGGACTCACAGCATGCTTCCCACTGCCTGACTTGGGCCAAAGAGAAGACTTGGAGACAGGGAGATTTCTAGAAATGAAGTTGCCTCCAATCTGTTTTCTGGTCTGCTCTGGGCCTTTTTAAGAGTGTTTGAGGCTCTTGTGTCAGACCCCCAAGGCACTGCTTTCTCTATCCCTCTTCTCTCTTCTTTCTCCAGGTACCGGATCCACACCCAGCGTTCCTGGGGCCTCAAGGCCCTGAGCGGAAGGGAGGGCCCTGGTGGGCCAGGGGGCTGCACTGGTGCTGGGGTCAGGATGCGCGGAGGGCAGGGAACAGGGGGCGGCCCCGGGGCTGCAGGGAGGGTCTCACCGGTAACAGTTGTTGTGGAACTTGTTGTAAGAAGCCATGGTGATGAGGCCTCCCCACGCACAGCCCAGTGAGTAGAAGATCTGGGAGGCCGCGTCACCCCATACCTGCAGGACCGACAAGGTGCTGTGGTCAGAGGCAGGTGCTCTCTGTGCCTCCCTGTCCCTCCGGGTCACCCTCCACATCCCACCTTGGCCTCCAGGATCTTGTCCCACTGTGGGGTCAGGTAGTACGTGATGCCTGTGAAGGCTCCCTCTAGGGTCACACCGCGGACGAACAGGATGGTCAGCACCACGTAGGGAAATGTGGCCGTGAAGTACACCACCTGGGCGCAAGACAGGCCACTGGACTTCTCTGGATATTTCCTGCCCTGGGCCACCTCCTGGCCCCCAACCACCACTGGTCCTCTGGTCCCTCTCCCCATCCTTCAGCACCCCCTACCCCCACAAAGCCCTGGTAGGGAGGTGGGAAGGCAGGATCTTTCTGGGTGGGTGCAGACCCTGCTGGGAAGGGGTACTTACTTTCCCTGAAGACTTAACCCCGCGGATAAGGCAGAGGAAGACGACCACCCAGGAGACACCGAGGCAGCCAAGGAGGGGCAATCGCACCTCTCCGAAGTCCCCGATGTCATCTGACAGCTTCAGCACATAGAGCCTGGGGAGGGGGATACTCTATCATGGAGGGTTGGCCCCTGCCATCCAGCAACAAATACCTAAGGCCCAGAGCCCCGCCTGTCAGCTCTGTCCTTTCTCCTGAGGTCCCAGCCACCAGCTTGAATGATAAGGGAGCCAGTGTGGGCCCAGCCCCCTCCACCTGCTATTTCAGGGAGTTCAGTGCTTGAAGCCTGGAGCTCCCAGGACCTTCAAGAGCACCTGGAGGCCATACCTGGGCCTGGGCCAGCCTCCTCAGCCCCTGGGGCATGGAGGTCTCCCTGTCCCTCAGGCCCACCCCAGGCCCTAGCTTGCACATCTCTCCCTTTAAGAATGCCCTCTCCTCCAGACTAGACACATCCTATCAGACATCACCTCCTTCAGGAAGTCTTCTGTGAGCTCTCCATCCAAACCAACCTCCTCTATCTCTGATGAACCACGGGAGGCTGCGGAGTGCTGAGTAAAGACACGAGGCTCTAGAGCTCACAGGCCTAAGCTGGAACATAAATTCCTCCCGTATGGGTGCATGCCTCTATCTGGCACCCTATGCCATGCCAGGCCCTATGTTTGGTGCTGGGCATAGAGACATGGATCAGACATCGTGGACACTGACTGGAGGGGCATCTCAGCTGATGGGGAGAGGTACACTGGAAGGTTTCCCAGGAGAGGGGAGGCTTGAGCTAAGTTTTGAGGAATGGGGAAGAGGTGGGTGAAAAGGCGTGAACATGAGCACCAGGCTGAGGGAACAGTATGCAGCTGGATGGGGTCAAGAAACAGTACAACCCAGCCTAGGCATGTCAGGAGTTAGGAAGGCTGGAAGAGAAGGTGGAGGCAGTAGAGGAGGATGAGTGATATGCGAAACTGCAAAGTCAAAGCTGAGAAGTTTGCATTATATTCTGAGGGCACTGGGAAGCTTCTGAAGGTTTTTTATAAGAGCACTCTTGGGGTCTCTCCTTGCTCAAAACCGTGCAGCAATTTCCATCTCTTGCCATGGAAAAGCCAAAGTCCTTACAGTAGCTACATGGGCTTGTGTGATCCGGTGCTTCCTACCTGCCAGTGCTACTCTCCCCCTGGCTCACTGCTCCAGCTGCACTGGGCTTCTCATTGTTCCTTGGACATGACAGACATGCCCCAACCTCAGGGCCTTTGCATGTGCTATTCCCTCTGTCTAGAGTGCTTTTTTCCCAAATATCCATACCCATACGTGGGCGTGGGACCTGAGCAGTCACACAGGGCCCTATGCTTAAAAGGACCTGTGCTTGGTTTAATGCTCTGCCATTAGCATCTTGAAATTCTTAATACATTTGAACACAGGGCCGCATACTTTTGTTTTGCCCTGGGCCCCACAAATAATACAGCTGGGCTTCTCAACATGACCCCCCTCCTTACTTCCTTCAGGGCTCTGCTCAGGGGTCCTCTTCACAAAGGGGCCTTCTCTGGCTACCCTGCTTAAAACTGCAGCCCTGTCCCCAGCCCAGCACTCCTGACCCACTTTGCTATATTCTCCACAGCACATGTCTCCTTCTTTGGAACTGTAAATTTTACCCATTTATTTTGTGGGTCATCTGTTCTCTATGGAGGCAATGGTTTTTGTCTGTTTTGCTCCCTGCTATATCCCCAGTACCTACCAAGATGCCTGGTACAGTACAGTGTTCAATACATATTTTTTGAATGGATATTGTAGTAAATAGACTGGGAGGTAAAAAGGGGAGAGCTTGGAAGGAGACCAGTTAGGTTGTCGCAGTTGTCCAGCTAGAAGGGATGAGCAAGAGACAAGCACTTGAGCCTCAGTTTCCTCATCTGTGAAACAGGCATACTAACACCAACCTAGAAAAATCTGTAGATAAATTTATGTGAATACAGGCTCCCTTCTTACAGTTAGAACCACTCAGCATAGCTTATAGGCTGTCCTCTATCACTTTTAGTTATTTTCACTTTTTTTTCCAAATCAGTTCTCAGATCTCGCGGCATTTAATACCTTGTGATGAGGTGTTACCCCTCATGGTACAGTGTAGCCAGGCCTGGGATTTAGTGTTTTCTTGACCAGTCACTCGGCCGCCTCCTCTCAGCCTCTAATCTTCCCCTAGGTCGCCCTTCACACGGTGTCCTGCAGGGAGTGCTGTCCAGCACATCCCTCTCATGCCCAACTCTCACCCAGAGATGGTTCATTCAGTAAGCATCAGAGCCAGGCCCTGGGCTAGACCCTCTCCAGGCTCTTAGTGGATGGAACCAACGACAAAGGCATGAGGGAAGTTCAGGAGCTGTGGGACCACCAAGGAGAGGCTCCTGGTATTCAGCAGTGCTTTCCAATCTTTTTTCCTTCGTGGCACACAGAAAAATATATTTTGGGTCCATTGGGGTAAATAGACAAGGTCACTCAAAGTTGAAGGCAACTGGTCTGGGGGCTCCAGGCTGCCCAGGCCGCGCCCAGTGGGCACACCCATTCAGGGCACATCTGTGTTGGAAAGTTCTGCCCTCCAGAATAGCCACACAGTCCTCCTCCTACCACTACTCAGAGTTACTTTCTTTTACCAGCATTCAAAGTAAATAAACTATTTCTTGTTCAAAAGGAAAACTTAGTCTAATTATGTATGTCAAACAGATTGTGTTTCATATATTTTTTTATTGCAAGAGTATAGCATTACCATATTAGAGATTAAAGAGTTTAGAAGGCTAGCCTGGGAACCAAATAATGAATTGTACCTTTCTTTTTATGGCACCAAATTTAGTTTTTTGTTTTATTTTGTTTTTGAACCATGTGCTTTTGAGATCAAACAATTAATGTAAGAATTTTTGGAACCTGACTTAGTTATAAATTGGTTCTTGATGCATAACATCTCTGGAATTATTCTGCATTATTTTTTAATTTTCCCAACCACATGGTAAATGCCTTGAAAACAGGATGCCCTAATCTATTTCTTTACATCTCCAGCAGTGGCCATCATGCTTAACTGAGCACCTGTCACCGTCTGTAGTGATTTATGCTGCGTTATCTCATTTCATCTTTAAAACAAGGTAGGTGTGGTAACCACCTCCATTTAATGGATGAACA
Source organism: Manis javanica (assembly GCF_040802235.1). Lineage (NCBI taxonomy): Eukaryota > Metazoa > Chordata > Mammalia > Pholidota > Manidae > Manis > Manis javanica. The sequence continues at coordinate 34,434,869 of NC_133159.1, forward strand.
ATTGAGACTTAGAGAGATTTGGTGATCTCTCAAGGCCATACAGCTGGTAAGTGACAGAGGTAGGACTCTGACTTCAGAGCTGCCATGTAGACACTGGGAGAGGAATTGCTAGGCTCCATGTCCCCCTGGGTATTAGGCGCTCTGCTGGAGGTAAGCAGGGTGTGGTCATACACTTAGGGTCTAATAGCACGAGTCAGACCAGCACCCAGAGGCCTACGAAACATAACTGTGAAGGGGCTGTGAGGGAGGGAGCACTGTAGGCCAGAAGGGTGAGCATGAGGCTCACAAACCTGCCCTCTGAGCTTCCTTGGCTTAAGAGGAGTCACTTAACCTTTCCTTTGGCTTGCTTTCCTCATTGGTAAAATGGGAATATTTTATGACACCTGAACCATCTACCTAAGGGGGTTGCTGTGGGGCTCAAATGAGATCATGCAGCTCTCCAAGGGGCTGTGGAGAGTGGGGACCCAGAACACCTGTAGAGAGTTACTTCATGCTGCCTGATTCCCACCAGGCACCGGGCACAGAGGAGAATACACATCCTGATGCAGAATTGCTGCCTTTTTCCTTAACCTCTGAATGCCAGTCTCTGAATCTGAAAATAGGGATAATACTATATGAGATAATATGCCTGGCTCATAGGAAGTGCCCAAGAATAGGGATGCTTGCTCTGCTCACATCCTTGCTGAAGCCAGCCTGGGCAGCCCTCTCAAGGGTCATTTTCCCAGGCTCCCCAGGAGGGGGCAGCAGGGAGCCATGTGCAGGGCAGGAGTCCTGCCTCGAACTGCAGCTGGTTAGGCAGCCAGGCTCCAGCCCCTGCCGGAGTAGAGTTCAACTGGCCACCCAATGGGCCCCCAACCCACAACCAGTTTCCTTTGAGGACTCTTCCCCTCTTGTCACACTGGGTGAACCTTTCAGAGCTTTGTCTTGGGTGGCCCCACCTGGCCGGGAATCCCAGGCAGATGGCCTCTGGGGTGAGAGCTTCTGGAGCATCTCTGGGGGTATGGGTGGGGCTTGGTGCTTCTGTGGGCTTCCAAAAAGGCTCATCCCCTGTCCAGTCCATACCACACCTCATATTGGCAGCTGTTTGCTTAGTTCTCCCATTAGATGTGAGCTCTGTGAGGGCAGGGTCTGTGTCAGTCCCAGCTCTGTCTCCCCTTGGAGTACAGTGCCTGGCACCTTCTTGGTGCTTGAGAAAAGATCTGTCCAGTGACTGAGCACCTGAGTCTGCCCAGAGGGTTTTGTTGCCTCACACAGGCAGGCAGTGGCTCTGCTGCCTACACCATGAGCTCCTGAGGGGGGCGACCACAGCCATCTTTGAATGCCTACAGCCCAGCACAGAGGCTGGCACAGGGAAGCGTGGCCCTGTAGGGTCTGAGAACTGGCGCTGGGCTTAGAGGATATCAACGTGCTAGGGCTTCAAGTATCACTGGGGCTTGGCCATCTCACCTTTGGCTCTTTTTCACACAGTGGAGAAAGCCTCAAGCCCTTAGCCTGGCATAGAGAGCCCTGTGCTTTGGGTTGCCTCTGGTCTCTTCTGTGTTAATACTGAGTGCTCACCTGTCCCTGACTTCAGCTCCAGTCTGCTACTTCCTGGCCTCAGCTCACCTGCCCTTGTCTCTCCTAATCCATTCTGCACTTCCCTCTCTCCTCTGGGAAGCCTTCTTGACCACCTACTCTTACCTGCATCCCCTTAGAAATAACCACCACCCCCTCTGTGCCCCCACCACACTTCTGCATATACCTTCTCCGAGGCACCTGACCTTGTATGATTAGCTAGCCCACTAGACTGTGAACTTCTAGGCCAGGGGCTCTGGGCCATCCCTACCCTGTGGGCACATGGGACTGGCAGAGCAGACACCATAAATGTTTATGGAATGAATGAAGAGGCCTACCCACCAGTCCCTAAAGCCCTCTTCCCATGGGTCCCTCAACAGGACATGGGGAATTTCCTGTAGGACGTCCTGCTGAGCCTTCATACCACCCAGCTGGGGCAAGGTGTTCCAGAACACCTCCAGCTGCAGCTTCTCTTCAGCCAGCCCCAAGACGCCCATCTCTGTCACTAGGGACAGAGTGGTGCCAGGCTGTCTTTCCTAAGAACAGCTTGATGATGACAGGCCTGGGCACAGGAAACTCCCATGCCCCTTAAGTCTAAACCAAATTCCTCTAAGTTCTCCAAGAAGTCCGGTGCCCCCCTGCTAGGCTGCTTCATGGCCCATGAGCTCTGCACACACCTGTTACTCTCATTGGAACAGGCTCCCCTCAGTCTCAGGACTGCTGACTCAGCCTCTGCTCATCTGGGACCCAGGACCTTTGCCCATGCTATTCTTCCCATTAGGAAGTCACCCCCTATTCCCTGACTCTCCTCTGCAGAACTGCCTGACTGCTGGAGCCCTTGCTCACTGCTACTTTGTAAGGACATCCCCACCCAACAGCCCATCTTCTGTTGCTCTCTGGTGAGTCAGCTTTTTCTCCTGAATCACCCTGTGAATTCCAAGACCTCTTCACATACCTCTACCCTGCTCCTTCCCAGCACCCTACCTAGTCTGCAGAGGGTTACCTGATGGTGAGAGGGAGGGCTGAGGGCTGGCACCAGGTGTCCCCCAGCCCAGGTCCATCAGGGGCCTCACCTCCAGTACTCCTCACTGGGGCTGGTCCTCTGGAGGGTGTGGTTGAGCAGGTGGGAGAGGTTGCCGGGCAGGGTGGCAGGCCGGGAGCTGTTGGTGAGGTTGGAGGTGTCCAGCACGCCGGCGCAGTCAGGCGTGTTCCAGGGGTTACTGCAGTAGGCCCAGGGCAGCACGTGTGTCATGGATGAGAAGAAGTAGTAGAAGGCGATGCAGATGACCACGTTGTAGTAAATGCCGATGTACGTAGACACCACCATCATGCCGTAGCCCACACCTGGGGAGGACGCGGGAATGAAGCCCCACACATCTTGTTGAAGGAGGTAAGGTTAATTTTGAAGGGCCCAAAGGGTGGGCTTTCGTGGAGGGCTGCAGTAGGGATGGGTCAAGGGGCAGGGGCACGCCAGGGGCCAAAGGGGTTTTGTGTGTACACGTGAGAGGACAGGAGCGTGGAGGCCAAATAAACAGGGATCCTGGCATGTGTCCACAGCCTTGGCCATTGATGTGAGGCTTGGGGTCAGCACCAGGGCTCCACCGGGGTTGGTGTGTTTATACAGATGGGAGAATCAGCATGGCCTGCAGAGGCGTGTGTGTGTGTGTGTGTGTGTGTGTGTGTGTGTGTGTGTGTGTGCCCCACCCAGGCCTCACCTTTGAACATGGGGCTGATCCTCCAGACCCCTAGGCAGCCCTGACTTGCAAATTGGCCAAAAGAGAGCTCCATGAAGAAGAGAGGGATCCCGCAGAATATCAGCATGATGAAGTAGGGGAACATGAAGGCGCCTGGCAGGCAGGGAGAGGGCTGGCTCAGGGGCAGGCTTGGGGGGTCCCACCCTCTTCATGCTCAGAACCCAACAGCATAACCTCTGCAACTGGCTAGAACCTGAGGAGGGTGCGCCGTGCACTGAGCAGGAGCCTGGGCCTGAGGTCCACTACCCACAGCCTATATCTCAACTTAACAGAGGCTCCCTGGAAAGTCTGCTCTGAGCAGAACTCAGACCCCAGAGCCACAATGTTTGGCTTTGATGTCTTAATCAAGCAATTGTACAGATGTAAGTCCCTGGGATCCTCAAATGTCCCTGAAACATTTGGAGGGCTATTGAAACATGGCAGGTGTAAGACAGGGGTGGAGGCAGGCTGGGGAGCTTTTCTCCACCTTCCTCACCTCCAGGGAGCAGGCTGGCAGTGTCAGGGGGTAGTCTGTGCCTTAGGTAAAGGGTACCTAAGCTGGGGATGGGGGCAAAGGAGAATAGGGCCGGAGGCCAGCCTGTCCAAAATGGGTCTGCCTCCTGTCCAAAATGGGTCTGCCTCAGAGCGGGTGGCCTGGGCCCTGGTGGTAGGCTCTATCCAAGCATTGGTCCCTGCCCTGTGCCCACTGGGTACCTCCCCCGTTGCGATAGCAGAGGTATGGGAAGCGCCACACATTGCCCAGGCCCACGGCATAGCCCACGCTCGTCAGTACAAACTCGATCTGGTTGCCCCAGTTGCCCCGTTTGAGGTTCTGGTCCCTCTTGGTGGCCTCGCTGGGCACAGCACCATTCTGTAGGGACAGGAGAGAAGCTACCATCAGCAAGGCATTTGAGCTCCCATGCCTGACCCTCTGGGCTGCCCCCAGTGGGGACACCAGGGACCCTCCAAGCCCCACCCCCACTTCGGGCTTCCCCTCTGCTGGCAGGAGCTGCAGAGCAGGCCTGGCAGAAAGGGGAGAAGGGAGGAGCAGCTGCCAGAGGGTGCCAAGCAGGGCCTTCCTCACCAGCCCCCCAGCACCCCATGCCAGGGGCACCAGCCCACCTGAGGAGCTACTGCCAATATCGGAGAGGTGGGACACTGAAGGGGAACTGCAGTTGAGAGCCCCAGATCCCGCCCCTCCAAATTCTCCCCTCTCCCTCTGGGTGAGCATCTGGGAGCAGCTGAGCCTCATACCAAGCAGCCAAGTCGGGTTGGGCACAAAGGGGCCTGTGTCCAGACAGCCCCCCCCACCCGCCGCCACCACATCGCCAGGCTGAGCACGCTGCCCTGTGGCAGGCAGCTGTGGGGGAGGGGAGGCTGGACCCCTGCCCCAGCTGAAGGCATTTTCCTAAGGGCACAGGGTGGGCACGGCTGTGGGGTAGGGACAGGAGGGCAGCCAGTGAGCTGGGTCAGACCTGGTGAGGGCATACTCAGGCTCAGGATGGGAGGGCCCAGGGGAACCATTGCTAGTGCCCTTGGCTGGGGAGGGGGCCCTGGGGAAGCTGACCTGGGCTAGGTGGTGTTGGCCATGAGTTGGGGGAGGAGACCAGAGTTGTAGGCACCACACCAGACTTGGAGGACAGACTCTGCTAAGGGAGACAGATGGAGTAACTCTGGAATAGGGTCTCTGAGCTTAGATGGGGTAGGCTGCAGTGGAGAGAGCTGGGCAGGAGGGGCTAATGAGAGGATTTGCCCCAAGGAAGGATGCTGGGCCTGGCTTGGGGAACAGCAGGTCTGGGCTGGGGGGTCCTGAGGACAGCCCCTTTTGGAATCCCAAACCCAGAGCTGGAACTGGCTCAGCAAGGGCCTCTATAAGTGTGAAAGTGCCCCCTCCCTGTACCATGCCACTTCCACTCCCTCCCCTAGTGAGCAGGACGTCAGGCCACCCTGAGCCAGAGCCCAAGGAGTCAGAGGGTCTAAGAGACATAGGGACCCCAAGAGCCCCCAGTAGAGAAGCACAGAGTCCTTGAGTGACAGAGACAGCCTCCCAGAGATGGGCTAATCTCCTGAGAGAAATGGACAGGAGTCCCTGGAAGAGACCCAGGATCAGAAACAGAGCAGCACAGCCTCTAAGGATGCAGCGACATCAATCCTCAGCTTGAAAGAGACATATTCAAGGAACGCCATGCTGCCCAATAAACAAAGAGGCTTGGTGCTTTGAAATGCTGTCAGACCCTGACCCTGACCCACAAACGAGAAGGGAGGAATGGCCTCACTGGGACCTATGCACCTTCCAGAAAGGCCCAGTTTGGAATACAGACATAGGAGGCACCAGCGCCTGATGGAAGCCCCAGCCACGCACCCTTTGCTCCCACGGTGCGCACACTTTGTCCTTTGGGCTTGCACACAGTGGCTCCACAGCAGAGACACCTTTGTGGAGTGACCACCCTGCGCACCCAACCCAGTATTACCTCCAGAGGAGAAGCTGACTACATTACTTCCTGGTAGGTTTGGAGGCATAGCACTGGGAACTGTGGGGTCCCCTTCAAGGGACACCCAGAGCAAGTTGGCAGGCTATGTACATTCATTCATGCAACCACAGAGCTTTACTAACACCTACTATGTGTCAGGTGCTGAACTAGACTTGGGAATTCAGCAGTGAACAAAACAGACTCCCCTACTCATTCGGAGCTGGAAGTCTGGTTGGGGAACAAGACATTAATGAGCTAAACAAATCCATAACTTTTATGTGCAACTTCAGTGTGACCACAAGAGGGAATTTCTCAAGTCCCAAGAGTAAGGAAGGAGGACAAGAAGTGGGGTGGAGGCAGGGTGAGGTCAGGGAAGGCCTCCCTATCGAAGGCTTGAAGGCCAGCGTGATTCTGGGAGAGGGTGGCTCACGGCCTGCGGTGCCGTATGTGACAGGCCCCTACAAATAGGATTCTGGGCTCTGGGGCCTGAGCCTGTCACCACCTCCCAGGGGCTTCTTTGGGGCAGGCCTAGCAGGGTTGGCGGGCATTTTTTGGGAGGGTGTGATGTCTTCTTGGGGTAGTTAATCCATTTCCAAATAAATCCTGGCCAAATAGGGCACCTATATGTTCATCTTACAATAACAGTTTTATTCTGTCCAAGACTTGTTTACTTAGGGGCACAATGGGGTATTGTGGCAGCTGCAGAGTATGTGTGTGGGGCCAGGAAGCAGCAGTCACAGTGGTAAAAGTGACAACGGAAGGTCCATGACTGGCCTCAAGGGCAGGACAAGGGCAAAGCCCCTTGCAGAGACCTGTGTCCCCCAGGCTTGAAGTTTGAGGCCCCTGTCCTGGCCCAGCCCTCTGACCAAATTCAGCTGCAGGACCGGACTTGGATCTCTGAGATCTACTCCTTCCCTGGTGTGGATGGGGACAGGGAGGACAGTGATGTCCCCGGCCACGTGCCATAGGCAGCCGCTTGACTGAGCTCTCGAGCCAGCCGCTACTCTGTTAATGAGCAGCACGCCACTGAGCCTTGAGCTGACCAGTTCAGCTATGCTGGCCAGAGGCCCTGGGACAGGGGCCTGGAACTGGGAGGTGGGGACTGGGCTCTGGTGGGCAGTCCCTGACAACACTAGAGATCTGCTGTGTGGAAGGAGCTGGAGGTCAGTGAAGTAACACCCTGCAAGCAGTGTGGGAAGAGCCCAGCAGGAGCAGCTGCTCCCTGTCCCTGAGTGTCAGCACTGTGGGGCCCCGACTGCAGCAGCCATGGATGGGCATTGCCCTGGGAGCCTCACACCCAGCGAGGCCTCAGGCTTCAATTCCAGTTATGTTGAGGTGGCTTGGCTGGTAAGTGCTCAGCTCTCAGCGGAGGGAGCAAGCCTACCTTTTGCCAAGCACACGGGAGGACAGGATCTCCAAAACGCTCTGCGGGGGTTCTGGGGGCCCAAGTTCCCTCCTTCCCTGGCCCTTCTCTGGGGACACCCCTTAGCTTCCTTTTAGGTGAGTAAAGCCTACAGTGGGCAAGCCTTTTTCAATGCTGCATAGTTTTTTTCTCTCCTTGCATAATCTTCCCTATTCTGAGTCTTTCATTTTCTTGATCTGCTGGGTAGATGGCTGCCCCACTGATATTAACCGTCCCTGCAGGGGCCATAGGCCCCAAGGTGCCCACCAAAGGACCCATTTGTGGTCGTGGTTTGACCTAGACCAGCCGCCTGTCTGCCTGGCCCAGCTCAGCCCCACCAACTGGCCAGGCTCCAGGCTTCTGCTGCCCGCCGTCACCCACTTCCCACTGTCTGCTTCTTGCTGCTCTCTCTCCCTCCCTCACACCTCAGTGGTGAACTAAACTGTGGTGACCTGGTACCCCTTTGGGTTGGCGCCTCCTCCCCAGATTCCCTGATAGCCTCGATCCTCACCTCTGCCCACCCCTCCCACCCCGACCATGGGCCCGGTAAGTGGTCTTCAGGACAGGGCCAACTTGCCCTGTGTCTGAGTTCCCCCAGTCTAGGCAGAGCGCAGGCTTTGGGGCTTTGTTGCCAAGGCCGAGTGGGGGGAGCTGGCTGATCGTCCTCCATTATGCCTGCTGTGCATAGACGTGCATGCACACGCACAGACACACACACATGAGACCCTCAGGTGTCCCTTCCCTCAGAAGTGGTCCCCTCAGAGGCAGCAGTGCCCAGCTCTGCACAAGGACCTGTGCACTGTCTTGGGCTAACAACCTCCCACCCCTATCCCTGCCCAGTTGAGTGTGCCACACGGAGCGGTCACTTACATAAGTCTTTTACATAGCCCTCTGCCTAGCTTATTCTCTCCTCTGGAATTAAGGCTGAATGCTCAGCTTTGAGTGCAGAATCCAGATCTCCCACTACGCTCTGGGCTGGGTGGGGCAGGACCCTGTGCTGGGGTTTAAACTCTAATGTTCTAGGATCCTGTGACCATGGGCAAGTGGTTTGTACTTTCAGCATCTCTGTATCCTTGTCTATGAAATCAGGGAGTAGCTTAGGCAAACCTGAACCGACCTACTAATATTCTGTAATTCTGCCTTGCCTAGAATTTTACTATTTCTGACCTCTCCTGTATTGCCCATTAGTTCCCACTAACTTTCTAAATGACTTAAAAAAAATGTTATTGCTTTTTTTCTGATTATAAATGCATTATAAGCTTATCAGAATAAAGGAACTGGGAAGTACAGCAAGGCGTAAAGAGGAAACAGAGCCGCAAAGCCCGCTCCCAGAGGCACCCACCACCACACGATTCAGCCCTCCTCTCGTGCTGGGACTCGGAGAGGGCCCAGATTTCTGCCCTGGGCTATGACTCCACTCTGGCTCCTGATGCCCGCCTTCCTAGATCTGTGTCCACTGGGTATTTTTGTGAATCATGAGCTCCCTCCTCCTGCTCTCAGTGGACACTGAGGAATCCTGGAGCTGCCCTGGCTGGGCGGGCGTCTCTAGGATCCAGCAGGCTTCTTGTTCAGGACTCTGCAGCCCCAGGGTTTGCTCATGGGATGAAGTCCCATCCAAGACAAACTTTATGGAGGAGAACAGGCAAGACCCCACAGTCCAAACTGACCTTGAGCCAAATCCAGATCACTGGCAACTTTGTCTAAGCCCCAGTGGAATTTAGGCGGAACAGCCATTACAGTAAATTGTGGCTACCTCAGAAGACCCTGCAATTTCCTTGTAGTGCTAGATTCTTATTCCTCCAAGTCCTCTCCCGTCAGTCCTGGGTCCAGACTGGCTCCTAGGTAGCACCTGCCTTGCAATGACAGGGCCTTGTGTCTTTCATCTGGCTCTGCTTATCCTGTCCAGGGCCAGGGCTGGAGGAGCAGGACCATGGGAAAATCTACCCTGGGCCTGAGCAGTATACACAGGGGTTATTAATGTCTCTGTCTGAAGGAAAACCTCAGAGCAATCTCTGGGCACTTGTCAGGAGTCCAGGCCTTCATACAGCAGGTGAGAGAGGGAAGGACATGTTCTGTGCAATTTTGTCTCTGATTAGCAGAGAGAGACCTGCCAATATTGTGGACAGCCAGTGGACAGAAGATGTACCCCAGGCAGGCCAGGCTCCATTCCAGGCCCTAGGGAGCAGTGGTGGGGAGCACTGGGTGGGCCTTCCTCTGCCCTGGAGAAGGCCAGCAGCCCTGCCCTTGCTGTGGCAGCCCTAGGCAGCCTCTACTCAAGTCGGCTGGCAGCAGGTTGGCACTCGGGGAAATGGCTTTGGTTTTTAGCCCTGGCAGTCATGAGGTTTGAGGGCAGTCCTCCATAATGCTTCTCCCAAACCCAACCCATGACGTCTCCTCAGAAGACATTCCTTCTCTTGCCTTCTACAGCTCAAGTCAGGATGCCCTACAGGGGAGGAAAGTGGTTCTCCTGGTCCCCTCATCCTCGCTGCCATCACCCCCATGGTGCCTGACATCTGCCTAGCCCCAGCTTCCAGGGAAGAGGGCACACAGGCTACCACCCCATCCAGACACTTGCCCTGGACACTGGTGAATGTTCCGTGGGGTCTCTCTCCTCCCAGCTGACACTCTCAACCCATCCCCTCCCCCATCCTCACCACTGAGTCCATGCACCACATGCCCCTGCCCCCTCACTCTCCCCATAGGAGTAACTGCTGTGGCACAGACAATGTGGCTGTATTGATTAGTACAATTCCTGGGCACCTCCGGCCCGTCTCCCCGGGAGCTAGGACAATGCAGCTTTGATACACAGAGCAGATTCTCAGCAGGTCCTTGGGCTGGGGGAGCCCTCACACCCCCACTAGCCCCCCTGAGGCCCCCACCACCCCGCTACCTCTTCCCGCACTCCTTTGCACAGCTGCAACTTTCTGGGTCACTTTTGCTGGTGTCCATCTCCCTCGCTGGCTGTGCCTGTACCTCCCTGGCACAGACCACTCAGCCCCTCTCCCCACCCCCAGCCCAGCCTCCCAGCCTGCCTGGTGCCAGGGAGGGGGCTAGACCTTCTGGAAGGTGACTGACCTGTTCTGGGGAGGAGGGGGCCACAGGTCCGTGAGCCACGGCCATCCCAGTCTTGGGCGAGTCGTAGCTCATTCACACCTCTGCCAGCTCCCAGCGACACTGCCGCATCCCCTGCCTCTCCCACTGCCACTGGGCAGCGTAGATTACTTTCACCTCATCTCCTCCCGAAGCTCTGCCTACCCCTCCCCTGGCCCTCCCCCTCCGGCCAGTCCCCATGCAGCCCAGCGCGGGTGCTCCAGAGCTAGAGTGAAGCGTGGGGTTTGTTGTGTTTTTTCCTTGTTTCCAGCAAGTTATTGGAACAAAACACACACACACACACACACACACACGCACACACAACCAGAGTGAGGCAGTGTGAGTGCGGGAGAGAGTGAGAGAGCACCTCCCTCTCCTCTCAGAGCCAGCTTTGGGACCCAGATGCTTCTGAGCCCATAGGCCTCCTGGTAGGGTGGCTGGGTGCCATGGGGACAAGTGCTGGTGAAGAGGTAGGAGGAAGTGAGGGCACAGTCCACAGGGCACTACCAAAGCACCTCAGTCTTCTTAGGGTGGTGTGGGCTGTGGGCTGTCTGCCTGGAGTTGGGGGTCCCCCAGGTAGCCAAGATGATGGGGTGTCCCTGTAGGAGCATGTGACTGACTATGCAAGGAAGCTCTGACCTAGTGAACTGCACTCTCACCTGTCCAAAGAAAGATGGCATTGGCCAAGAGGGTGGTCACCACAAAGTGCTGACAAAGTGGGGCTGAGGAACAGGCCCCCTGGGGAGTCCTGCAGCATTGCCCAGAGCCTAAGGTGTTGCTCTGGGAGTGCAGGCGGCAAGGGCTGGGCACTGCCCAGCAGGTGTCACCAAGACCCAACCTATTCCTCTTCTCTGAGGCCACGCTCACTGGTCAGTCTCCAGATGATGCTGACACACCACCAACCAGTGGCCAGGAAGGTGGACATGAGTACTCTGGTCCTGGGAAGGCACAGCTCTCTTTGGAAATCAACACGTGGGCAGAGGGCCTGATACATGGTTGGATCTTAGTAAATACCCATCAAATGGAAGCATGCATGGATTCTGATGTAAAGAACAGCTTTCTGGGAGTTTGGTAAGTGTGGTGACCCCACAGGGAACATGGCAGAATGGCATTAAAAAGAAAAGGGCACAGGCTTTAGAGTCAGATAGGCCTGGGTTCAAACCCCAGCTCTGCCAGTTTTTTATCATATCTAACCCTAGGGAAGTTATTTAACATGTCTGGTCTCAGTTTCTTCATCTTTAAAATGGGGGTAATATCCATCCATCATTGAACCTAGTGAGCATTTAGTAATAATAGTAATAGATAATACATATTAAGTGCTTACTATGAGCCAGACACTGTCCTAAACACTTTACATATATTAATTCGTTTAACCTTGCCAGTAATCCCTTGATATAGATACATAATCATCCCCATTTTGGGGAGGGAAGATGGAGACCAGCACTGGCTCAAGCAGGTCTCCTAGGAATGGCCTGAGACCCCCTGACTCAGCCACTCACTGGGCCAGCCCTGTGCAGCCAGGTCCCCAGACATGCTCCGCTGACTTCCTGTAGGCACAGACTGAGGCCAAGGCCCTGGCTGGGCCCCTGGCTCCAGGAAGGCCCAGTCACCCGTGGTGCCCGATGCTCACTTCCACCCAGGGTGGGCTCTGGGCTCTGGATGCCCTGGCCTGGGCAGGGTGCCCAGAACAGGCAGCCCTGGCTGGACGGCTTTCACTGGCTCTGGCCATGGGGACAGGAGACGGCAGCAGCCCAGCTGGGCCCTGGCTGTAATGAGGCCTCATTAGTGGGATCCAGCTGCTCCAGCCCCACTTAGGGAGACTGACTCCCCCAGCCCCTGCCTCTGACTTTTCTTAATACGAGTAGGCCTGCTTCCAGAGGGGCAAGGAGTCTAGCTGCTTTGTTGAGCCCTATGACTCCGGGGAAAGGTCCTGCTGAGCTAGGACTGGGGTTAGAGGGAGGGAAGCTGTATGAGGGGAGGGGAGGGCACAGGACTGAGTAGGGGGGCTCCAGGGCCCCTGGGTCAGATGCAGCAGCAACGGGCAGAAGCCAAAGGGCAGAGGGCACGGCGGAAACCAAGCCCCAGCTATGTGTAGGTACATAGGGAAACAAGCCCAAGGGAAAGGGATGGCAGAGTCCTAGGTCCAGAGAGGAGGCCTGAGGAAGGTCGAGCCTTTTCCTCTGGATCTTGATACTGTCCATTTCACTGGGGAGGGGTAAATGCATATCTAGAATCATCTACCTGGTCATCTAGGTCACTGCTGAGGCTGTTCTGGTGAGGAGAGCGCCCACTGTGTGCTAGGCCTTATACAAGGAGAGTTCCCACAGTGTGCCTGCCCCCAAGCTAGGATAATACCTACTGGGAGGAACCCTGTGCTTGGAAAGTACCCATGGCGTGCCAGGACCCATGTTTGCAGTGCTGACTGTATGCCAGGTCCAATGCTAGAAGACTACACAGCATGTCCAGTCTGTGCTAGGAGAGCACCCACTGTGTGCCAGCCCCATGTCAGCAAGCCCCTGTGGTGTGCTAGGCCCTATACTAGAGGAGTGCCCCATGTATGCCTCACAGGCCAGGACCTGTGAAGACCCAGTGTATGCCCAGCCCTGAGCAGGATGAGTATCCACTGTGTGCCTGGCACTGTGATAGCTGAGTACCCACTGCGCAAGAGGCTCTATACTAAGGGAGTGCCTACTGTGTGCCAAGTCTGTACTAGCTGAGCACTTGCCACATACTGGGGGTCTCACACTAGTAGGTGAGTGCCTAGGAGGTGATAGGCTCTCTACCAAAGAAGTGCCCAACATTTCCCAGGCCCTGCTTGGTGAGCTCCCAATATGTGCCAAGCCTATACTAGTTGAGCACTTGCCACATGCCAGGACTGGTCTGGGTGAGCACCCACTGTGTGCCAGGCCTTGTGATGGATAGTGCAGATAAGATGTGCCCAAACCCTCATGCCAAAGCATAACAGAACCGGTCAGGGTGGGGCAGCCCCAGGTGGCCTGTGCAGCTTGCAATGCCTTCTGGGATGATTTAGATTTTCTGGCACCCATGGCCCTAGGCCAGGTGACTCTGCTTTTATTCATCACAAGGCCTCCCAGTGGCAGAAGCAGTCAGTGCGCTCAAAGACACGAGAGAGGCCAAGCAGGCTCATCAAGGCCTCTGTGGCCCATGACTCTGCAAGTGGGGAGTGGGCACAGGGGAGGGGACTGGGTTGACCAGTTTGTGAACTTGGTGTGAGTCCCTGGGGTAAAGTTGATCCAGTGGGGCTCTCCTGTCCTGGACTCCCCTTTTCTAGCTCCCTGTCCTCTGAGCCCTAGGCAGCCCCACCCCACACTTTTACAGAGGCGCTAGGTATGCATGAAAGGACCACGGGCCCCGCCCACCCCCCATTCCCCCAAGCATCCCAGCTGCTCCCAGGCTTGGAGGCACCCTGGCCAGCTGGGTTCTCACATGTCCCTGTCCTAGGAGCTGCTCAGGCGTGAGGGAGGCAGCTGAGCTAGCCTGGCAGAGACCATCTGGGCTGGGAGTGGGGGAGAGGGACATGGGCAGGAGGCATGTGGGCCTGGGCACGTGCTGGAAGTTGCTGGCTCCTCCACAGGGCACCAACGCATGAGGAGCCAGGCAAAGGCTCCAAGGATGGCAACCCTGCTGGCACTGAAGGGACGAGAGATCCAAGTCCTCACGCCCAAACCTGGGGCAAGAGGATGCAGGTGAGGACCCCGTGGCAGGGGCCAGCTGCCCACTCCCCGCATACCAGGGTGCAAATGGCAACAGAGGCCACAGGTCTGGGACTGTCCAGGTGGCTTACATGCATGGCCCTCAACACCCTGACTTCTGCCCCTCCCATGGCATCTGGATGAGGGGCATTCTGCAAGGAGCATCCTTAGCCATCTGCCCTTAGGGGACATAAGCACCTAATCAAGTGTTGGCTCGGCTGCCCCGTGAGCAGGCCTGGATGGTAATCCTCAGAGGCTGGTCCTCAAGACCAGCACTGAGAGGAGGTGGCTTCAAATCCAAACTGGGGCCCAAGAATAGAAGGTCATCAGTGGGACTGAAAAAAAGGCAGGGATAGAATCCCCAGCAACCACAGGGAGTGCCCAGGGGACAGACGCTGTGGGCTTCAGATGCAGCGACGGGCAGAAGCCAAAGGGCAGAAGGCACGGTGGAAACCAAGCCCCAGCTATGTTTAGGCACATCCTGGTGCTGGGAACAGCGTCCCAGGGCAGCACTCCTTTCCACAGACGGCTGGCCAGGCTGCCGCCGAGCCCAGAGTCTGGGAAGCTCAGCTCTGTCAGGGATTCTGGGACATTGTGATTCATGCTCCCTTCGGGGGTCCCACAGCTCGCCTGCCTGCACAGTCCTTTCAGGGTCACTCTAGAGAAAGAAGAGCAGCCAGGGAGCACTCAGAGGGTTTCTTGGGTTTTGTGGGTCTCAGAATCTTCATGTAGGAATGGGCAGAGCCACCCCTAACTCCTTATGACAGGCCCATGGCAATTCCAAGCCTTCCCCAGGAAAGGGGAGGTTACATATTCTCCCCAAAAGAACACAGCAGCCACCCTTCGCAAGTGCTCAGGCCAAGAGTCCTCCCTCTGTGCTCATTGCTGAGCATCCAGAGATCAGGTTGGCTCAGAAATACTTTCAGGAGCTTAGTTCATTCAGACTTATTCCAACCAGGAGAAGTCAGGTAGGACTAGACCTGAGGGACTGGATGCTGAAGTTCAGAAGCGGGCAGGGTGGGGCTCTTGACGCTGCAGCAGAACCATCTAGCACCATTCCCCAAACCATTCCTTTAGAACAGGTTCTTTGAGTTCCAGAAATCTTTGGGTGAGAGACAGGGCTTGCTTCAGGTGGGCTCCAGGCCGATCAATCCTTAGCCGAATGAGAATAGCGACAAGGAACTGATGTAGGGAAGAGGGGAACCAAGCGAGGGGCCATGCTGCGTGGCTGGCTTCCTCCCTGACAGCTGCCAATCTAGCTTGTCCCTGAGGCAAGATCCCGAGAGACAAATACAACCAGTGCCCTTAGGATAGGATCTGGCATCTTTTCCTGCTTCCTGCTTCTGGTGCTAACCCCTCCCCTTCCATCAGCGAGTCTTCCTCCTCCAAGCCCTCACCGTGCCTGGCTCCTGGCCTCAGTTTCTCTCAGCTCCTCACCACCTCCTCTCCTGTGTTCTGAGGCAGTGGGCACAGGAAAGGCCATGGCTTGCAAAAGGGAGGTTTTCTGAGAGGACTCAGAAGAGGATTCAAAACAAAAGGTTGTTACTTTTCAGAGCAAGAAGGAACCAGAGAAGTAGAGGAAAACTAGACAGGGTCTGAGGACCCTTTGATGAGCACATACTGAACACTCCCCAGAGCAGGCAGAGCATGAGGTGGCAGAAGAATGCCAAGGTGCCAGCCATGGGACAGCCCCAAGTGTCCTTCTGTCCTCCCGCAGGACCAGCTGTAGCCTTCTCTCCAGAACATCTCGGGGATGGGGATGGGATGGGGATGAGGATGGGGAGTGTGCCTCCTGCCTCCTGGCATACCTTTGCAGATTCTGTGGCAGAATCTGGCCTGCTGTGGGCTTGGAGCTGTAGTACCACCTGACCTGCTGAGTAAGGGGCTGCCTGTCTGGGGTCTGGGACAGGAGCCCTGGCAACACCAGAATTGTGACCCCATGGCACCTCCTAGGCCCTCCTGCCATGACAAGTAGTTGGCGTAAGGCCCCAGAAGGACAGTGTTAAAGGTCCCCCTTCCTCCCTGTAGTCTGGTTCTTTTACTCACCAGCATCCCTTTGGCACCTTTTCCTACCATGGTGGCAGCAGGCTGTGGGCTCTGGAGTCTGGACCAAACTTATAGGCTCTCTGTCCAGCACCTTTCAGACCTCAGACCTAAGGAGCTGTGGAGAGAGGAGAGTGGGGTGAGAACCTGGCCGGGAAGGCAGGGGCAGTCCTTGTGTGGCCCTCGGGGCCCTCTAGAACAGCTGGTGCGGGGCCCAGACCACCACCCGGCAGCCCCTCACTCCCCTCCCGCCCTGGCCCAGCCCTCCGCGGGCCATCTCCCATCTTGCTCCTCTCTGGATGACCCTCCATGCAGCTCCTTGCTAGCTCTTCCAGCCCTTCTCCTGGATCCCTTGGTCTCCAGGCTTCCTGTCCCACTGGGCAAAGGTCTATTTTTGACTCTCCAGATGCCCAGTTCTATAAAAGATAAAAAATGATGCAGAACTGGGACAGGGTCCAATTCCATCATCGTCTGTGTGAATGGCTTCAACCTTTCCCCTGAAGGGGAGTCAGCTTGGATTCACTGCAGCCAGGCGGCCAGGATGCTCTTTCCTCATCCTGGTGCCAGTCAGGTTTGGCTCCAGGGAAGCTGGCCTTGTTGTTAGGCCACTGATTGGACCACAAGCTCGGCGCACACCGAACACACCACAGGTGGGCATGCCTCCCTGCCCTTGCTTAGGCTGTCCCCTGCCTGCCACGTCTTCCCTCCTTTGTCCAGGTGGAATTCTCCAAACCCTTGAGGACCATGCTTAAATATGTCATCTATTCTCTGTAGCGTTTCCTGGGGCTCTCCCTGACCACGACCAGAAAGAACAAACCACTTCCTCCTTTCTGTTCTGGGCAGACTTCTTAAGTCTTCTTAACTAAAGTCCTTATCAACTCATATTAGACTTATTTGCTTATAAGTCTGTCAACCACAGCTTGGTGATTTCCTGGAGGGCTTTGGGTCTGTGTTTCATTTACACTCTCAGCCCAGCACCTAGCACAGTGCTCAGCTTGCAGGAAGTGTTGATAGAACTGAATTGAAGGCAAATGGGTGAGGGTGAGGTACTGGAATGAGGGTCCAGGTCAGCCCAAGACCTTGTAGAATGCACCTGAGAGACAGTGTGGGACTGGTGAGCTGAAAGGGACAGCCAACAATTGGAGGGATAGGCCACACGCCAGGCCAGTGTACAAGGTTCAGTGTCAGATGCACACGAAAGCACAGTTTTTGACAGGCTACAGAGGAATCAAGCCCGCAGGGAGCCTCAGAGAATTCTCTTATGGGTGGAAAACCCTGGGGCAGAGGGACAAGGACGTTCAGCCTCCTCTGGATACCTAGAAGAGATGAGCGGAAAGTTCTCAGCCTATGCAAATCAGTCCTTGGCTTCCTCAGGCCTTTGCCCTGGCCCCAGCTCTCCTGCCCAGGGTTCTCCTCAGGGCCAGGGCACGGAGGGATATGACGTGTGACTTGTAACCATTTCCCTTTTGTCGGGCACACAGGCTGGCCTCTCTGCCTCTCAGAGTGTCCTCCTAAAGAGGTCCCTGACCATGACTGGTCTTCTGGGGGCAGTCAGGAGAAGAGGGGGTGTGCTCCCTTAAAAGATCATGTGCTTGTCCTCCTCACTCACCACACCCCTCCCTAAACTCTAGATTTGACTCTCCCAAAGCTGTTTCTCTTCGGCAATGAATGATAATGATGATGATAGTAATAACAGCAGGTGGCATTATTAAGAACCACCTCATGGGTTAGCAATCATTATGCCCTCTGGTTGGATGAGTAAACTGAGGACACTCGGCCCTGGAACTTAGGCTATAGATTGTTCTCACTACAATCCAGTCTCACCCACTATTATGCCTGAGCACTGGCTGCACATCCAGTGCTTGTACTTACAGTGTTTACAGATCAGTGCAGAAAAAACTGCTTAGCAGCTACTTCCAGGAGAATGAGTTGGGTGTAAAGCTTTGCTGCTTCCCCTGCCTCTACTGGTTCTGTTAAATGTACCCATTCAACCATTCAAGAGTACCAGTTGAATGCCCGTGAGATGCCAGGCCCTCTTCTAGGTGTTAGGGATCCACATTACTCAGGCAGCAGATCTGCCCCTAACCTATATATATGGACCACCATTGACAAGCAGTGGGTGAAGAGCTTGGGTTCTTGAATCTGGTATGCCTGGGGTGGAATTCTGGCCTAGCCATTCACTAAGTATGTGACTTCCAGCAAGTTACTTCATCTCTCTGAGCCTCAGTTTTCTCAGTCTGGAGAATGGGGCTAATATCACTTCTTTTGTAAGTTCTGAAGTTTCTGCTTAATTTTTCACTCTACTACAAGTCCTCTGCATTTTCATTCCCTCCAATCCATTAATCTTCCCAAAGCCCAAAAGCTCTGATTCCCTCCAACAGTTCTTCACAACCGACAAGATATGGCCTTGATTGTTTAGCAAGCATTTCAGGTTGGCCACAATTTAATTATTTATTCCACAAATACTGATTTCAGTCCTGCTTTGTGCCAGACCTGTTCTAGGTATCAAGAACTCTGCGCCCTCCTACAGCTTACAGGCAAGGGGGAACGAGTGAAACTGGTGACTCAAATGTATATAATTAAAGACTGAGATAAAGGGTGTGAGGGGGAAAAATCCTTTTATGAGAGCCTACAGCAGAAAGGGGGTGCTGGCCTTGTTTGAGAGTCACAGAGGGCTTTCCCTGAGGAAGTGATGTTTAAGGGTCAGAAAGACTTAATTAGGAAAATAGGCAATGATGAGGAAGGGAAGAGGAAGAGAGATTCAAGCAAATGAAATAACATGTAGGAAGACTGTGGGGCTGGGGTCTCAGATAGCCAGGGAGAAAGTAATGAAGGTGGATGGAGATGAAGGTGGACAGATAAGCAGGGTCAGGGCCTTTGGGGTCTGGATTTTGGTCTTTATGGGAGGGCAATGGCAGCTACTGAAGGCTTTAAAGTAGAGCTGTAACTGCGAGGAGGAGCGAATGGTGGAGTGTGCATTTTGAAAATACCACCCTACATACGGTGTGGAGGAAGGACTGAAGGGAAGGAACAGTGGGAGTGGGGAAGTCATTCAGGAATAGCCAGGCCAGAGATGAGGCTTGGATTAGGAGGGTGGGGTCAGGTGGGCAGAGATGCACAGATTTGAGAAATACAGAAGGTAACATTGGTAGGACTTGGTGATAAATTGGCCATGGGTCAGCGGTGAGGGAAATGAGGGGACTGTGGCTTCTGCTGGTGCCATAGGAAGAATCCAGTGCCAGTCCTAGAGACAGGGACACTGGGGATGCTGCAGGTTTGGAGCGGAGAGAGGATGAGCTGGGTTGGTGAGCTGGATTTGAGTTGCCTGTGAGCCACCTGAGGGCAGATGGTGAGGGGATAATCACAGGACCTGGTTCACCTTTACAGTCTCACTGCTCAGTCTTTCCTCTCCCTCAGACGGGACTGTCAGATCAATCAATTTTAAGGGTCCATCTGAGCCAAGTCCTGGAGTCCTTGCTAGGGATGGCGAGGTGACAGGCTCTTCCCCTGTCTTCAAGGACCTCACAGTTTAGGAGAAAGGAGGTAGTCTAATCTCCACTGTGACAGAATGGAGAGGCTGTGGGAGCAGGGGAGGGCCCTTGGTTCTGCTTGGAGCCCAGGTGGGCTACCTGCAGCCACTTGTGGACATGTGGGGCTATTCGGCATTCCCAGAGGGCTCTTGCCTCCATGCCTTTGCTCAGGAAATTTCCTCTTTCTTGAGTACCCTTGCCCCCATTTCCATCTGTATATATCCTACTCATCTTCAAAAACTGTCCCAATACTATCATCCTCAAGAAGTCTTCCTCCTTCCAGTTGCAGTCAGCCTTCCCTCTGTACCTCCCCAAAGCACCTGTGTACGTCTGATTATCACGCGCACAGGTAGCATTTTGGCGTGATTATTTGTGTCCAAATCTGGCTCCCCTAGCAGCTGGAGAGATCTTCCAGGTCAGAGGTGTGATTCGTCTGTATCTCCAGGGCTGAGCACTGTACCGCTGCAGGCGCAGTGTAGGCCGAGTAAGGGGGCGTTTTCTGCGGTCCTTGGAAACATTTGGGCATGCTCAGTGCCGCCCATTAGTCCTTTCCTAGAACCAGTCTCTCACCCACTACTCCCCAACCTTTTGACGCTCCCTCTCTTTGGGGCTGTTTAACCTCACAGGTCCTTCTCTCCTTCACTCTTCGGTCCCCCCATCCCCATCCTTTATTTTCTAGCGGCCGCTGCATTAAGCTTGTTTCAGCAAAGAAATAGACCAGGCTTTGTGAGAGAGTTGTCAGAGAGCCGGGGACGCGGCTCCTTTAAAAGTGACACCCCCCAGGGGGCGTGGTCTGCGGAGAGCAGGCCCGAAAGGGGGCGCGGCTCCTTTAAGAGGCGGCTGGCCGACAGCGCGAAGGCTCCCCGGCGGGCAGGCAGGGACGGGGTCGATTTCGGAGCTCCTGCGCCGTCCAAAGCGCCCCGATTCCTCGAAGTGGGCGCGTCGGCTTTAATGGGGATGCGAGGTGTGGGGGGACCGGCGTTACATCAGCCGCCACGTGTGGGCCTCTCAGCTGGTGGGGAGGCGGCGGCCCCGCCCCCGGCCCCTGCGGTGGAAAAGTACCGGGCCGCCGAGGTCCCCGCCCCTTGCCCCGCCCCCGGCCGGCTCCGGCCCCAACCGGCCCTCCGGGCAAGCCCCCCTCTGGTCTCCTCCCGGTCCCAATGCCTTCTCCCGCCCCGCAGTGGTGGCGGGGTGCGGGGCGCTGGCTGGGGCTGGGAGCCCCGGGCTGCTAGGCCCTTGCCCTCACCTGCGGCCACCCCGGCCCGCCCCAACGCGCACCGGGAATGAAGGTTGGGGTGGGGCTTCTTCCCTGGGTAGCAGCCCCCAGAGAACTCCACGGCCGTAGTCCCTTCCCAAATCCGTGGCCGTAGTCCCTTCCCAAGGCTGTGGCCGGGAGCTGCGGACAAAGAGAGCACGAGGGCACCAGGACCCCTAGGTGCGGCTTGCCGGGACCCGCGGGCGCGCGGGAACACGCCGCGGGCCAGTGGCTGGGCAGGCAGATAGGGAGGCAGGCCGGCTGGAGGGGCCAGATAGGCAGCCAGGCCGGCCGGCGGGGAAAAGAGATGCAGTTGGAGCCCGCACGCACAGGGCGAGGATAGCGCTCCGGTTTCCGGCCCCGCAGGCCCCCCGGCGCAGACCCACTGGCGCCCCAAAAGGACCGTGACAGGCTTGGGCTCCGGCGCCACCCGCACAGCCCCGCGCCCGCCGCCCCCGAGCCGGCGTCGGCACGCAGCGCCCCCCGCCACCTCCCGGAGCGCCCCCACTTGCTCCGTTCCCGTCCGCTTCGGCTCCTTGGTGACAGCGGTGACACCAGACGCGCGCACCTACCCCCGACCTTTGCGGCGAGACAGACATCCCCGTGCGTGCACCCACATTCACAGATTACCCACAGATGCCCGCATGCATGCGCGATCTCAACACACACGCACGCACGCTGGTCCTGAGGCTCAGCCCGGTGGAGCCACCAAATATCCAGACCGACGGTAGGAGGGACCGAGGCACGGGCCGCAGGGTCCCCTTCCCCCGGCCCCTTACCATGCTGCAGCCCCCGGCCCAGGCGTGCTGGGTCCGCACCGCAGAGCGCCCAGGTGGCTTTCTTAAAGGGAAAGTTGCATCAGCCTCTCTAGCCTCAGCGCCGCCGCGAGTCCGCCCGCCCCGCCGCTCCACTCGCGGCTCCTCCAGGGCTTGTTGTGTTTTGGTTTCGGGGAGGAGGGGGCCAAGAGTTTGGTGAAAGTTTGAAGAGTGGAGAAGGCTTGGGAGACCTAGCCAAGTCCCTCCCCTCCCCGAACAACAGCTCCCCTGGCTGCCCTCACCCCCCTCTCCCGCCCCGTCTCATCCCCACCCTGCTGGCCGACTTCTCAGGCTCCTCCTCCCAGTGAATAAAATTACATGTCGTTCTGGCTCTCAGATGATTGATCCCCACGAACCCCGGGGAGTGGGTTCCACAAAGAAGCCCCCTTCTCCGCCCCTGCCTCGCTGTCCTCCAGCTGGGGCCCTTGAAGGAAGCAGATGTCATCCCCTTCGGGCCAGGCTGGAATGAAGCCAGAAGGCCGGGGGCACTTTGGGGGGCTGGGGCTGGAGTTAGCCTGCCAGGCCCCCGCGGCCTTCTGCGCCTGCGTTCCCCCCAGAGAGTAGTCAGAGCAAATTCCATTCCCTTTGGAGCAGCGCCGCTGGGGACTGTGGGCACAGCTGGGTAAGGCCTGGGTCCTACTTCTTAGAACTAGAGGCCTGGGAGTAGTCCTTTCTCCAAAGATCCTCCTCTGGACCACTGGCTTGGTCAACCCTACTCTGACCTCTGTGTTTCCGGACCACGGACACCAACCTGGGCCCCCTCTTCCCTCCCTGGGAAGACAAACCTGAGTTCCAATAGTAGCTAAAGGAGACTGCCAAAAGAAGCTGTGCTGAGCCTCAGTTTCCTCTCCTGTGAAATGGAGAGAATGAGCTAAGGAAAGGCATATCCTGGAAACACAATGCTCCAAGCTGCCTCTGGGCCTCAACGGCTGGTTGTTCGAAGAAAGATGATCCCACATTTGCTCACCTTGTGAGAGCCACCAGCTTTCAGGGGGAAGGGCCAGTCAGTACAGGCTGTTAGAAGAACCAGCGTTGCCCCAGCCTGGGTGGGACATCTGCTGGGGAAGGGACCCAGCCTGGAGTGAGAGCATCCCCTGTGCCCCGAGTCCATTCCTCACCGTTGTCTGCCCAGGAAACTGGTTTTATTTGTTCACTGGGGACAATCAGCCTCCAAGAAGCAGACACACATATGCCAAAAGTTGCACGATTCCACTTTATTTACAATCAGCGGCACTGAACAAGATAACAGATATCAGGCACAGACACCTTCTGCCAACAGGAATGCTCTCTGGCCACACACCCTCCATTCCAGGAACCATCCCCAGGGCCCTATGGCTCAGAACTTATAACCAATTAACATTGGCGATTCGGTCAGATCTGGGAAGATACATTATCTCATCAGTGAGATTATTTTCATTTTTACTTTGTACACCCAAATCTATCAGGTATAGCATGTTTGGAATTTATATTCTCCTGAATGAATTGCAGGTGTTTGTGTGTGCGCGCGCGCACGTGCACTACCTGAATAGCTCTTGCGTCTGTGCCCTGACCCCATGGATCTGTGTAGGTGGCTCTGTGTTTGTGGAACAGTGTGTGTGCACTGCAACAGACTGTGTAGTGGTGTGTGTGCCCAACTCTGGGACTGGGCACATCTGGTCCAAGCCCTCCTTGCCTCTCCTCCAAGAACATAGATTTTGTTTTTGGTGCCACCCTTCCTCCCAGTTCCTGAGGCTTGTCAAAAAGGGCCATCACACTGGGAAGGCAGGATGGAGGCTATTGGAAGAGGTAGTGGAGTGGGGACAAGGAAGGGTGTGGGAGGGTGGGACAATGGATTCCTTCCCCCTTAGGCCGACAGACTGCTGGTGGGGTGGGGGCCTGAGAAGAGGGTATTGAGAGTCAGTGAAGGTCTTGAGAACTGTCGTGGGCCTCCTCACCCTAAGGGGTCCACAGGAAGGGAAGTGTGTTCAGGATGCTCAGAGCCAGACCCTAGGAAACTCTCAGGTCCTAGGGTGGGGATGGGGGTAGGGGTAGGTGCTCAGGGTCAGCCCTCCGAGGCCTTATTAGGAAGACAGAGTTTGGGACTAGTCCGGGGGCAGACTGGCACTGTAGGCCATGGTGTGGGGGAAAGATTTCCCCTGGAGTGTTTGGGAAGTTGGAAATGTTGTCCAAGAGGATTTTGCTAGACAAATATGACACAATACAAAGTATATTTGTATCCTTACAGAGACATTCATGGATGTGTGTATTTTACCCACCTTGATTCAGAAAGGGCTTCCCAGTGAGCTAAGTTCCAAGGGAAAGCTTGTGAGAAAGATTCTGGTTTGAAAAGCCATCTTTACAAGGCAGGGACTAAAGCAGTTGTTTTTCTTCCAACCAGAAAGAGGCCCCAAGGGAGGCAGGTCTGGGCCAAGCCCAGGTCAGAGCTGGGATGGCCTTCATCCCTAACTGTGAGCACCTGGCCCTGGGCAGCTGGCTCACAGCGTGGGAAGGGCATGGCCATCCTGGACCACTGTGGGGAGAGTAGGGGGATAAGGCTGAGGACAGACAGGAGGACTGATGGGGTCAGATATCTCGCTGGCCTGCTTCTTCCCAGGTCAGGACAGCACTCGCTGGCAGCCAGCAGGCTGGGCCCCACCCACTGTGGGCTAAGGTGTGTCTCGGGAGCCTCCAGTTACAATGCTATTTCCTGGGAAAGCTGCTGCTCCCAGCCTCAGATGCCCCAGTGCTGGCTGGTTTCCTCATTTGTCGTCATCAGCTTGTAGGATCCAGGCCTCTGTTGGGACGCACAGAGTCGGCTTAGGTGTGTGTCTGGTGGGAATAGGGTTAAGGCCAGACTTGGGTCACTTCTGGAGGGCACTATAGGAAGTGTCCGTGTTGGGCACACTGGCGGAGGTGCGCTGAGGGGCCCTGCAGAGCAGCTGGGGGAAGGTGGCCGCTGCTTTGGGCTGCAGCCTGGCCTGACCCCTGCCCTGGGCCCCACCTCCTTGGTGCCCAAGCCTCAGGAGGAGCCTGAGAGTGGCCTACTTGGGCTCTGCTCTCAGGTTCCTCCTTCCTTGAACTTAGAGCCTGGTGATCAGTACCTGCCACCTTCTCTGCCCTGTCCCAATGCAAGGGAGTAAGTTAGGTTGATTCCAGATCCAAGAGCTGTCTTGGGCTCCTCGTGTCCCTCAGGCCATCGAGCTGTGTTTCTCTGGCCCCCTTCCATTGGGGGGAGCATGAGCCAATCACAGGGCTCAGAGCAGAGTGCCAGGCTGGACCTCAGGTAGAATTAGGCATACAGGTTGGAAATACTGACTTTGGCCCTGTCTGGGGGACAGCCCCAATATCTGGAGTATTCAACACCTAGAATCCTAAATACCTTAGCGCTGCTAGAGTCCAGAATTCAAGAACCCCAACACTATAGAGAACCCCAAGCACAAAGTTCCCAGACCACTTAATGATCCTGATATCCAACTCTCAGAGTGTCGTGTGGATGTCCCAGTTCATCGGGGATGGGCCTGGAGGGGAGGGAGCAGTGCTCCTGCATGACCCAAGTCCCTTTAGTGACTGGTATTATCTGGGGAGGGGCCATCACCAAACTTGGGGTTGGGGGTGGTGCAGGAAGCAGCAGAAGTGCTTCTTTGATGCTCCTGTCTTGGGTCTGGAGAGGTCCAGAGGGGCTGCAGGAAATAAGGCTTTTCCTCCAGCTGCAACACCACCCATTTACCCACCATACAACTGTACATCTGATACATTCTGGGACTTGTACTAATCTCTAGGAATTCAGCCATGAGAGAAAGGAGGTTCCTGCTCTCCTAAATGGGACATATGACAATGTACTGTGTCAGTGTGTCAGTGTGGGTCAGATGTCACAGTCTATGGCCCACGTGTGGCTGAGGGCATGGCTGTGAAAAATGAATGGCTGATGGCACGTGGTGGTGTTGGTGTGAGGCTGTGAGCACAGACTGCAGCAGGCTGACGCGTGTGACTGTCAGAGTGGGTCTGATTATGTCCATCTGTCTGGCCATCTTTATAATCCCTCCTTGCCTCACTGCTTTTCCAAGAGGCAGGATGTAAGGGCCCACTTCCCCAGGATCAGGCCTCCCTGGGGGACCATGGGGCTGCTTCAGAGCTAGAGTCTGTCTCTCAGAGCCACCCTGAATAGAGTGGGCCTAGATTCCTCCCACTGCCCTGCCCCTGCTGGACCCAGAGCCTCTGCGGGTTGAAGACAGGAAGAGGGGCGGCTATAAGTGGAGTAGCCAACACCAAAAATAGCCGTTCCCCCTGGGGAGGGTCCTTTGACACCACCCCCTTTCCAGTCCTGCCCAACCCGGCCTGCTGACCTGGACAGGACTCCTGCCTGACTCCACTCTGCCCCAACTCTCATCTGAGTAACACCTTCAGATGAGAAAGAGGGGTAGAGCAATGATGTCACTACAAATGATGACATCATAGGGAGCTATGACCTCACAGGGAGTGATAGGCTCCGGGCGTGGGTGGTGCATATAAGCTGCCTGGGTGGGTGGGGCTCCATCTGCTGGCAGCCCCCCACAGCTCCCAGCAGCCGGGATGGCAGGGCTGGATAAGGCCGAGCTGGGGGCCCTGCCTTATCTGTCCCCCCCACATGGTTGATAAGCCTCTCACCATCGGCTGGCCCAGGGACAGGCAGGGAGCAGGCTGGAAGAGGGGAAAGGCTCAGCTGGCTCTGGCTGAGCTCCAGGGCAGACAGCTGGGGTCAGAGAGTCCTGGAAAAGCTCCAGGAGGGGAGAGGGGAGGGAGCCCTGGGAAAGCAGTGCAGGGCAGTGGTTAGGGACATGGGTACTGAAGCCAGGCTCCCTGCATTTGTACTCAGGGTCTTCATAGCTGGGTAAGCTGGGACATCAGTGTCTTTAGTACTCCTCACCAGGAATACTATTAGTGGTGTCAATCAATCATAGTACTATTGTGAGGATTAAATGCGTGTTAAGTAGGCATAGAAGAGGGCCTGGGATGTGGTAAGCACCCATTCTTCCCAGGTGAGATCCGGAGCCTCCAGGAGGTACCCACCTTACCCAGCAGCACATTCGTGGCCTGAGCTGGGCTTCCCAGAGGTTGCGCAGCCTCATATAAATCCCACACCTTCCCAGTCAGCTCTGGCCTCAACAATCCTTCCCAGGAAGCCTGGACTTTCTGGCACGGTTTTTTCCAGCAACCCCCGTGGACACCTTGGAGCCCTGGTGCCCTCTGGTGACAAAAGCCATACATGGCAGCGACAGCTGGATCCCCAGGGCACATCTGACCGACAAGGTGCTGTCTCCTGTCTGTTTTTTTGTATCATACTCATTCAAGTTTACAAGGTAGGGATTATCTCCATTCTCTAGGACTAAGACTCAGGCCCAAGGTTACAGAACTAGTAAGTATTAGATCTTGAACTTATACTCAAACCCAGGTTGGCCTGTCTCCAAAACCTGTGCTCTTGCCTTGTGAACAATATGTACACATTGTATGTGCCATACTGAGAGTTTGAACATAACTGTGATTAGGGATATGGCCACTGAAATTTTCCAACTATAGAGATAAAGTATTGTGAATTGGTTTTAAGCACAATAAGGTTGGGTGTTTGACTATTGGGAATTTTGGTGTGGCTGGATAATTACATTGTGTGAACATAACTATGGTTGGGCTTGTCATTTATGTTGTATAAACTTAGCCATGGCAAAGTGCATGGCTCATCTGCCTCTGTGTGTGTGTGTGTGCGTGTGTGTGTGCATGTGCTGTGGAGAGGGCTGTGTGGCTAGTGAGACTGTCGGGGAAGGTGACAAGGGCTCTGAGTTCCCAGCACCACTTGCCTCTGTGGTCCCAGGACTGTGTCTGCTCGTCATGACACCATGATGGATGACTTCACATGCCTGACACACTCCCATGGGCCCACCCGCTTCTTGTTTCTCCCTCCGCACCGCCTCCCCCCGCCCTTGTTTTGGAGGAAGTAAATCAGATAGTGCCACAAATGGAGTTGGTTTTACTTTTTTTCCATGGGATATTTGTGAGAGCATTTTACAAACCCTTGAGTGATATTTAAAATAAAAAAAAAGGACATTTAAAAAGAAATGTTAATATGGCTATTCTAATTCTTTAATTTGAATTTAAGCATCAGTTCTCAGCTATTCTCAAGGTGTTGTTCAAAGATCCCTGGGGGTCTCTAATACCTTTACAAGGAATCCACAAGGCAAAAAAATGTTCATAATAATACCAAATTGTTATTTGCCATTTTTACTTGGCTGCTATTTGCACTTGAGATGCAGCACAGTAGTAGGTAAAACTGCTGGCACCCAAGGGGGAATTAAGGTGTGGCTCAACTTACTAGTAGTCTTGGTATTTTTCTCTGCCACTATGCATGCATACATGGTAAAAAAAAAAAAAAAAACAGGGTGGGGGCGAATTTCACTTAAAAATGTCCTTGCTGAAGCAATAAAATTATTAACCTTTGTTAACTTTCCACCCTTGAGTACATCTTTTTAATATTTTGTTTGACAAATGGGAAGTATATATAAAGCATGCTGCTGCATATTAAGTTTGATTGTTTTCCCAAGGAAAAGCACTTAACAGGATTGAGCTGTAAGCCAAAAGTCATTTTTCTCACTGAACTCTAGTTTTACTTAGAAGAACAAAT
Organism: Manis javanica; assembly: GCF_040802235.1. Classification (NCBI taxonomy): domain Eukaryota; kingdom Metazoa; phylum Chordata; class Mammalia; order Pholidota; family Manidae; genus Manis; species Manis javanica. The sequence goes on from NC_133159.1 coordinate 34,463,103, forward strand.
GACCAAAAATAGTGATTCAGACTTGGGTCTTTGGCATATATTTCTCGAAAGTGAATGAAACCTGTCACCTCAAGGAAGACCATTATTATTTTTGTTGCCAGTGATAAAATTAGAGCTCTGAAGTGAAAATTAGAAAGTGGAAAACTTCTACCCCAAGTTTGAAAGCTTCCCAATTAGGATGAGGCAAGTAATGACATTAGTGAATGTGTGTGTCTGTTTTGCTTTGTTTTGTCTTTTGTATCGTATAATTTTAAAAAGTGCATGACAGACCAATGGATTTTAATGTAACAATATGAAAAGTTCCTTGATAGAGTTTCAGATTACACACTGCAATAGCCTTTAAGAAACTATACCTGCCAAGTTTTGGTGTAGTATCAAAGAATATCCACAGTAACCTGAAGAGGATATTAAAATACTTCTCCCTTTTCCAACTACTTACATCGCAAGGCTGAGTTTCCTTCAAGTATTTCAACTAAAACCACATACGGCAACAGATTGAATGCAGATATACTGATAATGAGAATCCAAAAGTCTTCTCTGAAGCCAGACATTAAAGAGATTTGCAAAAACATAGCACAATGCCACTAAAATCCTCACTAAAGTTTTCGTTTTGGTAAATACATAGCTATTTTTCACAGACATATTTTTTTGTTAACATAAAATAGGATGATATTGTTATTTTACATTGATACATATTTTTAATTCCTCTCAGTTTTAACTTCAAATATAATGAATATCAATAGATAAAACCCACTTAAATGAAGCTCTTTGGGTCCTCAATTATTTGTAAAAGTGTCAAGGGGTCCTGAGATAAAGTTCAAGAACCAGTGAATTTCATTTTTAAAAAAGAAAGATAACAGAAGTGTATTGTAAATATTAAACTTGCTAAGTAATTAGATCTTAATTGTTCCCACCACTGAAGAAATAATTATGGAGAGCAGTATAATGCTACGATAACAGTCACCTTGCAATATAAGTGTAGCAAATCAGTATGTTGTTCATCTTAAAATTACACAATGTTGTCAGTTATGTCTCAATGAAAAACCATTATTTTTTTGTCCTAGACCTTTATTATTAATGACTATTAGAGAATAAGCTTATTTTACTGCTTACATTGCAATGTGTATAAGCTACAGATTTTCAGCATGTTTCCAAAGAGGCTATCAGCCTTCTCTCCCCGTTGTGGAAGGTGCATGTTATCACCTCTTCATATGACCTAATCTTCCTTAAAGAGAAGAAAAATTGATCCCTCAGCAGCTCCTGCCCCCAGGATTGATAACATGGGCTGCTGGCTGGGCTCTGGGCTCTGGTGCCCTTGCTTCATTCCATCTCTTCCATTTCTAAACACGCCTTTTTTTTTTAAAGCTATTATTTATTGACTGTGTTCTGTATTAAGAACTTTACATTCATTTTCTCATTTAACCCTCACAGTAACTCTACAAGTGAGATACGATTATTCCTGTTTTATAGATAAGAAAACTCAACCTCAAAAAGGTTAGGAAGAAACCTCTAGGAATGTAACTGCCCTTACATACCTTTTAATTTGTACATTCATAAAGTTATGTCTCTGAAGTTTAGTGCTTTAACAATTGTTCTGAGTACCAATTAGTGCTAAAGGGAGGCACTGGCACAGGTGAGTGCCACCTGAACCCCAGCTGAGTCCTCACATTTGGGTCCTTGCCTCTGAGCCCCCATGGAAGCCCCATGTCATAGATAGGGCGAGTCTGTCCCAAACCTGAACCCTTCTACAGGTCTTGCCTCGATTTTTTCCCCAGCCTTCATGGTGAACCTTCACACCCCATCCTCCCCACTGGAGCTTCCTGGAGTCCTTACCTGGGGCAACTTGCTTGAGCTCCTCACCTGAGCCCACTGATCAGCCCCCACACCAGAACCCTGCACTTGAGTCCTAATGCAGATGGATTCAGACTCTGAGACAGCCCCTCTCAGGCAGCAGCAGAGGAAGTGTAAGCTGGAGGGTGAGGGGCGTGGGTGGGTTGAGAAGCAGGAGTGGAGATGAACCACGCGTTCTCAGCCCCTGGCCACGGTCAGGAATGTTCCCAGACAGCACTGACCTCTCACCCCAACCCGCCTCAGCCCAAGGGTACACGGCTCCCACTTCAAGGACCAGCAGCCGCCTCTGGAGCAACTGGGGCATTGCCATGGCAACCAGGCCAGGCCAGTGTGGGGCTGGGGTGGGGCTTCTTTGAAGTCCTTTATTGCCCCAAAACATAGACCTGATTCTCTCATCCTTGTAATCCTCAGGGGCCCCTGTAGACCGGAGCAGTCCAGGAGAAGAGGAACCATCTGCTTCCCACCATGCCTCTCAACTTTCTTTCAGCCAGAGGCCCCCTGAGACAGTCTAATGGGAAGCTCAAGCTCTCTGACCAGGGACCCTGCAGCCCCACCAATACTTTAGGAGCTGGTGGGCATCTCTCATCTCCTCCTGGCATCTGGTAGCAGAGCTAGAGGGGAGCTGGGCAGATCTGACCTCTTGCCTCTGCCCCCTGGGCTATGATATATTAGGGAAGAGAGCTTGTCAATCTTGTACATGAGAGGAATAGAGGAGGGACCTGGTGGGGCAGCTCAGGGCTTGGTGACCTAGACAGAGGCCTTGTGTTGGCGATTAGCTGTCACGCTGGGTCTAAGCTCCTTACCCTCAGAATCTAGCCTCCCCACCTGGTCTAATCCAAAGGTGGGGGAGGGGGCTGGATGGGTCCTCAGTGACCCACTGAGTACGACCAGCTGTGGCCCTGCGGGAGACCAGCCTCTGTCTCTGTCTGTGGGCCTCTCTGTCCCTCCCTGTCTTGTGCTGTGCTTCTGTGTTCCTGTCTCTGTCTCCATGTGTATTTTGTGTTTTGTCTCTGTGAAGAGCTCTGTGGCCCTGACTCTATGAAACTACAGTTGATGACAGAGGGCATAACACCACTAGGTAATGGCTACAAAGGACTGTGGGTAGCAGGAAGTCTTGGGGACACAGACTGGAAGGTAACATGGGGTTTTAACAACACAGGGTCTAGGTGGCAATGCATTGTGGGTAACTCAGAGTTTGTGTGTTATATTTGACACACAGATTGGGTGACCCTGAATTGTGGCTAACACAGGATCTGGGTGATTCAATGATAGCAATTAAAAAAGAATTTTGGAGGCCGTAGAGAGGCAGCATTGTTCCCAACCAGGGGTAATTTTACCCCTCAGCCCCAGGGACATTTGGCAATGTCTGGACATTTTTGGTTATCACAACTGGGGAGAAAGTGTGCTGCTAGCGTCTAGTGGGAGGAGACCAGGGGTGCTGCTCCATTTCCCACAAGGCACAGGGCACCCTCTGTGACAAAGCCTTGGGGGGCCCAGATGTGGAGCGCCAGCCCGGGAGCCACTGCAGGTGGAATCCCGGCTCTTGCACTGTGTGAAGGCTGGGGCAAATTTTCCCCTACTTACCATGGAGCGCCCAAGCAGTATGCTAGGATTAGTGAGCCAATATTCTTGTAATGTGTTTAGAATAGTGTCTGGCACAGAGTGAGAGCTGTTTATTGGCTCAGACTTGGAGAGAGCAGATAGAGACCTAGATTCAAACATTCTCTCCCCTTCTCATTACAGCTTCTACCTCAGACAGGCTTCTTCCGCTGCCGGAAACTGCGAGGCCAAAAGCAGTTCCAGTCTTACATCATGCTGGTTTAGTGATATCAGAGGAAAAGAGTGAAACTTTTCCCTGCTTCAGTAGTTATAAATCCCAAAGAAAGCTCTGATTGGCTTAGCTTGGGTCATGTGGACACACAGGGTTTGCTGGTTGCTATAAAATACATATAAATCCTTGAACAACATGGGTTTGAACTACCCAGATCCACTTAATACCTGGATTATTTTCAATAAGTATGTTGGAAAATGTTTTGGAGATTTGCAATGAATTGAAAAAACCATTTTCTCCAATTCACATAATCGTAAGAATACGGTATATACTATAGATAACATACAAAATATGTGTCAATTGACAGTTTATATTATTAATGAGACTTCTTAGTTCTTGGTGAGTCAAAAAGTTATGTGGACTTTGTACTGTGGGGGGGCCCGGTGCCCCTAACCCCAGTGTTGCTCTAGGGTCAGCTGCATATCGGCTCTTCATAATAACCCCGTGGAGTAGGTACTCTTACTTTCCTCTTTTCACAGCTAAGGAAACTGCTGCACAGAGGTTAAGTTACTTGCCCGAGTCCGCATGGCTAGTCAATAGCAAACCGGGATTTGATTCAAGGCAGTCTGATTTGAAAACATGTACCATCTTGAATATATGTGTGTTTAGATACACTGGGTTTTCTTTAAAAATGTGCAATAAGAAGTAATGTTGTCTTAGCAAGTCTCAATCATAGAAATGTTTTCATTACAAAACTTAGCTCATTTTTGTTTTTCTAAGATAAAGCACTAAGCCACCCATTTGTTTGAGTGGGCTAATGAGACTTCTGACGGAGCCACCATGGGGAGAGAAAACAATAGGAGCCGGTCCTGGAGTGAAGGATGGGGGTGGGAGGGAGGAAGGGAAAAGGTGGTGGTGCTCAGGAGAATGAGGCCTGGACAGGACCCAGCGCGATCATGAGATGGAGCTTTAGGTTTGCATGATCACCCAAGACCCGGTTCAACCCTTTGGCTTTTCCTGGAGCTTTGACGAATCAAATCAGCACAGCCAAATCAACTGATAACACAGCTGCCACCAATCGCACACATCTTGAAAGAAAAGAATGACTGGATTTTAAGAGTATCCTGTCTCGGCACCAGGGGCTCGAGAATAGAGGGATGGAATAGAGGTGCTACCTCCTTCCTTAGTCATCACCTCTTTCCTTCTTAGGTGCTTAGTAGAAGGAATAATCAGATAGAAACATGGGTGGGTTAGTTAGAAAGTTTCTCCTGGGAACTCACAGAAGCCCGTTCTGCAGCAAACTGGTGTCAGAGATGGGGTTACAGTGCCCTCTAGTGGAAATCTCAGGAATTTATACAATATCAGATTTGGATGTGGTAGATTAAGGTAAAGCTAAATCGTCCAAAGGCAAGATTACTTACCAGGGGGTTGGCCTCCAGATTGTTTGGAAAGCAGACCAAAAGAGAACTAACTCTGTGTGTGTGTCTGCATGTGTTGGGAGCTGTGGGGCTTTTCCTAGCTTCACGCAGAAGTCAGGTAATAGTTATGAGACAAAATGTGGGAGCAGCTGATGGCAGTGGCCCAATATTTTATTTAAAAATGTGAGAAAACCAAAGGCTGTGGAGATAGGAACTTTCCCCCTTTCTTGAATCAGACTAAGACATGAAGGCACAGCAATTAACTCTCCAAGCAGAACGGGGCACGTTCCTGGGCTCATTCTGGTGAGCGAATATACTCTGATGCCGCTCATTCCCTTGATTCACCCGGAACAGAAGGACCAAGAGATACCACATAAAATAAAGGACATTTTTGTCAGAATGAAGAAGTAGAGGGTTTGGGGGGAAAGGCAAGTAAGAACAGTTGAGTTAGGGGTTTCTTTTTTTTTTTTTTTAGGGGTTTCTTCTTAATCGTGAATGTTTTTGTCTTTAAATGTGAGAGGGTACCTCACTCTGTGTTTCAAACCAGAAAGTTTATCTGATACAATGTGATTTAGAGCTAGTGGGTGAAACATTAGTATTTGGGAATTTAGAAAATATTTTCTTTGCTTGAATAATTTCTCTTAAGTATGTAAATGGACTGCTGTATTGTGAGCCTAAATTTCTCTTGGTGAAATTATCTGTGTTTGACGGGCCAAGGTGTAATTTGTTTAATTTATGAACACCCTAAGATTTACCTATGAATTAGACACATTGAAATGTTGATTTATTCTGATAGAGATGCTAACTTTTTTGGTTTTGTGTGTGCAAATACTACATGGATACATTAATTTAATAAACTTTTAATTGAAATCACTCATAAAAAGTTCATAAATCATAAATACATAGCTTAACACATCATTACAAATTGAACACGTCTGTGTAAATGTAACTGAGTCAGCTCAGGCTGCCCTAACAAAATACCATAGGCTGGGCGGCTCAAACTTCAGATGTTTATTTCTCATAGTTCTGGAGGCTGGAAAGCCCAAGATTAAGGAGCCAGCAGATTCATTTCTTGGTGAGAACCCTCTCCCTGGCTTGCAGAAGGTGACCTTCTCTCTGTACCTTCACACAGTAGAGAGAAAGGAAGAGAAAGGGCGTGAGGTGAGAGAAGGAGAGAAAGTGAAAGAGAAAGCTGTCTGGTTTCTTCTTGTAAGGGCGCTAATTCCATTACAGGGTTCCTACCCATATGACCTCAGGTAAAACGAATTGCCTTCCAAAGGCCCTACCTCCTAATATCAACACATTGGGATTTAGGGCTTTAACATATGAACTTCGGGGGACACAAACATTCTGTCTATACAATAACCACCCAGTAAAGATGACCCCCAATCACTATTCTCTCTGTCCTCCCAAGGTTACCACCATCCTGACTTCTAACCTCCTTGGGTAGTTTCGCCTGTTTTTGCACTTTATGTAGTTAGTTTTACACAAAATGCACTCTTTTGTATTTGTGAGATTCATCCATGCTGTTATACATCATAGCGGCTTGTTCATTTCTGTTGCTGTACAGCACTTCATTGCATGAATACACAACAATTTAGCCATTCTTGTTTTCCAGTTTGGGACTATAATAAATAATATAAATCTTTTGGTGCACACACCTAGGAGTGGATTTGCTGTCTCCCAGCATATGCATCTGCTAAACTTTAGTAGGTAGTTGTACCAATTTATACTCCCACCAGCAATGTGTGGGAGAGAATTCAGCCATGGTGAAAATATTTACCCCACAGAAACTGGCAACTTCTACAAGTCAGGATTTCTTTCTGAGCCAGTTGTCAAAATAATTACCAGCATACCACTACCAGTGGTCATTGTCACAAAACACCACATGCTTTCCAAGACTTGGTATTGTCAGTCTTTTTTTTCCTCTGAAAGGAATAATAATAAACATTTTTGATCGAAATTATAATAGAATGTACTTTTTACTCTAATATAATATAGACTTCAGAGATTGTTTTTATTTTATTAATATCAAACACACAGTAGTCAGACATCTCTTATTTTATACACACAGACACCCCTCACACTTTAAAATGATGACATTATTCTTCAGTCCTTTAAAAAAGTCATATACCTTAATATCAAGAATGATGAAAAACCAGGACAATCTCACATTGTTAGTGAGAATGTAAACTGGTACAACCACTTTGGAAAACTTTCACAGTATTTACTAAACCTAAACATACATACACCCTATGACCAGAAGTTCTACTCCTGGACCTATACCCAACAGAGATGAGTTCTCTGTGTACCAGAAGGCAGGGCTGGGAATGGTCATAGCAGCTTGATTCACAGTAACCTATGCTGGAAACAAACCAAATGTCCATCAACAGGAGAATGGGTAAATATACTGCGATAAAGTCACACAGTGGAGTATAACATGACAATACAAAAGAACAAAATATGGATACTACAGCAACATGAGTAAGCCTCACATACTTTTGACTGAAGGAAGTGAGACAAAATGGAGTCCAGATTGTGTGATTACCATGATATGAAGTTAACCCGCACAGCTAATCAACAGTGGTAGAGGCCAGGAAGAGGTTACTGGTGGGAGTGGCACTAGCTTGTTGGGGACACAAGAAGAGTCTTCTGAAAGGCTGGGCTTGTTCTATTCTTGATATGGTTGGTGTATTTGCAAATGTTTTGTACACATTCTCATATCTAAAATATATACCAATAAAATGGAAAAGAATCGTAAGACTGCCTGTTATTAAGAGTGAATTTACTGAGTCAGATCCTTATGACAGGTGCAGCCTAAGTCTTTTTCTATATTTAGTTGACATTGCAGTGTAACATGAAAATACCAGTTCTCATAGGCCTGTTGTAAGAAAGGGAAGAACCAGGCTGTTTCTTCTGTAATATTTATTGAAGAGTACTTTCCATTTAGGCTGTTCTAGAAATCATTATTCATAAGATTGGGCAACTGCCACCTGATTTTTTTTTTTAAGAAATCATCACTTGGATGTATTCTGACCCTGCTTATGGGGTTTAGACAGGGCTTGAGAATAATAACACTCTGCTTTTAATCTCAATTTTCTTCTCTTCAGACATAGATTCAGAGGGAATGAGTTTGCCTAGTTTTGTCAAAATCCACTAGCAAAAGGCCACCAGGAACACACCTGTAGCTAATCAGATTTAGGTTGATGTGGCTTGCCGCAGCAGGGTGAATGCACCCCAGAGGGATCTGGGAGCCACGTGAATTAGGGTTTGGGCTTGTGCTGAGAAGGGATTAGGGAAGCGGGAGCTGCCAGTGCTGTTAGGAAGCAAGAACAATTGATGCAATTCCGCCAGATCAGACTCGTAGGGGGCGCAGAGCCTCGTGGGAAAAGGTGGAGAATGGGATCAAACGGCCCAAATGCTACCCATGCCTCCTCTCTAACTGTTAGAGGAAGAATTTCAACCAAATGAAAAAAAATTAATGAGAAAAGTTATTGTAGGCTGGGGTCCGTATAACAGAGTCTTCTATGGAGATTCTTGTTTAAGTGACTTACTGGAGCTGAAAAACAAGGAAGGCATGAACACAGCCATGAAAAGCAAAACCAGTAAAATGTATTACATATAAGTAAATGTTGATACTGTGGTTATGGAAAGATTCTTAAATAAATCACCCTAAACCCTAAAAAGACGTGCTCATCATAAAAATAATACAGAAAGTACTAAAAGAGTTTTTTAACTTGCCCCAAATGCCACCACCCCAAAACAATCATTCTCAACATTTGTTGATCATTCTAGCAACTTTCCATGCAAATATATATAGAAGGCTATCTATAAATAATTTTATGATGTACAATATAAAATGATTTTGTCTTAGGGATGTTGACAACCCTTTAGCTGCAGACTTGGAGTTTGGCTTACATCTGCTATTCAGCTGTTGCTTTAGGCTTTGCCCTTCGAAGGCTGAACAGCCAGATACCCACTTCAGCATCACTTCTGACATCTTGGAACTTGTGTGTGGCCCATAATCATCACTGCAGGGCATTCCTTCACATCTCATTAGCACAACAATATCAGCAAATTAAGCAAGCCATGTTATTTGGGTTTATTATTAGCATCTGAATATTCACTTCCAAATATAGGTAACCATTCAAGATATAACTCAATGAAAATACCCTTCCTTGCTTTAAATGCTGAAATATTCTTTCAATTTAAGTATAAATGTGTATTTAATATTTCATGAATAAAGTGCTATAATAATTTATTTAAAAGGTGCTGATTATGTCTGCAAAACAATGACTAAACTTTCAAATAATTAAATATGGAAATAGATTGACAGTTAATGCAATTTTTAAGAGAAATTAGATTAATTAGATATCTTCAGGAAGAACTTTATATTGTTTTAAAGTCAAGAACTGTTTATAACAATTTAAATCATGCAAATCAGAATGCTAGTGATAAGATTTTTTCATAATTCCAATTTTGGGGAATTGTTTGATATAATAGTTTTCATAACATTAATCAAAATGATTTTTAATGGCTGTATTGCTTCTGTTTATTAAAAGACACCTGAGAAAAATAAAAATACAAGACACAAGCAAAGGAGAAGGTATCTGTAACACATACAATGAACAGAGGACTAATATCTAGTATATGTAACTAACTACTATAAAGCAATTAGAAAAAGAGAAGCAATTAGAAGCAATTCCTTCTCAGAGAAGGAAACATGCATGGTCAATAAATTGATGAAAAGTGCCTAACTTTATTGATAATCAGGAAATGTAAATCAAGACCAGAACGAGTTACCATTTTCCATGCATTCAACTGGCAAAACTTAAGAAAGATGGCAATACTTTCTGAAGAGAACATTGACCAGCGAGATCTGTTTTACATCAATGATGGGTGTGCAAACTGAACTACTACTTCGGAAAACAATTCAGCAGTATCTTATGTTACTGAATGATCATACACGTAGAAATGGAAAACATATACCCAAGAAAAATTTTTGCCATGTACCACAGAAGGCATGTGAAAGAATGTTATCAGTAGCACTATCTGTAAGAGCAAAGAAAACAATTCAAATGCCTGGTGACCACAGAATGAACAGGTTGTGGTATGTTCACACTTGGAATATTACACAGCACTGAAAATGAATGATATTCCTTTAAATGGCCCAACATGGACAAATCTTTGTAACATGATTCTGAGTGAAAAAGCAAGTCTCAAAAGACTACTGTTTGCATAAAGATCAAAAACAAGTAAAACAAAGCAATATCTTATTTAGGTATTTATATATGTGATAAAACTGAGATAGTGATGACCTCCTAGGGGAAGCAAGGGGGCTGGATAGGAGGGGAGGAATTAATGATACTATTTTAGGTCTCTGAATGAGTGTTGAACTCTTGGGTGTTCATTATATTATTAAAAAAATAAAAACAAGAAATAAATGGTCCTCCCCATCTCATCTTCTGATATCAATAGGATCTTTATTGCTTTTAAATCCATCCAGCTCAAATGACCAAACCCACTCTCAGGTGAGACTCCTGCTTCCTTGAGCATTAATTGCTGCAACCATTTCTGGTGTGAACCATGTTTTGGTCAAAGTTCTTAGCTGCAGACCATAGACTCTGCAGTACTCGGTTTAAATAGAAAGGGATTTATTACAAGGTATTAGGTACTGGGTAAAGCTGAATTTTGAGGGATGATGGTTTATGGCTGACATGGGGTCTCGGAGGATGGTTATAAATGACCTGGGGTTTTTGTAGGCTGGGGTCCCTAGAACAAAGTCTTCTATGGAGATTCTTGTTTAAGTGACTTGTTGGAGCAGTGCTCTTGGGAGATGCGTGAGAGAGCAGATAGCACAGAGGGAGGAAGTCAAGCAAGGATGCGGTCTCATCTGGAGACCGTCCGTAGCCTGGTTCCGAGGGTTGTACCACAGAATTGGTTCCCATTTAGGTGAATGGGATAGGAGAGCCCTCTGTAACCCAGGGAAAGTGGCTAGCCCCCTGGGGGAAATGGCTTCTGAGTGGCTGAGTGGTATAATAGAGAAGGGGAAAACAGCTCTCACAGTGACTGGGCTGGGTGTACTGACCAGGAAAGAGCATGGACAGTGACTCAGTAACAACCTGATCCCACTGGGAGGGCTGGCTGGGGGCTGGGACCAGATCAGAGTGAGGTGAGAGGGATGCAGGAGGGCAGTAAGGATTGGGGAGCAGAAGCTGGGCTGTCTGTGCACCTGGAAGCCCAACCCTGGGTTCCTTAAGACCCTGGGGCTTGGTCTCCTGCAGAAGTGACCTCTCTTCCCCATCTGGGCATGGAAGGACAGGCCAATCCCTCCACTTAGCTTCTTATTGCAGTGAATGCTGAGCATGCCATTCTACCCCCAGCCATCAGTGTCACCTCCCTGTTACTCAGGCAAAGAGAGCTCTCAGCAACCCTTCCCCTCCCCCATCACTTCCCCTCCCCCATCCTGGCCTTGGCCTTGATCTCAGGCTCTGGGAGTGCTCCACTCAATGTGATGCCTGATTCATTGGGTGATTGGCAGTGTTTTCCCAAGCCGCCTGACTCAGTCTGGAGTGGAACATTCTGGTCTCACAGAAGGGCAGACCAGGGGGCATTAACTCCTGCTCTACCAGCATGATTCTCCAGGGCTAGAACCTGGGGTTTTGTCAGTTGTTTTCTTCAGGCTGGCACCAGAGGGAGCCTTGTGGAGGGTTTTAGATACTGTATTTTTCCTCGTTCTCACCCCATCCATCCAAGAAACACTTAATCTGAGTAAAAATCATGTGCCCCCAGCCCACTCCCCTTTCCAACACGATCACCACCTCCTTCTGGCTGTTCTTGCTGCGGTCGCCACTGTGCCATCACTAACCGAGCGGCCTCGCCTATGCCTCCTGGCACATCCCCCTTCCCCGGCAGCACGCCCTCCACTCAGGGGCCAGGGCCCCACCTCCCACAGAAATGTGTGTCTGAATGAGCACGTAGGAAGTCAGAGCCAGTGCACCTGAGGGGCAGAAATGCAGAGGCTGAGGCAGGCCTGGGTGGGAGACACTTCCGGGCGCTCCAGTTGTCCCGCCCTCGCGGGAGACAGACAGGGGCCTCTCAGCAGGGCGGCCCGGTGGCCTCAGCAGGGAGACTGGGCTTTCAGGGCAGGAGCCTTGGCCCGAGGCGGCTCGGTGGGCTCTGCCCGGGCTGGCGGTCTCTACTTCTTCTGGCCCTCACCTGGGGACGCTGAGGGAAAGGCAGCATCTATTTTTACCCCAGGCTGCTGGGCTGGGTCAGGACCTCCTGTTCCGACCCAAGAGGCTCTGACTTCCTCCTTTCTCCCTTCCCTGCTCTTTCCCAGCCTTAGCTCTGCCCCAGCCGCCGCCCGTGCCAGTCCCTTTCTTCAGACCCAGGGCCCCAGCAGCCTTCACAGCTGTGGCCGCTGCAGTCAGGCTACCTCCGCCTCGGCAGCACATGGGTGGGGGCTGCTCATCCTCAGCTGTCCCCCAGCCCCGTGCTCTGGATCCCCCCACCTTCAACCCTCTTGTTTTATTGATTACTCCTTCTTGCTTGCATTTTTAGCCTCCAAGTCTATGGGTTTTTATCTATAGCCTATAAATCTGCAAAAACCTCCCTCATCAAAAAGAAGTCCCCAAATGTCTCTGCAGCACATGTCCCACCCTGTGTTGGTCCTCTGCCCTGTCTCCATCAGAGCCAGACCCCACTAGGTCACCAAACAGACGAGCCAAGCTTGCGCCTGAGGTGCCAGCCAAAAGAAGCCACATGATGAGTAAGCAGTGTGATAGGAACCCAAAGTCCTTTTCAATAAAAAGCGGCCATAAATTAACTGTGTTTGAAATAACTTAGAAAGAGCTTATTTGAATTTTAGCCTACATGTAAGTGTAACAGCAGTTTGAAAATTGAAAATGTATTTTATGGTACATATAGGAGATTTGGGAGCCCTAATCTTTTTTTTTTAACTTAAAATATTCACAATTTTATTTGTCAGTTACACCTCAACAAAGCTGGAAAAAAATCTTTTTTTTTATTTTGGTATCATTAATGTACAATTATATGAGCAACATTACGGTTACTAGACTGCCTCCATTATCAAGTCCCCACTACACCCCCCCATTTCAGTCACTGTCCATCAGTGTAGTAAGATGCTGTAGAATCACTACCTGTGTTCTCTGTGTTGTACTGCCTTCCCTGTGCCCCACCCCTACATTATGTCTGCTAATCGTAATGTCCCCTTTCCCCCCTTGTCCCTCCCTTCCCACCCATCCTCCCCAGTTCCTTTCCCTTTGGTAACTGTTAGTCCATTCTTGGGTTCTGTGAGTCTGCTGCTGTTTTGTTCCTTCAGTTTTTGCTTTGTTCTTATACTCCACATATGAGGGAAATCATTTGGTACTTGTCTTTCTCCACCTGGCTTATTTCACTGAGCATATTACCCTCTAGCTCCATCCATGTTGTTGCAAATGGTAGGATTTTTTTTCTTCTTATGGCTGAATAATATTCCATTGTGTATCTGTACCACATCTTCTTTATCCATTCATCTACTGATAGACACTTAGGTTGCTTCCATTTCTTGGCTGTTGTAAATAGTGCTGCGATAAACATAGGAGCACATATGTCTTTTTCAAACTGGGGGGAGCCCTAATCTTTTAAAGGTGTTAATTTTCTCTTCCTTACCTCTCTTCAACCCTGAGTGGCTTCACACACCATTGAGTTACCAACTGCTCCTGCCAAGGTCACCAGCCACCTTCACGCTGATGAACCAATGGCTGTATTTCAGGCTCAGCTGTGACCCTCCCAGTACAAGTCACCTCTAGCCTTGAAAAGCTGTCTTGTGGGCTCTGTGATAACTGCTCTCCTGGTTTCCCCTCCACTTCTTCAGCCCCACCGTTTCTGACTTCCTCCCTGAAATGTTTGGGTACCTCAGAGTTCTGGGCTGAGTTTTCCCCTCCTCTGTTCCTCTACACAGCTCTACATAGTTCCTCCACTTCTCTGGTTGCTGTTACCATCTTCACTTAGATTACTTCTGAATACTTTTTGGAAATTACTTCCAAATACTTACCCTAGCTCAGCCATAGCTCCTTAGCTCTAGATCTGTGTATCTTACCTTGTACTCTTTCAGGCACTTACATTCACAAAGTCTGAATCTGACTGCTTATCTCCCCCAAAAACGTCCCTTCTCCAGCGCTTTCCATCTCAGTGTGCATCATCAGCATCTATTCAGTCCCCAAGCTCAAAACCTCCCTCTCCCACATCCTCATCTACAATAAGCTACTGCCTCCTACTCTTTATTGTCTGGCTACGACCCTGGTCCAAGTCACCATCATCTCCTGCTTATACTGCAATTGCCACCAAATTGGTCTCCCTAGTTCCTACTTGCTCAATCCATTTTCCACACTGAAGCAGTCTGATGAGGTTTCAGTAATTCCTCATCAGCTCAGGATGAGCCCCAGCTCCACTGGGTGGCCTTCCAGACTTCCACCTTCTGGTTCCTGACACCACCTCCACGTGAGCTCTCCCCGCTATTTCTCACCTGCTCTGCTCCAATAATATTTAACTACCTGGAAATTTCCCTCCACCCCATCCCATTATTTCTCCCCTCTGCTGCCTGGGCCATCCTTTCCCTCTCCTCCTCCTTCACTGACTGTTTTGTTTTGGGACAATAATTAGACAGGTGAGAGATGGTGGTGACTTGGAAGAGGGTGGTGACAATGAATGTGGTGAGAATTGACAAGATTTGGAACATACTTCGAAGTCAGACATAACAGGACTTGTTGGATTTGGAAGTGTGGATAGAGAAATAGGAAGGAGCCCAGGGTAACTCCCCAGGCTTATTTGTCTGTTTGTTTGTTTTGCTTTAGTAACTAGAAGGAATTAATTCCACTAACAGAGATAGAAGATAGTGGGAAGTGTGAGTTTGGATGGGAAGATAAAGAGTTCAGTTTGAAATGGCCATTCGCGATCCATTTAGGTATATGAGTCTGGATTCCGGGGACTGATCTGAGCGGGGGCTGTAAATTTGTGAGTCACCAGGTGGAGGTGCTTCCTGTCTCTCTGCTCCAGCATCTGCTCTTTGCAGGGTGCTTTCCTGACCACGCTTCTAGAAAGGTATTACCCATCACTCTACCCTTTTATCCTTCCATCTGTAACGCCTCTCAGTGATATTATATAACAGATTTATTTACTTTCTGTCTTCATCAGAGTGTAAGTTCTGTGTGGGAAGAGACTTGGTCTTGCTGACCTCTATCCCCAGCACCCAGCATAGTGCCTCACACAGTAGCCGCCCAATATTTGGGAATGAAGGGACAAGTGAAGCTTTTCCCCATGCCCATTGCAACACACTCGATTTGCAATCCATTCTTTTTTATCCTGTTCTTCTCTAACCCATCTCTTCCCACTCTTCTTCCCCATCCACACAAGAAAATATCCAGTCCCATTCCCACTGGCATCCCGTCATTTCCATACCACCCGCCCCCAGGTTACCCTCGTCCTGTGCTATCTACCCTCACATCATCTAGGTCTTACCTCCTCCCCCTCATCTGAATCCCCCTTCTAGCCCAGCCTCAGCTCATCCGCATCTGCATCCCGTCTCCGCACCCCGACCCCAGCACGGGGCTAGCCCCTCCCTGCCCCCACCGCCGGTAGCGTCCGCGGTTCCACCAACATGCAGTCTCACCCCCACCGCCATCTCTTCCCCAGTCCCCTCTGCCTCTGCCGTCACCGCCTAAGCTCATCACCGCTGCGTTACCCAGTGGAAGCAGCACAGCTTTGCCCTGTGTATGATCACAGCTTGCCAGGGCCATGGTTAATACCAGGGGCTGCGGGAAGAAAGGCAGGTGGAACTACTTCTTCTCAGAGGGACTTGAGTGAATATTAACAAGTGTATTTTATGAACCAGCATTATTCCCTACAAGAGACATAATAAATGACTTTTTGACATTTTCTAAACTATGTTTTATAAATATTGGTGTTATTACAAGCCTTGGGCCTGGGGGTTCTGAGCCTGAGAAATTAAGACAATCTCTGTGGTGAAAACAGTCTGACTTCTCACAGGGCCCTTTTCTTAATTCCTACTGTCAGGAAACACTGGGAGAGTGTCTATACATGAGAATAAAATACAGGGAATTCAACTTGAATCTCACTTGGGACTCTGGTCTCTGATCAGGTAACAGACTGACTGATCAGGTAACAAGACTTTCCATTGCTCCCTGGGTTATAAGTACTCATCCTTCTTTATTTTATTTTCAAGAGAAATTATCAGCCCAACACCCGAATAAAAAAAGTATTTTCAGCTTGTTGAGATGTTTGTCCCCTTTTTATAATTTTCTCTGTCTACCAGTTTGTGATCCAGACATCTCTTCTAGTCAAGGCTGTACAAGAACTTGTATATATTAAAATGCTAAATTAATAAATTATAGGCATACCTTATTTCATTGCTTTTGCAGATATTGCAGGTTTTACAGATTGAAGGCTTGTAACAACCCATGGCAGATAAGACTATTGAAGCTATTTTTCTCAACATTCGCTCACATTGTGTCTGTGTTACATTTGGTAATTCTTGCAATATTTTAAACTTTTTCATGATTATTATATTTGTTATGGTGATCTGTGATCCGTAACTTCTGATGTTACCATTGTAATTGTTTTGGGGCACCACAGCCCGTGTCCATATGATGATGAACTCAATGGATACATGTTGCATGTGTTCTGACTGCTCGACCAACCAACCATCCCCTCATCTCCCTCCCTCTCCTAGGGCATCCCTATTCCCTGAGACACAACACTATTGAAATTAGGCCAATTAATAACCCTACAGTATTCTCTTAGTGCTCAAGTGAAAGAGTCACAGGTCTCTCACTTTAAATCAAAAGCTAGAAATGATTAACCATGGTGAGGAAGGCATGCTGAAAGCTGAGATAGGCCAAAAGTTAGGCCCTGTGGGCCAAACAGTTAGCCGAGTTATGAATGCAAAGGAAAAGTTCTTGAAGGAAATTGCAATGCTCCTCAGTGAACATATGACTGATAAGAAAGCACAGCAGCCCTGTTGGAGATGGTTTCAGTGGTCTGGATAGGTCAAACCATCTACAACATTCCCTTAAGCCAAAGCCTAACCCAGAGCAAGGCCCCAACTCTCATGAAGGCTGAGAGAGGTGAGGAAGCTGCAGAAGAAAAGTCTGAGGCTGAGAGAGACTGGTTCATGAGGTTTAAGGAGAGAAGGCGTCTCCATAACATCAAAGTGCAAGGGGAAGCAGCAAGTGCTGGTGGAGAAGCTGCAGCAAGTTATCTAGGAGATCCAGCTCAGATACTGAATGAAGGTGACTTCACTAAACAACAGACTTTCAGGGGAGACAAAACACTTCTTATACTCGAAGAAGAAGATGCCATCTAGGACTTTTGCAACTAGAGAGGAAAGTCAATACCTGGTTTCAAAGCTTCAAAGGACAGGCTGACTCCCCTGTCAGGGGCTAATGCAGTTTGTGGCTTTTAAATTGAAGCCAATGCCCATTTACCATTCCAAAAATCCTATGGCCCTTAAAAATTATTCTAAATCTATTCTGCCTGTGCTCCGTAAATGGGACAACAAATCCTGGATGACAGAACATCTGTTTACAACATGGTTTACTGAATATTTTAAACCCACTGTTGAAACCCATTGCTCAGAAAAAAAGATTCCTTTAAAAATATTACTGTTCATTGACAGTGCACTGCGCCACCCAAGAGCTCCAGTGGAGATGTGCAATGAGATTAATGCTGCTTTCATGCCGGCTAACACAACATCCATCCTGCAGCCCATGGCTCAAGGAGTAATTTCAACTTTCAAGTCTATTTATTTAAGAAATACATTTCATAAGGCTATGGCTGCAATAGATAGTGATTCCTCTGGTGGATCTGTGCAAAGTAAATTAAAAACTTTCCCATTTTACTAGAAATGATTCACCATTTTTAATGCCATTAAGAACATTTGTGATTCATGGGAAGACGTCAAAATATCAACATCAACAGGGGTTTGGAGGAAGCTGCTTCCAACCCCATGGATGACTTTGAGGGGTACAAGATATAGCTGGAGGAAGTAACTGCAGATGTGGTGGAAATAGCAAGAAAACTATAACTAAAAGTAGAGCCTGAAGATGGGACTGAATTGTTGCAATCTCCTGATAAAACTTCAACAGATGAGGAATTGTTTCTCATGGATGAGCAAAGAAAGCCGTTTCTTGAGATACTAGTCTACTCCTGGTTTAGAGGCTGCGAAGATTGTTGAAATGACAACAAAGGATTTAGAATATTCCATAAACTTAGTTGATAAAGCAGCAGCAGGGTTTGAGAGGATGGACTACAATTTTGAATGAAGTTCTACTGTGGGGAAAGTATCAAACAGGATGGCTTGCTACAGACAAATTATTTGTGAAAGGAAGAATCAGTTGATGCACCAAACTTCACTATTGTCTTTTTTTAAGAAATTGCCACAGCCACTCCAACCTTCAGCAACCACCAGCAATCAGTCAGCAGCCATCAGCATCAAGGCAAAAAAATTACAAGTCATTGAAAACTCAGATGATGGTTTGCTTCTTTTTAGCATTAAGATATTTTTGAGTTAAGATATGTACCTTGTTTTTTTAAACATAATGCTGTTTTTAAACGATTTATTTAGACTTAATAGACTATAGTATAGTATAAACATAACTTTTATATGCATGGGAAACCAAAACATTCATTTGACTTGCTTTATTGCAATATTCACTTTACTGCAGTGGTCTAGAACTAAACCTGCAATATCTCCAAGGTAGGCCTGTATATAATATATAGATATTATAATAGTTACTTAATATGTACTATTAACAAAACTATTATGCCCAATATAATTATAAATCTTTATGTAATTTTATTCCTAGTTCTTTTAGTAAGATACCAGCATAAGATCATAGGTCTCAGTTCTCAATCTGGTGTTTGATACTTTTTATTTTTGAATTTTCTGGAATGTATGGTGGTGTTCTTTACCAATCAGGGCAGAAACTCCTTTTCTAAAATAAATCAAGAGTTATGTGATTTTGTAAACATCACAATTGAACTTTCTGCCATTACTTTTGTATATAAATTTGACTTCTCAGAATGCTTATTTGACTCAGGATCTGCTGAATGTTTCTAAAGTAAGGATACATTATTATTGAGATCAAACATGTAGGGTCCTTGGGCCACATTAGGTTTTCTTCTACACAATGTTTGGGTAAGAATCATCAATTTAACAATCACCTCTGATAACCCTATCTTATTCAAGGTCCATATTAACCAAGATCCTTTAGATTGATGTTTTTTCCCTATTTTCTTATAAATTATGAAACAAGTTATTTTTTCCATCCCAAGGAGTAATATAACAAATAATACTCTAAGGAATGATAATATATAAAAACATCAATGAATACCAGTGTAGCCATCACCCACCTTGGGAAGCAGAGTCTCAATAGTTTTGAAGCCTTTTGGAAAATCCTTCCCAATTACATTCCTCTACCTTCCCTGCAAGGATAATAACTCTTCTAAATTTTGTGGGCATAATCCCCTTGCTTTTTGTTATCATTTTAATAGAGATCATGTACATGACCTTAAAAATATATTAAGTATTGCTTATCTTTGAATATTATATAAAGGATGCCATAATGTATCTTATACTTCAGTGATTTGCTTTTTCAATTAACTTTCAATCTGCTTTTTCAATTTTGTTCTTGAGTTTATCCATATGGATATGTGTAATTGTGGTTTGCTCATTTTCAGCATGCATAGTATAAGACAGTAAGAACAAATAACAATCTGTTTGTTCTCCTGACAGTGGGCATTTGCGTTACTTGCAGCTTTTGACTACTACAAATAATGTTGCGATAAACATTTTTGTTCCTGTGATCTGGTTTACATGTGCACAGACTTCTAAAAGGTATGAACCTAGAAGTAGAACTGATAGGTTGTAGGATATATACATCTTCAACTTTATCAGATAATGTCAAATGTTCTCCTGAGGCAGTTGTACCAATTCAGTATTCCATCAGCAATGTATGTGAATGTCTTTTATTGTGACACAAACCTTATAAGCCTTCAGATAGCCCCAGTGACCACTTTCTCTTTCTGAGAGACCCAAACTGCACCGGGTCACCTGGCCACATCCAGATTTGGATGAAATCCACACCAGAGATCTGCCAGAGGGCCACAGGAAGCCATCTGGAAGTGCAGTGGAGTAGCTCCATGTAAACTTTGACTGATAGAAACAGGAAAACAGAATAAGCCAGGATCCTCCTTTCTCTCTCCTGAAGTGTAATTCCTCCTTGCAACTCTGCCCACATGAACAATCATGTTTAATAACAACCAGCTGTGTCTCTTTGAAGCTTGTTGCAAAGCAATAACAGGAAATATGTGCACATGTGAACCAGATCACAGGGACAAAGATGTTTATAGCAGCATTACTTGTAGTACTCAATAAGCATCACATTGCTTTCTATCTTTCTTTGCTTCACTTCTGCTTCTCTCTCACTTTACTTACTGCCCTTAGCTGGCACATCTCAAATAAAGCATTAACATCTTAATCCTTGTCTCAGGCTCTGCTTTTTAGAGGGTCCAGGCTAAGAAAATTCTCATTACTCTTCTTTGTTTTCAACTTTGTTTTGAGATCATCAAACTTAAAAAATTTTACTATTCTGTTGGGTGTATCTCAATATGGTTTTAATTTGCATTTTCCTGATTACAAATGAAGTTGATTAACTTTTCATTTGTTTATTAGCCATTGGGTTTCCTCATTTGTGAAGTGCTTGTTTAAATTTTTTATCTTACTATTGGATTGTGTTTTCTTTCTTGTTGATATGAAAGATGTTCTACTTTACTATTGGAGGAGTACAAAGTCAGATTGTATAGGAGCAGGAGATGGGCAATATTGATGTAATCTTTGGAAAATACATCTGCCACATACAGAAGTCATTTATATTTCCTGGATACCAGTCCTTTATTAATTATGTATGCTGCAGATATCTTCTGCCCCCTTGAGGATTTCTCACTGTCTCAGTGATATCTTTTGCTGAATAGAAGTTTGTTTTTTTTATGGTTGGTAACTAAGATATCTTTGGAATACTGGGCCATAAAGTTAATTCTTTTATAGTATCTTCTAAAAGCTTCATGGTTTTGCCTTTCACACTCATGTATTTATGCAGTTATCAATTTGCTACTGCTCAGCTCCAAATCCACCCTTCTTTGTTCTGCTTTGGAATACTGGTGCTGGACCTGATAAATCGTTTTCCCTTGTCAGCTGACACAGTTCTAGGTCTTACCAGAACAGGGTGCTAGAGGGACACTTCAAGAACAGAGTACTTTTCTTGGTTTTGATAATTTTCTTCCTTGTTCCAGTGGTGTGGCTGCCAGGAAGTGGCCTCCAGAGGGTTTTGCTGGCACCCACCAGGTGGTTTCCTAGCAAGTTTCACCAGCACTCCAATGGGCATTTTCCTGCCTGCTGGGCCTGGTCTGTGGCACCTTCTCTCCCACCCAGGAGAGCACAGTTACACCCTCTCTAAAGAGGCCTGCGTCTCAGCCTTGGGTGGAAGGCCTGCTTCGAATTTTGTTCCTTTCTTGGGCACTCTGCCATAGCTAGCGCAGTGGCTGCTGCCTACGTCCCTGCCTGCCGTATTGTTTGTGGTTCTCTACTCCTCCAAGGAGTTAGTCCCCTTGTAACTAGTTAGTAATTCTTTATATTACATTTCCCTAGTTCAAATTTCTTTTGCCTGACTGAACCCCAATTAACATATTATTTAAGCTACCTGGAAATGATTCTGTATATGGTACGAAACAGAAGTCCGACTTCATGTTTTCCATACAGATAGCCAATTGTCTTGGCACCATTTAGTGAAAAGACCTCCTTTCCCCTGTTACTTTTCAGTGGGAGCTTTGTCATATACCAACAGTCTGTATGTACTTGAGTCTATTTTAGAATGTGTATTTTATTCCATTTTTCTATGTGTGTCTGCACCAATGCTTTCATGTCTTCATTACCATATTTTATAGTAAGTTTTGGTATCTAGTAAAGTGTATCCTTCCAGTTTTCATTTTTCTTCAAAATTCTGTATCACTTTTCTCAAATATTTTCTTTCTACTTTTTATGAAATGATCTTATAGTTTCCTCTTTGATGTATGGTGGATCATACTGATGGCTTTTTAAATGTTAAACTCTGAATCTGTTTCTTTGTTGCTGTTTCTTCTGACTCTATGTCATGGTGGTTTATTTCCTAATTCGGTAGATTTATTTTTTTATTGTTTGCTCATTTTTGACTAAACAATCTATTAAACTAAGATTATGTAAATTTAAACCCCAGACTCATGAGAGGGCAGGTTTATGGCTAAAACTTCTCTGGGGAGACTTTTTTTTTTCCAGTCAAAATCATGACAGAGACAGACAAGTTTTTCTTGTTATTGCCCTTCCTTATATTGGCCCAAGACTTCCCTCCCATTCCCCATGTCTAGTTACCCCCAAAGCTCTAGGTTTCTGGTACTGTCATTTCTCCCACGATAGGCTAGCTTCCTTGCTGGTACACCACTAATCCCGTAATTTGTATGTTTTAGGCCTCTGGAGATTTTCCATAGCGTCTTGAGATCCCAGCAAAGCAAATGAACATATATTTGTCGAAATTTATCCAGTATCAATATGCTTTTAAGCAGGAAGTCTTTTTCTAGTAAAACATACTGCTGGTGGCAAAAGTCTTTTTGTTGTAAAATCTTGATAGAACTGACAATACCATATACTGGGAAAGTTAATGTCCAAAGCCTTTCCATTTCACTTATTTCTCTGAACTTCTATAATTTTGCTTGGAGGAGAGACTAGAAGTGGTGCATAACCAGGATAATATTCCCATAATCACATAGGCCAGACCAATTCCTTGGGCTCCAAAAGTCAACTCATGTACCACAAATGAAATAAGTCCTAATAAATGATCACCAACAGTCTAATTGGGCGATTGAGCAACTGAATAGAGGAAGATTAGATACTGTGCTGTACTGAAGTCAGGGAACTATCATAAGGATTAATACAACATTCATTATAATTACATTGGCTATGGAACTAATTCATTTTGAATGAAACATTAAAACCCTTTAATGGCGATTGCCATTTGTGGAAAGAGTATGGAAGTATTGGAAATTACACTGGAGACAGGGTACATTTGGAGGGTTTTATTGGTCCTATTCCAGCAGCAATCAAAATTTTTTTATATCCCCAGGCTTCAAAAGTCTTCCCAGAGGAGGGACTCTGGCATCAGGGGTGTCCCATCAGAACTAACCCAACCCTTGGAGATAAGAAGTTTCTTTATGAACAGAAGGAATAGTTCAAAGGAAGTGCTGTATTTTTATTCCTGGATTTGTGATGTATAAAGCCATACAGCAATCGGACAAGAGCCTATCAAGGATTTCGGAATTTTTTCCCAATCTTTTGGATGGTCATTTTCCCTCTGGAATGGCGGATCCTTTTCACTTTGGACTGGCTGTTTTCTGTACCTCAGAAGCAAGACCCAAAGCCAAAATGGAGCATTCAGAAGGGACAGTGGGGTCACGGCTTTGGTGACTGCCCCGGGGAGCTGACCTCATCTGGGTCTCTTTGCCAGAGGAGTGGGAACCAGTACACTCACTGTGTCCTTAAATTTTCCAGTCAAGAATTGAGCAAGGCTTTTCTTTTAGTCAGTGAAAAAAATTGCTAATCTGATTGATTTTTCTTTTTTTTTTTTCCTTACAGAAGAGAGGTTTGTTAAAGTTGTAACCTCTTATGTTGCTCACAGACTGGTCCACTCCCAGCTTCCTTTGTTAGGGTAAGGATTGTCAGTTGAGTGAAATGAGGGCAGAGAGTGGGCCAGCTCTGGAGGAACAACAGGGGTGAAAACCTGATTGAAGTGACTTCAGGGAAGAGCAGATGGAGAGGAAGTGGAGGTGGTAAGCACAGACCATTATGCTGAGGGATTGTGCTTTAAAGGAATAGCAGGGAAGCAGTACACGGCTGAAGAAGTAGGGTAAAAGGAAGGTTTTACCTTCTTGGTTTCATTATTTTGAGGCTGGTAGATAACACAGCATCTTTGAATGACATGCTGGTGGCAATTACCCACTGGATGATGAGTGTCAGTGAGATAGGAGCATTAGGGAAAGTGCAGGGGAAAGCGAAGGCACTGGCAGTGAGGAGAGAGGCAGAGTGTTTGCAGACAGGTGCTGTAGGCTGGTGGATCTGATAGCAGGAGCTGTGGAAATCCTCCCGCGGCCTCTATTAGTGAAATAAGCAGCAAGGTCATCAGCAGGG
Source organism: Manis javanica (assembly GCF_040802235.1). Lineage (NCBI taxonomy): Eukaryota > Metazoa > Chordata > Mammalia > Pholidota > Manidae > Manis > Manis javanica. The sequence goes on from NC_133159.1 coordinate 34,487,434, forward strand.
TCTTAGGATGGAACTTGTATGAAGAGGGAGGAAAAGATGTAAAATAATTAAGTAAGTAGAAGAGTTAATGGACTAGAAAAATGTAGAATAATTGCTAGGAAGTTTGCCTGCTTGAGGTAAGTGGTCATGAATTTAAAGTAGTCCAGACAACATAGTTGTTTTTCTCCAGCCATGTTTGGTATCATCGATGCAGACCTGGAGTTGCTAGGAGAACTGAATTTCACCAACGTTTGGATTTTGCCAAGCAAGTGATACATATTGAGATCTGGCCAAGGGAGCTGAGGGCATTTGCAATGGTTGATTGAATTAATTTTCTTATGAGAACTTTTAAGATCTACTCTCAGCAATTTTCAAATATGCAACTCAGTATTTTAGCTATAGTCACCATGTTATACATTATATCCCCATGACTTATTTATATTACAACTGGAAGTTTGTACCATGTAGCCCCCCTCCCCCATCTCTGACAACCACCATCTATTTTCTGTATCTATGAGCTTGATTTTTTTGAGATGGCACATATAAGTGAGATCATACAGTATTTATCTTTCTCTGTCTGACTTCTTTCACTTAGTATGTCTTCCTCATACAAGGAACACTAGTCCTATTAGATTAGGGCCCCACACTTATGAGTGCATTTAATCTTAATTATTGCTTTAAAGGCTCTGTCTCCAAATGTAGTCACATTGGTCGGGGGTACACAATTCAGTCAAGAACAGGAAGGAAGGAAGTACATGAGGGTGTCTGAGACTGTGAAAAGGTGGTAAGACTAATGGATTGTGGGTAATGGTAAGACCAAAGGATCACTGGAGTTGGAGTATTAGGATATGTGAGCTAGAAATACAGCAGTTGATTGGAGAGAGGGGTATATGGGATTGAGATTACAGAGGGGTAGCAATAATTTGTAGGGTTAAAATCAAGGTTATGACCATGGGGATGAATGGCTGAGGCAGGATGGATGAAAAGACCACTGGAGGAGAGGATGCCAAGTAGCTGAGAGGCCGAGGCATTAGAAGGAACATCTCTGTGCATACTGAAATTAGCAGAGATTATAGGAGGAGTAGTGTGGCAGAGAGTGAGAGTGTTCCAGGTGTTAAACCTTCCAAGGAAGGAGCGAGAATAACCTAAGGTAAATAGGTGATGGAAATAAGGCAGGACCATATTGGGAAAAAGTTGTAGCATAATTGTAAGTCACAGGAAGATACCTGTGCAATCCATACCATGGATGCATTTTCCAGAAGCGGATGTTGAGATAGAATCTGAGGTGCAAGAAGTTTACTAGGGATTGATACTTGTGAAAGGTAGGCAGAGGAAGCAGACTGGCAGAGGAGGAACTTCAACTATGATGCAGGTCCTACAAAGCCTCAACCAACAGCAGCTGCTCTGGAGCAAGTTTTGCACATCGAAGTGTTGCAGGTTAGGCCAAAATAGCCGGGCCTTTAGATCCCACAGCCTCCCTCAGTCTCCAGATATGGGTTGTGCTGGGAAATATACGACCTTGGGCGGGCAGCTCTCTGCAGATGTAGCAGATCCTGAAATAGCTGACAGCTGGAGGCTGTCTGCCTAACACACTGCCTGCAGCTGGAAAACAAGTTTTCCCTGAAGGGGCATCGGGGTGGTACCTCTGTGTCTACCACAAAGAGACTTGTATTTTATTTTGGCATATATAAAGAACCCCCACAAATCAATACGACCTTCTGGTTGCGGAGGATAATAGTAGCTGCCTAAATCTGAACCTCTTTGCATTCCAAATAACAATACAGAAGAAGGGTCAGCAAATTAAGTCCTAGAGGCAAGGCAACTGTTTTT